>NC_065584.1:162753082-163062457 GCF_024542745.1 Macaca thibetana thibetana | reverse complement strand
CCCCACTTCATGTCCAGCCCCTGCAACTACCGGCTGTACAGGTGAGACTCAAGGCTGCCGCACACATGCACACCCATGCGCCCTTGCTGGTACTCCTTTGTGTCTGCCTGCTGAGTGCCCTGGGGACCACCTTCTCTTTGCAAGCCAGTTGGGTCCCAGAGACCTGGCCACTGGGCTATGGAGCCCCTGAGAGCCAACATTGCCCTCTTGGGCCAAGTCCCTGGCTTATCCTCCTCAGTCTAGTGGGAGTGGCCTCGGCCACTTTGTTGTGTGAGTCTGTGGTTGAAAACAGCCTGCACAGCCCAGGTGCCCCCTGAGCAGGGGTCTACCTCTGGAGCAGTTTTCCTCTGGCCCTTCCCTCTCATGGCGTGGGGTGTGCTCCAGCATGTTCTAGGAGAGTGGATGGCCCAGGGGCCAGCTAAGGTAGGAGTTGGGGGGACCAGGCCAGCCTCCTAATGGGCGGTGAGGGCAGTCAGTTCTGGGGAGTGATTTGCAGGATCATCAGTTATGATTAAATATCTCCTCTCCCTGCCAGCCTATCACAGTGCTTCAAGTTCTACATTACCATTTCATTTGTTCCTTCCTTCCTTCATTCCCTAAAACTCTTAAATTGGCTCTATCTTTCAGCTGTAAGTCCCCTGTTAAAATACAAAAGCCCTGTGAGGGGATACCTTCTAGCCATCAGTGAAGACTGAGCTGTTGGGACCCCGGCTCCCCAGTAGGGGCTTGAAGGAGACAGCTCCCTCTGACCAGTCTCCCGGCCCCTCCCTCGACAGCTCAGGAAAGTTGGTGCCTGGCTGTCGGGTGAAGCTGGTGAACCAGGACACAGAGGGCATTGGCGAGATCTGCCTGTGGGGCCGCACCATCTTCATGGGCTACCTGAACATGGAGGACAAGACGTGCGAGGCCATTGATGAGGAAGGCTGGCTGCACACGGGCGACGCTGGCCGACTGGATGCCGATGGCTTCCTCTACATCACTGGGCGCCTCAAAGGTGAGCACCCCAGGCCAGGCACGGTGGCTTATGCCTGTAATCCCAGCACTTTGGGAGGCTGAGGCAGGCAGATTGCCTGAGCTCAGGAGTTCAAGACCACTCTGGGCAGCACAGCGAAACCCCATCTTTACTAAAAACACACACAAAATTAGCTGGGCGTGGTGGCATGCACCTATAATCCCAGCTATTCAGGAGGCTGAGGCACGAGAATTGCTTGAACTCGGGAGGCAGAGGTTGCAGTGAGCTGAGATCGCCTCACTGCACACCAGCCTGGGAGACAGAGTTAGACTCTGTCTCCAAAAACAAAACCAAAACAAACAAACAAAAAAAGGCAAGCGCCCTGGACAGCTGCAGTGGGGTGGGGGCAGGAATTCCACTGCCACCACTGTTTATACCAGCTGCTGGTCTTGAGCCTTTATTAAGTGTCACGCACCTTTAGTGACATCATTTTATTTACTCCACTCTCCTATGGGGCACGTACTATTAACCTTAACTTGTTAATGAGGACATCCAGAGAGGTTAAGTAACTTGCCCAATGTCACCCAGCTAGTAAATGGTGGAGTTGGAAATCAGACCCTTAGAGAAACAAGGCAAGTCTTTCCAGAAGATTCAAGAGCATACATATTATGTATTTTTATATGCAACACAGATGTGATGGGGAATAGCATGCAAATTGGATATAAAATTTAAAATAAGACAAACTTCCCACAGAGACAGGTATAGTTGGGGATGCCTCTGTGGAAGGATGTTCTGCCTGCTTCACCCAAGTTGGTGTCATGCCCACAGCACCCACGTGGGAATCCCGCACCAGGGCTTCATGGGGGAAACTGAAGCTGAGTGAGTGGGGAAACTACTTTGTGGACGTCATGCAGGCAGTGTGCGACCGTGCCCAGGCCCCAGCTGATGGCCATGGAGGCTCGGTAACCCCAGGGAGGGACAAAAGTTCGCGGTGGCGTTTGGGCCCTGGGATGTGCAGGCTGGTGAGCCCTGGCAGGTACCCTCCAGTGAGACCCCAGGAGTGACAGGTGGCTGCTTGGATGTGCCATGGGCGCCGCCTAGTGTGCCTCTTTGTGACAGCAGATGAGGGGGACCCACATCCCTGCACGGGGGAGGATAGTAGCCAGAAAACCAAATTCAACCAGAGCCGGCCCTCCTTTCAGAACTAGTATAGTGAGAGGTAAGGGTCCAAATAGTTTTTCTCCAAATACATATCCAACTGACATGGCATCCTTTCCCCATTGCCTTGCAGTGATACCTTTGTCCTTTATGAAGTGACTGTCTATGAGAGAGGTCTATGTGTGGACTCTATTCTGTTCCCTTAGTCTATTTGCCTATCCGTGCACCAATACCCAGTGTCTTAATTTCTATAGCTTTATGACAGGGCTAGATATCTGGCTTAGCCCTACAACCTTGGTTGTCTTCTTCAAGATGACCTTGGCTATTCTTGGCCATTTTCATTCCCATATGAATTTTAGAATTATTATATGTTTCTTCAAAAACTGGGTGGAATTTTGATTTTGATTTCATTGAATCTATAGATCAATTTGGTGAGGAAAATACATCTTTATAGTATTGTCTCTTCCAATTCACAAATATGATAAATCTCTCCATTTACTTGTCTTTTTTAAAATTTGTTATTATTATTATTATTATTTTTGAGATGGAGTCTCGCTCTGTCGCCCAGGCAGGAGTGCAGTGATGCGATCTCGGCTCACTGCAAGCTCCACCTCCCGGGTTCACGCCATTCTCCTGCCTCAGCCTCCCGATTATTTAGGTCTTTTTAAGTTTCTCTCAATAATGTGTTATTTATTTATTTATTTATTTATTTTTGAGACAGGGTCTCGCTTTGTTGCCCAGGCTGGAGTGCACTGGTATGATCTCAGATCACTGCAACTTCTACCTCCTGGGCTCAAGTGATCCTCTGGTCCAGCTTCACCCTCCCAAGTAGCTGGGACCACAAGTGCGAGCCACCACACCTGGCTAACTTTTTATTTTTGTAGAGAGGGGGTTTTGCCATGTTGCCCAGGCTGGTCTTGAGTTCCTGAGCTCAAGCCATCCTCCTGTCTCAGCTTCCTAAAGTGCTGGGATTATAGGTGTGAGCCACTGCCTCCATCCTATGTTGTCTAGCATAGAGATTTTTGCACATCTTTCCTTATATTTACTTCTAAGAATTTTTATGGTATTTTAAATAATATCACTTAAAAGTTTTTTTCAGCTCAGATGTTGCTGCAAAAACATTTTTTGTCTTCTATTTGTTTGCTGCTGGTATATAGAAATACAACTGCTTTTTGCATATTGGCTTTGTATCAAATGACCTTTTGTGGATCATTTGATCAGACCACATATTCAATCCAGTAGTGTGTGTATTCTTTTGAATTTTCTATGGACACAACGATATCATCTGCAAATGACAGATGAATTTTTTTCTTGCCGTATTGCACAGGTTAGGACCTCCAGGACAGTGTTGAATAGAAGTGGTGATAGTGGTCATCCTTGTTTTGTTCCTGATTTCAGGGGAGAAGCATTCACTATCTTATCATTAGTATGTTTGGCTGGGCACAGTGGCTTACACCTACAGTCCCAGTACTTTGGGAGGCTGAGGCAGGAGGATTGCTTGAGCTCAGGAATTCGAGACCAGCCTGGGAAACATAGTGAGATCCTGTCTCTATTTATTTAAAAAAAATTACTAAATCTTAAAAAAAGTATGTTTGCTGTAAAAATTTTTAGATGTTCTTTATCAGATTAAAGATGTTCCTTTCTAGGCTTAGTTTGCTAAGGGTTTTAAAAATCATTTACTAATGGTAAAAGATGCTGGTGAGAATGCAGAGGGCGGTGGTGAGGAGAAGAGGGCAGGAATGAGGTAGCAATGATGAGGCATATGTGAGGGAGGCTGGGTTTTTGTCTTCCCACATTTCCAGAGTCTGTCTTTTCCTCTTCACCTGACTTCTGCTGTCCTAGACAAACCCTGATCATCTAGACACTTGCCATGGCTTCCTCTCTAGCCAGCCTGCCCCCTGAATAACCACTCTTCACCCCAGCTACCACAGTATCCTAAAACTTTGATCTCACACCATTCAGTGATTCCCACCTACCTGCCCACAATCCAGCTCCTGAGCCAGCACTGGAAGCCTCTGAGATCTGCCCTGCTACTCTCCAGCCTCTGCCTCACTTGCTACCTGCAGTTCCCTTAAGGCCTGTGAGCTTCTGCTTCTGTCCTGCCCTCTGCCTGCCAACCCCATTCATGTTCACCATACAGCTGGGCCTGATGCTTCCCTGCCCTGGCCCTGCAGCCCCTGTGCCTCCCTCTGTCTCGCTGCCCCCCTGCACTGTGGGCTCCTTGCAGCCATGGACAGCCTTGTTCTATTCTGTGCCTGATGTCAGCACAAGACCTGTGCACAGAATGTGGCCAACTAATCTTTGTTGAATTAGATAGAAATGAGGGACAGGAGTACAGTCTCACTAAAATTAGTCAATGTGCATTCGTTAAATTTATTTTATTTAATTTATTGCCATCTAGCCTAGAAGTAAGCCATCATTACTATCAGAGAACAGCAGGCTAGGGCACTGAGTGCCTGGCAGTCTGTTGGACAGAAGGAAAGAAGGGGAGAGGAACTTCCAGGGAGAAGGGCGCAAGCAAGGGGAGAGGCATCCTAGCAGGGCAGGTGAGAGCATGGGCTCTGGAACTGGACTGGATTTAAAATCTTAGCTCTGCCACTTACTAGCATGTGAGCTTGGACAAGTTACTGAACGTCTCTGTGCCTCAGTTTCCTCATCTGCAAAACAAGAGTGTCTGCTTCATTATAGGTTTATTGTGACAATTAAATGAATTACTGTATGTGAAGTGCTTAGCATGGTGGTGAGTGCTGTGTGAGTGACAGGGATGGTCACTTTGCTTAAGCAAAGGCAGGGAAGGGAAATGACACGGGCTATTTGGGGGCAGGAACTGGGGCTGGCAGAAGGGGACATGGATGAGATGCCTGAGCAGGCTGAGTCTTGGATGACAAGCTGAGGAGAGGGAACCCTGGATGAGCATTTGTCGTTGGGGTGCTGCCAGCAGCCCCCCAGCAGGTGTGAGTTGCTTTGGAGGGCCTGCCACTGCTTCTTGGCTCCAGAGAGGGGGCGTCTCCAGCTGTGCTGCCTGCTGTGCTGAGGTTTCTGGGCTGTGGCTAAGGCTTGGGTTGTGGTTCAACTGGGGCACCTGGACTACATTCTGTGCCGGGGGCCTGGCCTTGCCTCCCCAGAATTAATCATCACGGCTGGTGGGGAGAATGTGCCCCCTGTGCCCATCGAGGAGGCCGTGAAGATGGAGCTACCCATCATTAGCAACGCCATGCTGATTGGGGACCAGAGGAAGTTCCTGTCCATGCTGCTCACCTTGAAGGTGTGTCTGGGGGGCTCCGGCTCAGAAGGAGCAGCCAGTGAGGGGGTCTGTGGGTCTGGCTGGCAGCCACATTCAGCACAGGGGACATCCAGATCTCATGGCTTCATTTTGGAATGACTCAAGTCCATGCTGCCTGCACTGTTGGAGCAACTGTGGCATGCGGAAATTCCTTCTGTCCCACATAAGCCACCGTGATGATCCTTTACATGTTACTGGCACTTTCCCGTTTACAAAGTGCTGCTGCCCTCCCTCGTTGCTCTCTGCAGGTACTTGAGCCCCAGGGTGGTAGACAGGCAGGAGTTATGGTCCCTGCTTTACAGACAATAACGTCACTGACCGAGCCCTTCTAATTATCAGACCACTGCTCCTTCCACAATAACACGAGGCTCAACACAGTAGCAGCTACTCATTCTAGAACCGTCTCTTTGAAACAGAGCTCACATGATTCACACCCTTGCCGACAGCAGTAAGACCTCCTCTAGGACCAGGGCTTACATCTTGTGGGGTAAGGCTTGGTCCTCATCTGATCTCTGGCTTTTCAGTGCACTCTGGACCCAGACACCTCTGACCCGACTGATAATCTGACTGAACAAGCTGTGGAGTTCTGCCAGAGGGTGGGCAGCAGAGCCACCACAGTGTCTGAGATCGTAGGGAAGGATGAGGCCGTGTACCAGGCCATCGAAGAGGGGATCCGGAGAGTCAACATGAATGCTGCAGCCCGGCCCTACCACATCCAGAAGTGGGCCATTCTCGAGAGAGACTTCTCCATTTCCGGTGGAGAATTGGGTAGGTTTTTTTCTTTTCACCGTTGCAACGGCTGTGTGGGAAGGCAGAGGCCAAGGCAGTGCCTAGGAGGTGCCCGTTATGAAGCAGCCATGGCAAGAAGGTCATGGCAGGAATCTGGGTGACACCCATCTACTTCCTGTTGGAGGACACTGACGGCTCCATGCATGGGCTTGTGGTTATGTGGAACCTGTTGAATGTTTAAGATATGTGCTAGAACTTTCTTTTTTTTCTTGAGATGGAGTCTCGCTCTGTCACCCAGGCTGGAGTGCGATGGCATGACCTCGGCTCACTGCAACCTCCACCTCGTGGGTTCAAGTAATTCTCCTGCCTCAGACTCCTGAGTAGCTGGGATTATAGGCGTGGGCCACCAAGCCCGGCTAATTCTGTATTTTTAGTAAAGACGTGGTTTTTCCGTGTTGGTCAGGCTGGTCTCGAACTCCCGACCTCAGGTGATCTGCCGGCCTCGGCCTCCCAAAGTGCTGGGATTACAGGCATGAGCCACTGCGCCCAGCTGATATGTGCTAGAACTAATGTGAACATGACATTTAACTTGGCCTTGACTATGGGACTATTTTCCCCTAAAATCACAATGGAACTACCAGTCCAACACTAAGGTCCTGTTAGTGTTCAGGCTGGAGTCATGTGGTTCTAGGGGTGAGACTACTGTGATCTTCTGGAAAGTCAGCTTGTGTGATAAAGGGATAAGGCTGTTCCGGAGCACTGCCTACAGAACCAGGAGAGGGCTCTGGTGCAGCCTCAGCTGAAGTCACTCTTGGCTGTAGCCAAGAGATGTTCATGGGGTGTTCATGGAACAGGGGAGGTAGAAATGGTTATGCCAGTGTGATTCCCTCAAATTCATTAAGGCTGAACCCAGATGCAATTGTCTACAGCAATGCTGAGCTGCAATTAAAGACCTTGAGCTTATCTGGCTGTCTGCTGCCAGCACACTGAATGCAAGGTCAGACAGAGAAGATGTCCTCGCTAAGTAGTTAATACAATGATTTTAACGCAGAAAGTTTCCAGTTACACAGTCAAGAGTGAGTTAGGCACTTTAAGCTACCCAGGACCTCAAATCAGAGCTCTTTCAACCTTGTTTTTGAGGTGGTAAATCAAGTGCAAGAAAAGGAATTAGGGGAAGACCTCTCACAAAGACCACAGCAGAGGCTCCCCATAACCTGGACGTCCCCTGGCCCCGTCACAACCATCAAAGCATAATGTTGTATGAACATTCACAAAAATGCAGAGGTGATGTGTACTAGTTATCTAATACATTGCTGTGTAACAAATGACCCCAAAAATGTAGCCGCCTAAAGCAATAAACATTTATTATCCACATTTCTGTAGCTCAGGAATCCAGGAACAGCTTAGCTGAGTGGTTCTGGCTTGGCTCTCATGGGATTACAGTCACTATGAGCCGGGTGCAGTCACTTGCAGCTGAGGGTCCACCTCCGTGCTCACTTACATGGCTGTTGGCAGGCCTCAGCTCCTTGCTGGCTGCTGGCCAGAAACCTGTGTGTGGGCAGTGGGCCTCTCATGGCTTCCTGTGTGTCCTCACAACATGGCAGCCGGCTTGCCCAGGAAGAGTGGTCCAAGAGAAAGCCCAAGACAGAAACTTAGTCTATTTTTTTTATTGCTTCAACAATTGATTCATTCAAGAGACGGAACAAATAAATCCATTTCAGAGAAAATGGACTGAGGATCAAAACTGGGTGCAGGTCAAGGATAAGGCAGATGTAGCTTATACCACCTTCCTATGTATATAAAAGAAACTGCAGTCTTTTATAACCTATTCTCAGAAACGACATACCAACCCTTCATCTATACTCCACTGCCCACAACCAGCGGTATAACACAGGAGACTACACACAAGCCATGTGAATACCAGGAGCCATCACTGTCTTGGAGGCTGGCCACTGACTGTCCTGATTATCTGGCTTAATTCCTGAGTTATATATAGGACTCACTGAGTGTGAGTCTTTACCACACACATTCTCAGAATTCTCAGATAATTTCTCACTCATTTCTTCTCATTTCCCTTTTAGGTCCCACGATGAAACTGAAACGGCTCACAGTTTTGGAGAAGTACAAAGATATCATTGACTCCTTTTACCGAGAGCAAAAAATGTAGTCAGGGCCCATGCTTGCAGTTTCTACAGAATAGAGGGCAGGCGTTCCGAGCCTCTTCCTGAGCCCCAGGTCTCTTCAGTCTGGACACAGGCATTTCTGGCAAGTCTGTTAGATCTCCAGGTCAGGGCACAGCACTGGCTCCACATTTACCAGGTCTTACGCCAACAATAGCTGACAATTCCGACAAGCTTCACGTGTGGGTAGTTTTAATTCAGTTTAAGTATTGCTTTTTGTTCAGGTGACAAATGAGGTCAACTCTCCTTCCAGAACGAAAGGGCTGATAATTTTTGGCCTTAGTTCCAGGTAGATTAAAAAGCTGCTAGCTCACATACAGGACAGCCAGCAGCAGGCTGTGGAGGGGGTGGGAGGGAGATGGCTGATACTGCTCGTGTGCGCTGCAGGAAAAGAATCAGTTACAACTTACCTAGCGACCTGACTTACTCTGGAATCGCGGTGGACATCGCCAACCTGTTATTCCATTACCAGGCACTCCTCTGCCACACACATGCCAACTGACTTGATGCTTAATAAAACTGCTGCTGCCGATTTGATTCTATTTAATGTATAATTTGAATATTAAACCTTTTAACAGAACTGTCAACAAGGACCTGATTTTTTTGTCAATTGAGCAGGTGGGACCAGTGCAGACAGTAGTGGGTATTTAACTCACAGGACTGTGCACAGCAGGCGTGCGAGTGACCATTAGTGCCCTGGAATAAACAAAGGTGCAGGATGGCGTCAAGTGGAGCATTCTCATAAAAACAGCCAACTCTACGTTAGCCTGTCGTCACCAGACCACCCCACTTCCACTCTAAATATGAGAAGCAGCCATTCTCAGTAGCAAGCTGAGCCAAAATGACCGAAGGCATCTGAACAGGAAACAGGTAGAGAAAGCAAACATCTCAATCAGTTTTGGAATTCTTTATTACTTTGAACCCAAGAGCCACTGATAACTAGCTCAAGCCAATGAAACAGAGAAAGCAGCAGCTTAAACAAAGGAAAATACATTTAAGATTATAAGTCTGCTTACAAGCTTAAAAAGTGACCCAGACAGGAATATCATTGCTAAAAAAAAAAAAAATCCCCTTGTGACCTGGGTACATTTTGCAAAGCCACAGGTTTGCAATGTTACACAAGGGCCAAGGGAGGTCATGAGTTGTCTTTGGTTGTGGGGCCAGAGGGTAACTGTTCATGAAAATAGTGAGTGTCTGAAGATTAAGAAAATCATGCTGCAGCGGAGGATAAGGGAGAGGAAGGCAGGAAGGGAAAGGAGACACCTGAAGGTCAAAAGCTGAGCCCAAGCCTAAGCCCAAGCTCAGGCCCCAGCATGGCACAATTTTGTGAATTAACTCAGGCTGAGTCGCCTCCAGTCTTTGGAATGTCATCTTGTACCGCTGAGGCAGAGGGCAGTAATTGGTGCTCTGGGATAAGAGAAGGGGCAGTTGCTGAAATACAAAATTAATAGTCAGCATCCCGAGTTCCTCAATTGCAGCCAAAATACATGTGTTCAGGTCTTTCAGCAGTATCACCCCCAGAACTACCAGCTGTAGTGTGGTCCATTCCCAAACAGCAACGTGCAAGAATAAGTTTACAATACACTCAGCCCTTCTGGCTTAAGATCAGGGGCTCAGAGGCTGTGACAACTCATGATGCTGAAAATGTATCCAATGAAAACGAAGTACTAGCTCTCTGCTTCATTAAAAGCTCTTGGAAAGAATATTAAATCTCAAGACAACAAAATAATTGAATGCGCAATACATTTGTGTTTTTGTATCCAATATATTACCTTTGTCATTAACAAAAATTATATCTCTCATTATATATTTCTCGGATCTGAAGTTTTTATTCATAATCAGTAATTTCTGTAAAGGACAAATCTGTCTCTATTTTCCATATCATTTAGAAATATACCACATTTACTCTTTGATGTGAACTTTCCCAGGAAATTTCTCTTGTGCCCATTTAGTTTTATAAGAGTGTCATTTTGTGCTATTACATCAATATCCTGTTTTATTTCCATTATGTTTTTCAACAACCAAAGAAAATAAGGTTTTTCTTAAAAAGTTAGACATTTTCTCTTATTAATTCTGTATCCTGATATTTACAGCTGAAGATAAACTATTTTAACTTAAGTGTAAAATGGTTTAGAAGAGCAAATGATACAGTCCACTCAGAGTTTACAAAAAAACACATTTACCAGGTAGACACTTAATAAATAAAACAAGCACTTGGAAAAAGTTCTTTGAAAACAGACCTAGGGACATCCACCTGCATCTTTTGCGCAGATTTCATTAAGAAAAGGCCAGATCTAAAAATGTACTGTCAAGAAACAAGTAAACCAATGCATACATACGTAGGTATTCTAAATAGAGGTTTATGTGGTGTCCATTTAGAGTGACTGATGCAAATACCAGTCGTAGAAGCATTAATCTAAATCTTTCACTCGGCGACAGATTTCCTCTGTGAAGTCTGAGCATTTTGCATTGCCTCCCAAATCTTTTGTCAAGCTCTGAGAAAAGGAAAAAGCAAAAATAAAAGATGTATCCACAAACTAAACTAAACCAAGAAGATTTTAAAGCCCTCAGTGAGATGCCACCTGGGCAAGTTACTTGGCTGCTCTTTCATTTAGTTCCTCATTTCCAAGTGAGGAACCACTCCACCACCATCTACCCAGCCCAGGAGGATCGGGATCCAATCTCATAGTGTATACAACACACTCCGCAAAGAATAAGGCGCTCTCAATGCAAAGGGAGCTTTACCAAAATTTTCCCTTTGTTCACACAATGGACCCTAATACAGATTAGTTGGTCATGGATATTTAAATAAGAGCAAATCTAAACAAGAAGTTTCATAAAAATCCTTGGGAAATATGTCTCAGGAATAGACCTGAGACATATTTTGATCTATTTTTGTTTTTATTATTATTATTTTTTGAGATGGAGTCTCACTCTGTTGCCCAGGCTGGAGTGCAGTGGCACGATCCCAGCTCACCACAACCTCTGCCTCCTGGGTTCAAGCGATTCTCCTGCCTCAACCTCCCGAATAGCTGGGATTACAAGTGCATGCCACTATACCCAACTAATTTTTGTATCTGATCTATTTTTGGAGGCTGGGAAACAAATACGAAGGAAATATTTAAATCACTAACTCTTCTTTTTTAAAAAAGAGATGGGGTCTCATTATGTGGCCCAGTCTGGTCTTGAACTCGGAGGCTAAGGTGATCCTCCTGCCTCAGCCTATAGCTGCAACTATAGGCATGCACCACCACAGCTGCCTAAATCATTAACTCTTAAACCTCCCTCTTTAGGAAAGAAAGCCTCCCATACAACCGATCTGTTCTACCAACTTATCCTTTCTTTCCTGCATACAGACCCCAATATATTTAGTTCTCTTTATCTTTCCATCCTACACAATAAAAGGGCTCACTGTGTAATTCAGGCACCTCCCTACTGGGATGTAGATTATAACTTCCCAAATATAACTTTAAAGAATAAGAAAATCATATGACCTCCAATGTGACTATCACGATATAATTTCAAATTACAGAATTCTTTTTAAAAGAAGGGACCAACTTTGAAGATACTATGCTAAGTGAAATAAGCCAGACTTAAAGGACAAATGCTGTATGATTCCACTTACATGAGGTACCTAGAGTAGTCAAATTCATAGAGACAGGAAGCAGAACGGCGGGTGCCAGAGGATGGGAGGGGGAAGGGAAAGCTACTGTTTAATGGGTGCAGAGTCTCAGTTTGAGAAAATGAAACTGCTCTGGAGATGACTGACAGTGATGGTTACATTACAATGTGAATGTACTTAACATTATTGAACTGTATACCTAAATATGGCTAAAATGGTAAATTTTATGTTATGCATATTTTTCACAATTTTTGTTAAAAAGGACCTCAAATTAGGGATGAGTCTTCAAGTGCATTATCTCCTCTCACTTCGGAAATAACCCACCACACTTCTTCCACGGGCCACAGTTGTTTACGGAGGCAGAGAAGCTTGTTGGGTAAGACCCAGACTGGGTGTTAATACCAACTTGGTCATTTAGGAGCTGTAAAACCTTGGACAAATTATTTAATCTCTCTGTACCTCAGTTTCCTCATCTATAAAATGGAATTATAGCATCTATTTCAAAGAGTTATAGAAAAACTTTGCTGAGATATATAAAGAACTTGAAAGTTGTGTAAGTATTCAATTAATATTAGTTATTACTTTTATAAAACTTCTGGATTGCTTTTGTATTATAGATGCACATAGTGTGACATATAAGACTATTGTATTAGAGGCACATCTGCATCTGTATCTGCCACTAGGTTCCCAGCTCCTTGAGGCTCAGCATGTTACCCTATTCATCATGTTATTCTTCACACCTTATAAGGTACACTCAATAGACGTTTGTTATGAAGAGGAAAAAGTTGTCTATAAAAATCAATGAACCTGGCTGGGTGCAGTGGCTCAGGCCTGTAATCCCAGCACTTTGGGAGGCTGGGCGGGAGGATCACTTGAGGTCAGGAGTTCGAAACCAGCCTGGCCAGCATGGTGAAACCCCATCTCTACTAAAAGTACAAAAATTAGTTGAGCGTGGTGGCACACGCCTATCATCCCAGCTACTAGGGAGGCTGAGGCAGGAGAATCACTTGAACCAGGGAGGTGGAGGTTGCAGCGAGCCAAGATTGTGACACCGCACCCCAGCCTGGGAGACAGAGCAAGACTCTGTCTCAAAAAAAAAAAGAAAAAAAAAATCAATGCACCTTGCCAAGGTCACACAGCTAATAATAGGATAATTGGGCATGTACCTGATGCTGGCTCCCAAACCACTGACCTTTCCACTGTACACTGATGTCTTGATGTCAGTGCTTCTTAACTTTTTTTGGATGAAATATCTAGATCCTCACCTCAGAAAATGCACACATATGCACACATACCCCATTCAATCTGGGACTCACATTAAGAATCCTTGTTCAACATCAAATGCTTGGGTCCGCGTGAGAACTATTATCTGTCACTGTCCCTTTTACTCAGATAAAACACATGGAAGCAATGCATTTTACCCAGCACAAGTAAATCAAGATTCCTGTTACCTTTCCATCCTTAATTGTAGCAAAACATGCAGCCTCAATTCTTGCAGCATGGTCAAAAAGTCCCATGTGGCGCAACATCATCACGGCACTGAGCAGCAGGGCTGTGGGATTCGCCATGTCCTTGCCTGCAATGTCTGGAGCTGTCCCATGAACCTACACATTGGGAAAAGTAGCATCATCAGGGGAGAGACAAGAACTAACAGTCCTCTTCTGGGGAAGCTGGAGTCTTAATCATCTTTCCTCAGCAATAGAAAACATGCACTGAAAGCTACTGCGTGCAATTCATCTGATACGGACAGAAGAAATAAAGTCTGGGTTGGGCGTGATAGCTCACACCTGTAATCGCAACACTTTGATAGGCCAGGAGGATCACTTGAGGTCAGGAGTTCAAGACCAGCCTGGGAAACATAGTGAGACCCCATTTCTACAAAAAAATTAGAAATTAGCCAGGTGTGGTGGTATGTGACTACAGTGCCAGCTACTTGGGAGGCTGAGGCAGGAGGATTGCTTAAGCCTAGCAGTTCAAGCCTGCAGTGAGCTATGATCACACCAGTGTACTCCAGCCTGGGTGACAGAACAAGGCCCCAACTCAAAAATAAATAAATAAATAAAGACTTGGAGAAATAAAGAGCTAAACTAATTTTTTTTAAGCATAAAAATATAGACCAACAATCTTTTTCAGTCAATTTTTGGTAAAATACTTTAAGGAAGGAAGGATACATAACAAATATCTGGAGGGAAATGAAGAGATAAACCAAACATATATATATGTACATATAACAAACACAGGCTGGGCGCAATGGCTCACACCTGTAATCCCAGCACTTTGGGAGGCCAAGGCGGATGGATCATCTGAGATCAGGAGTTCAAGAACAGCCTGGCCAACATGGTGAAATCCCATCTCTACTAAAAATATAAAAATTAGCCAGGTGTGGTGGCACACACCTGTAATCCCAGCTACTTGAGAGGCTGAGGCAGGAGAATCTCTTGAACCTGGGAGGCAGAGGTTGTAGCGAGCCAAGATCGCACCACTGCACTCCAGCCTGGGTGATGGAGCGAGACTCCGTCTCAAGAAAAAAAAAAAGCATCATTTTGTTTTGACAATTTGAAAAATGAATTAAAGCGTACTTATACAGATAACTCCTCCTGAGTTCACATGCTGTTCTGACCTGAATTCTGTTTCAGGTGTCAGGGTCCTTACCGACTCAAAAATTGCAACCCCATTGGCTCCAATGTTGCCACTTGGTGTCACACCAAGACCTCCGATCAATCCTGCACACAGGTCACTAGGGGAAGAAAAGCATTTCAAAGAATGTTTTGAAAAATAAAACACCTCACCTAGCACCCAGATTTTAGTTTTTAATTATCATTCTCCACTAAAAGGAACTAGCGTTCCTTGGATAAATGGCTGATTCCAGGGCTAAGGTTAGGAAAATACAGATGAGCTCGAGCAGCTTACTATGTCAGAAAGCAAGGCAAGGTTCAAAGAACAAAGGGCCGTGTCAAAAGGACACAGGAGACATGGTGAAGGGATCCCCACCAGCCAAGTTAGGACAACCTAGGCATCAATATTCATGATTATGATGATGGATATATCAAAAGGACACAGGAGACATGGTGAAGGGATCCCCACCAGCCAAGTTAGGACAACCTAGGCATCAATATTCATGATTATGATGATGGATATATCACTGAATAAAACAGAAAACCATGTCCACAGCCAGGCTCAGTGGCTCACACCTGTAATCCCAGCACTTTGGGAGGCCAAGGTGGGCAGATCACTTGAGGTCAGGAGTTTGAGACCAGCCTGGCCAACATCGCGAAACCCCGTCTCTACTAAAAATACAAAAATTAGCCAGGTGTGGTGGTGTGCACCTGTAATAATACCAACTACTCAGGGGGCTGAGGCAGGAGAAACACTCGAACCTGGGAGGTGGAGGTTGCAGTGAGCCAAGATCGTGCCACTGCACTCCAGCCTGAGAGACAGAGCAAGACTCTATCATAGAAAAAAAAAGAAAGAAAAACAAAACCATGTCCATATTGACAGATAAAAAGAAGGCAAAACATTCTTACAGTTATGTGCCAACTCATAAATACAGAAAAAATGGCCTTAGAAAATCATCATTTGGCCAACATCTTATCTCTCTCTCTCACTGTGTGTGTGTGTGTGTGTGTGTGTGTGTGTGTGTGTAAAAGAGAGAGAGAGAGAGAGAGGCACAGACAAAGGAGGAGAGGAGGAAGAGGAAGGGAGGAAGGAGGAAGGGAGGGAAAATGGGAAGGAGTAATAAAGTAAATGTGATAAAATGCTGACATCTGGGGAATGTGGAATCTGGGTGTTGAGTACAAGGGAATTCTTTGTGCCATTCTTACAACTTTTCTGTAAGTCTGAAACGATGTCAAAAGTTACCAAAAAATAGTAACAACGACCACCCACCTACCTAGCTATACATAACAAAACCTTGAAATCAGTCAATCAATGAAACATTTAAAAACTGGGAAAAGTGAGCTAATGATTAGGGAGAAAGAGCCCAGTGATGATTTGGCAAATAAATGAAGGAACAAGCCACCCAACATGTAATAATTCATATCACAACCTGAATTGTTAGAATTCAATTCATACGTTGTAACACTTTATTTTATAATACTCAATTGAAAATGTTAAGCCATAATTATGTTAGAATGTTTATAAGTAAATTATAGGCTAAAATAAAAAGGTTGCAGCCAGACTCACCTAAGGATGTCTCCATACAAATTTGGCATAACAAGAACATCAAATTGGGAAGGATCTTGTACCATCTACAAGGAATACATTTGTGCATTTAGTAATCAAAATCTGCATCCCCACAACACACACACTATTCACCACAAAAAGTAGCAGGTAAGTGTGAATATATACTTACATTCAAACATACTGTATCAAGGTACATCTCATTAAATTTAATATCTTTACAGTTTTCTGCAACTTCCCTGCATTTTTGTAGAAAAAGCCCATCTGACATCCGCCTGTATTTAATCAAATAAAAACTGCTGAAAAAAAAGTCTTACAGAAAGAAAAGAATCAAATCAAAGAAGTAAAGTAAGTTCGAGAAATTTAAGTTCCAGAAGCCAAGCTACCTGATCTCAATTACAATAAAATTATTTCTTAGGTAGTTAATAAAATATAAGCTGAAAATGTCTTAGGATCCTTCTGAAAGTATAAAAGGGTAAAAATATAAAATAGTTTGATGATAATAGAGAAGACTATATTTTTATAGTGTTGTCTAACAAGAATGAAGAAATATCCACTAATATGATTAAAACTGCTTTCAAAGGTTAACATAATAATTTAAATAGTTTTACTGTTTTGCATGTTCAATGCTTCTCTTAGGTTAGGAAAACTGTTAACATATTCAGAGGACTTTAATAGCCTCTGAATGAGAATTTAAATGGCCAAAGTAACACATCAGGTATTGTTAGCACTACTTTAAGCCTCCCACTATTCCACTTCTAAAACGTATGCTATGTGGCCTCTGCTGATGGCCACAGCATCTGGGGACCCAGAGGCTCCAGCTTCCTTTCCTGATAACCCTCAGTCCCTCCTTAAGCTTCCAGGACCTGAATCACTATCCCCTCCTCATTTGCTCCTGTCATTCGCCCAGTGAGGCACAGTAAACAGGAGACTCCAGGCCGGGCACAGTGGCTCATGCCTGTGATCCTAGCACTTTGGGAGCCCAAGGCAAGTGGATCAACTAAGGTCAGGAGTTTGAGACCAGCCTGGCCAACATGGTGAAACCCCGTCTCTACTGAAAATACAAAAATTAGCCAGGCATGGTGGCATGGGCCTGTAGTCCCAGCTACTCAGGGAGCTGAGGCAGGAGAATTGCTGGAACCTGGGAGGCGGAGGTTTTAGGGAGCCAAGATCGCGCCACCGCACTCCAGCCTGGGCAACACAAAGAGACTCCGTCTCAAAAAAAAAAAAAAAAGGGGGGGGAGACTGACAGAAGAGAGATGCCAGATCTTTGGATTGTTACAAGGTTCTTTTTCAAAGATATTAGGAATCAAGGAGCAAGCTGAAGAGGAGAAAGGGAAGCCCTGTCACTGCTCTCCCACAACAAAGCAAGATGGGGTGCTGGTCCCCACAAGGAGCTCACATGATGTTGGCTTTGTGCACCGCCGTGACGTTGCTCCGGTGGTTATTCCGGGCATACTCAAAGGCAAACTCAGCAATGCGCTTGCTCGCCCCCTCGGTGATGAGCTTGATACTCTGCACAACTCCATCAACGATCTGCAAGAGAGGAAGTCCCGCCTCGCTGGAAAGCGTGTGACAGCAACGCCGTGGGAGACAGAGGGTGGGGAGTAGACAGTAACATTTGTGGCAGGCCTGCACAGTGCCAGCTAGCATGAGTAATCACACACACTGCTATGTCAATGGGGTTCATATTAATTCCAGCCATAAGAGGTATTATGAGCCCCACTGCACAGATGAAGAAAGCTGAGATGCAGGGACAGTCACCTGCGGAACAGCATACCTGTGAAGTGAGGGATTCAAAATTCAGAGGGCATATTCCCAAGCTTGTGACCTGAACCACCATGCCTTACATCTGTTTGAGTACTGTCAGCCAGACACCTGGTACCAAGACAAACACCCACAACTCCTCACAGAGATAAAGCAGTTCTGTCTCTGGGGTCCCAGATGCACAGAAAGCAGTCCAAGCAGGAATAAAAAGGAATCTGGAGTGAACATACCACATGCTCAATTCCACTGTATTCTCCTTCTGTGTTCTCTCGAATGGTCACAATATTTACATCAGTGTAAGGGGTTTTATAGCCTTCGATAGAGACACATGGTCGAACATTTGCATAAAGGTCAAATGTTTTGCGCAGCAGTAAATTCATAGATGGGTGACCGGCTGCTATTGGGGTCTTCAAAGGGCCTGTTATACAGAAGAAAACTCAGATGACACTAGAAGGCATTCTGGTCTCAGGTGTGACCTACTAACCCACCTAGGCTACCTTGTGAAATGTGTTCTGCCTCTAATTCACTCTCTACCTGAGACTCAAATGAAGGAGGAAAACTTCCTCATGGGAGCTTTCTGAAACATGAACTGCATTTCTTATCTTAAGAACTTCCTGAAGATCAAGCATTGTAATCATGTGCTTGACATGATCTAATCTTTACCATCAACCTGTACAACAGCAACTCTGTTACTGTCATTTGAAAATGAAGAAAAAAGAAAAAAGAAACTAAGAATAAAAAATTTGCCCAAGCCTTCTAGCCAGTAAGTAGCAGAGATGAGATTCAATGTTGGTTCTGTCTGTGGTTTTAAAGCCTATGCTTGCCGGGCGCGGTGGCTCAGGCCTGTAATCCTAGCACTTTGGGAAGCCAAGGCAGGCGGATCACTTGAGGTCAGGAGTCCAAGAGCAGCCTGGCCAACATGGGGAAACCCTGTCTCTACTAAAAATACAAAAATTAGCTGGGCATTGTTGTGCGTGCCTGTAGTCCCAGCTACTTGGAGGCTGAGGCAGGAGAATAGCTTGAACCTGGGAGACAGAGGTTATAGTGAGCCGAGATCACGCCACTGCACTCCAGCCTGGGCGACAGAGCAAGACTCTCAAAAAATATAAAAATAAAGCTTATGCTGAATTTAAATCTACCCCATGCTAATATTTTTGAATCATGGCCTTAAACATGTATTAATTAAAATAATGATAAAAATGTAGGCCAGGCACAGTGGCTCAGTCAGGCCTGTAAACCCAGCACTTTGGGAGGCAGAGGCAGAAGGATTGCTTGAGCTTAGGTATTCCAGATCAGCCTGGGAAACATAGTGAGACCGAATCTCTAAAAAAACTTTTTTAAAAATTAGCTGGGCATGGTGGCACACCTGTAGTCCCATCTACTCGGGAGGCTCAGGTGAGAGGATCGCTTGAGCTCAGGAGGTCAAGGCTGCAGTGAGCTGTGATCACACCACTGCACTCCAGCCCGGGCGACAGAGCGAGACTCTGTCGCAAAAAATAATTAAAATAAATAAATAAATATACAAATGTAAAAATTAAGCAAAAGATACATATAGTTCAAGATTAAATAGAGATACTGTTATTTGGCATCATCCAGTAATACTTTAATGCTTTTACTGGGGGAAAAAAATATCCCAAATGAATAAAGCATCTTACTGTGAGTAGTTTCTTCATAAAAGAATGGCTTTACTTTCACAGAAGGCCAGGCCTTATTCAGTTTAAATGCATAAATTTTCAAAACTATGTAACCCCTGTAGCGGAAATCTGTAAAAACCCCGGTCTCTACTTCAGTGCTACCTTTCAAGCCCATCTTGTTCTTATCCATGGACTCTTTAGCCTCTGAAGGGATCATCCACTTTCCTCCGGGTCCTTGAATGGCAGTGACGTTCCGCTCCTCCCACTGAATAGGTGCCTAGATGCCACATTACAGAGCACAGTGAGCTGGAGAGAGAGACTTAAAGGAAACTGACATTCATACTGCAATGATGAACAAACTTATTCAACTTTCAACTTTGTTTTTGAGACAGAGTCCCGCTCTGTTGACCAGGCTAGAGTGCAGTGGCATGATCTTGGCTCACTGTAACCTCCGCCTCCCAGGTTCAAGCGATTCTCTTGCCTCAGCCTCCCAAGTAGCTGGGATTACAGGCGCACGTCACCACACCCAGCTAACATTTTTTGTATTTTTTTTTGTAGAGACGGGGTCTTGCCAGGCTGGTCTCAAACTACTGACCTCAGGTGATCTGCCCACCTCAGCCTCCCAAAGTGCTGGGATTACAGATGTGAGCTACCATGCTCAGCCCTTTTTCAACTTTGGATGCGACTGCTAAAAACAGTAAAGGTCCAGAAAGTTCCTGGCATGCAAGAAGAGATGTCATTCTCTAGCAGGCCCAGAGGAATTCTCCACATTACCTGTGCCCAGTCATCACTCCCAGCCACCACCTGCCCACTTATTTGTTTTTCACAAGGGCTCTTAAGAGTGGCTATAATTGCCGGGCGCGGTGGCTCACGCCTGTAATCCCAGCACTTTGGGAGGCCGAGGCGGGCGGATCACAAGGTCAGGAGATCGAGACCACGGTGAAACCCCGTCTCTACTAAAAATACAAAAAATTAGCCGGGCGCGGTTGTGGGCGCCTGTAGTCCCAGCTACTCGGGAGGCTGAGGCAGGAGAATGGCATGAACCCGGGAGGCGGAGCTTGCAGTGAGCCGAGATCGCGCCACTGCACTCCAGCCTGGGCGACAGAGCGAGACTCCGTCTCAAAAAAAAAAAAAAAAAAAAAAAAAGAGTGGCTATAATTAGAGTATCATAAAGAACAGAGGAATATGGTTCACAGAAACATTATATAGTACTGATACATGGATGAAACTTAAAAACATCATGCTAAGTGAAAGAAGCCAATCATAAAAGACCATATAAGATTCTATTTATATGAAATGTCCCAAATAGGCAAACCTATAGATATAGAAAGTAGATGAGTGGTTGGCTGCCTAGGGCTGGGGAGGAAAAAGGGGGAGGAGGTAGGGAGAGAGAGAGACGAAATGGGGAGCAACTGCATAGGGTATGGGGTTTCTTTTCGGGTGAGGAAAATGGTCCAAAATTAGATTGTGGTGATGGCTGCATGACTCTGTGAATGTACTAAAAACCACTGGATTGAAAGGTGCACTTTATAAGGATGAATTAGGCCCGGCGTGGTGGCTCAATGCCTGTAATCCCTGTACTTTGGGAAGCCAAGGTGGGTAGATCACCTGAGGTCAGGAGTTCTAGCCCAGCCTGGCCAACATGGTGAAACCCCGCCTCTACTAAAAATACAAAAATTAGCTGGGTTTGGTCACGGGCACCTGTAATCCCAGCTACTCGGGAGGCTGAGGCAGGAGAATAGCTTGAACCTGGGAGACAGAGGTTGCAGTGAGCCAAGATCACGCCATTGCACCCCAGCCTGTGCATTAAGAGTGAAACAATGTCTCAAAACAAATGAAAAATAAAAATAAAAAATAAATAAAAGGATGAATTGTATCTTGATAAAGCCGTTTTTAAAAAACAATATTATATTTTTAAAAATATATATATAGGCCAGGCCCAGTGGCTCACACCTGTAATCCTGGAGGCCAAGGTGGGCAGATCACCTGAGGTCAGGAGTTCGAGATCATCCTGACCGATATAATGAAACCCATCTCTACTAAAAATACAAAAATTAGCCAGGTGTGGTGGCATGTGCCTGTAATCCCAGCTATTTGGGAAGTTGAGACAGAAGAATCACTTGAACCCAGGAGGTAGAGGTTGCAGTGAGCCAAGATCGCTCCACTGCACTTCAACCTGGGCAACAAGAGCAAAACTCTGTCTCAAAAAAAAAAAAAAAAAATATATATATATATATATATATGAAGTATAGAAATATATATATGAAGTATAGGAATATATATATAGGAATATAGGAATTATGAAATCCAAATCAGATCCCATATATATATATATGTATTGCATAACCTATGAATGTATCAGTTGAAGGTATAAACAAACATCCCTTTCTCTCTACCTACATCCTTCATGTGTGTACACACACATTTAACAGCCAGCACACTGAGCATGTCCTAGGACAGAAGTTCAGAGACAGACACAGTGCTGGTCACAAGCAGCTTACAGCTGAATCCACTTACAGAATTTTAAAATTATCTACCTGTATCAAAGGCTCAGCTGTTAGAAGTAATAACACTCCATTCTTGATAACACATCAAAAACTTTATTTTAAAGAGATTATTTCAAAAGCGCCTATATAGATTTTTGAAACATCAATTCTAGTCTTTTTTTTTTTTTTTTTTTGCAAAAAGGTGGGTGATTTGGCAGGGCTTAAAAGATCTCAAACCCAAGCAGGACTTAAAGATCCACAAATACTACAGTACTACTTTGATTACTTTACATATAACTGATGCCAACGCAGGAGTTTAAACTATCAACAATAGGAGCAGCCAGCCAGGTGCGGTGGCTCATGCCTATAATCCAAGCACTTTGGGAGGTGAAGGTGGGAGGATCGCTTGAGCCCTAGAGTTCAAGACCAGCCTGGGGAATAGAGCGAGACCTCATCGAAAGAAAGAAAGAGAGAAAGAGAGAAAGAAAAGGAAGGAAGGAAGGAAGGAAGGAAGGAGGAAGGAAGGAGGGAGGGAGGGAGGGAGGGAAGGAAGGACGGAAGGAAGGAAGGAAAGAAGGAAGGAAGGAAGGAAGGAAGGAAGGAAGGAAGGAAAGAAAGGCAGTAGCAAACACTGAGATACACACTGTTAAAGTGACAATCTGTGGAGATGAACAACAGACCTTACTAAATTTCATAGAAATGTGTACAATGCATCCTAAAAGTTCACAGAATCCAACTGGCTAAGAAAACTTTTCAGTGAATCATCATTAAATGTATTTTTTAAGCCCACTTACTTTGGCAGCATCAAAAATCTTCATAACTGCAGCTGAAATTTCTGGGCCAATACCATCTCCTGGAATTAAAGTTACCGTCTGAACCTGAACATAAGAAATCATCAAAGAAGACAGTAAGAATTTTTATTTTTGAAGGCTTAAAAAAGAATATTTTGACAGAGAAATCCACTTTCTGAGATGTCTCAGAGAGATTCAAATGTTGTTAAGAAAACAGATATACCTCCCCCAGGGTCATCAAAGGGGAGGCAGGAATCAACAGACAGAGACTCTGCAATCCTGCTCTTACCTGAGTTCAGAGGTTTTAAAAAGAACCCAAATGATACTCTTTACTTAAACAAAAATAAATTAAACTATCAAGTAGATTTCCTAATTGCTATTTCTTTTCAGACAAGCTGCAAAGAGACCAATTAATTCAAACCTTTAAAACCAAAGACAACAACAACAAAAAATTAACCATATTCTCTCACTAAAATTTAGAGGGTTTCTCATGAAGGCAAGTGTTTTCCTTTCCTTCTCATTGTGATCCCGGAAAGCTTCTCATGCAACTTCTTCTTCAGTCTTGCAAAACACTTTCAGACACATTTCTAAAATATTACTGAGGTCTGTTTTGGTACTCAGGGAAAATCAGACTTTTTATCAAGAGAGCTTCCATTTTTTTTCTTAGTTCCTCTATAAAACTGTCTGCTTAAATCTAAGAGTAATCTACATAAGCTTGGCAAAGTTGATCTGCAACTAAAAAGAATAGTATCCGTCATCATACCTGCAAAGCCTGAGTCACACTTAGAATGACAATTATTGTTTTTATAATGTAACAGCAATGATTTACTCTAAGGCTTCAGGCAAAACGAAGCCAGCATTTCAAACGCAGAAATAAAAATATGTAAGGAGAAGATCAGCACCTCTTTTTCCATTTGGGAACCATATATTTTATTTTCTTGGGACTTCACCCCACCTAGGGGCTTGGCTTTTTTTCAATTCTAGTTGCTTGAACTGCATTTAAAAAAAATCACTAATTCAAGTTTCCTTGGTCCTTTGCTTCCAATGATTGTCTGCCCAGATTGGTGGACTAATTATTTCTGATTTTTTTCTGTACAACTGAAGAGACATTTTTATTTTTTTCATCTTTCTAATTTTCAGTTTTTATGTTTTAGAGATGAGGACTCACTACGTTGCCAGGCAAGAGCGCAGTGGCTACTCACAGGTGTGACCACAGCTCACTGCAGCCTCGAACTCCTGGCCTTAAGCAAGTCTCCCACCTCAGTCTCCCACCTCAGTCTTAGACAGGGCTAAGGCTCATACCAGTTTTCTCAGGTTGAAGAAATCTTTAAAAAAATAAATATATTCTCTTATTTCTTCAAAAATAATCTCCTCCATCAAGCAAATTTTTTTTTTCAAATAAATAGCCTGAAAATTAAATAATAGCAGACAGCAATGATCATCTTATTCGCTTTCAGAATGCGTTTGAAATGCTAGCATGGCTACCCTCGAGCCTGAAGTGCAAGCCCTATCCTGCATTCTTGGCATAAGCAGAGCCAAAAGAACGCTTTGGCTGCTTCTTCCTGTTCTCCCAACATGTAATAATAAATGTCATCAAGTCAACAGAAAATCTACTTTTCTTCCACAATACAGAAAGTAAATGGGGGAAAAAAAGTACTATGGTCTTATAAATCTTACATGGCATAGATGTTATATGGGAGTATAGGAATTATGAAATCCAAATCAGATTCCGTAAAAGGCGGGGGCGGGAATTAAAAACAAATAGGAAGTCACTGACCCACAGTCTTAGAATGTTCCAAAAATGTGGTATCAGCTTTTAAAGCACAGAACTCTGATGCTGGGAATTCTAAAAGCAGCAGATTTAATGAACAACAGATGATCTACTACTGCGATAGTCTACAAAGCCTATATAAGGAAAGTACAAGCCTATAGGGCTTATAGATGTTCGAGGCATTCCTAATTGGCATTCCATCTACTGGGTTTAGGGAAGCTCATAAAATAACAACGCAAAGCAGGTTTTGAAGCTTCTCAACAATTTTCTCTCAACTTGTACAAGTTTTGAAAAAAGCTGTCTCACCGAAACAAGATTGTGAAATAAAATAACAGGCTCAAGGGTACTTTCTATCTATTTTTAATAAGGCTCCTTCAAGATATTAATGTGACAAACTTACATAGCCAGCTGTCAGACAATTCTTTCAAATGTGCAAGTAACCTAATAGATTTGTGCATGTCAGTCAATAATTTCAACATACATTATAAATATGGCCAATTTTCCCTAATTTTAAATGAATGGAGATAAAATGCTATGTAATAAATATATTAGAGCATCTTTCTTGAGAAACTTCTAAAAGGAAAAAATAAAAGACATAATTATACTCACACCACCAGTAAAACCTCTGGTCACCTGTTTTGGGTTGTGGAATGCCCCCAGCAGCCGAGAGACCTATATTAATATCAACAGAGAGACATCATGCACAGAATTAAACCACACACAGTAAAGAAGAGCGAGGAAGTCCTGATGGTTGGTAATGCTGCAACTTGGCACAGATATATTCAGTAGCTTCCCAGGAATACAAATCTCATGTATTAGCTCAATGTGGCAAGCTAACTCAGATTTGAAAGCCTAAATACTCAAATTTTTATTTTAGATTGACAACCTAAGTACTATATATTTCAAAGTCAATTTAACTAATATAAGTTGTCAAATAAAAGATGTTGAAGGTAGAATAAAACTACTTTTTCAGCTCAAACATACGGACTTTTCTCAGATGAGTGGATCATTTTGTGCCAACATTCTTGACCATCAGGTCAATTTAAGGGTAACATATACTCTAAGAAAATAACTATTAATTTTAGAGCCAGGATGTTCCTCATGAAATCCAGAGCACAACTCACTTATTTCTTGTTGTTTTAGGCTTTTTGAGACGGAGTCTCCCTAGGTTGCCCAGGATGGAGTGCAGTGACTATTCAAAGGCACAATCATAACTCGCTACAGCCTCCAGCTCCCGGGCTCAGGTGACCCTCTTGCTTCAGCCTCCTGAGTAGGTGGGATTACAGGTGTGCACCACGACACCTGGCAACTTGCTTATTTCATAAGGGAAGACACTGGTCCCAAAGAAGAGGATTTGCCTAAGGTCACACAGCGAATAATTGGCAAAATGGAAACCCACATACAGGTCTTCTGACTCCTGGTCCAGTGCTCCTTCAATTATACATTGTATCTATTCTGTGAATATTAAGAAATTACACTTTATAGTAAAATCTAAGAAAGTTTATTTAATACCATCTGATGCCCATGCCATACAGAATAAAGATTTTAAATAAATTATTGTTTCTTCTGATAATATAGGTAATGTGGTCATTACTGTCAGTTTGCTGGGACTAGGAAAAGATACAAAAAATAAAATAAAAGTTACCCAGTAATCCCACCACACCAAGATATTACCACTGGTACGTGTTTTTTTTTTTTTTTTTCTCTCCAATTAACATTATCATATACCAGAAATATAAATTTTAAAGGTTTATTATAAACTTTAATAACTTAGTCCTTGAGAACAGGTACAAAGTCATACTACATTACTATAAACAATATAAAAAAAGAATCTACATAGACCAAAGGTATTAAAATGCATTAATTTTTTTTTTTTTTTTTTTTTTTTTGAGACAGAGTTTCACTCTTGTTGCCCAGGCTGGAGTGCAATGGTGCAACCTCGGCTCACTGCAACCTCCACCTCCCGGGTTCAAGCGATTCTCCTGCCTCAGCCTCCCGAAAGTAGGTGGGATTACAGGCATGCGCCACCACGCCCAGCTAAGCTTTTTGTATTTTTAGTAGAGATGGGGTTTCTCCATGTTGGCCAGGCTGGTCTCAAACTCCTGACCTCAGGTGATCCACCCACCTTGGACACCCAGGAGTGCTGGGGAATTACAGGCATGAGCCACCACAGCCAGCCGCATTAAATTTTTTTAAAAGCAACTTTTTCTCCTGCTAGATACATGAGCAAAGACACATTTGTTGTATCCTGTCTTGATATTTTTTTCTGGGGTCCGAACCTTTGCTGAAATATTTATTGGCATCTAACAACCAATAGCCAAAAAAGGTATGAATGAATTTTATTCTCTAATCTTCTGGTATCTATAGTGATGACTCTGCGTTGAAAATAAGACACGGCCAAATCCAAAAGAATACTCTATGCCAAAACCATTGGCCAAAATGTTAATCCTAGGGCATGATTCATCCACCAGCGAGTGGGCTATTAGAAGGGAGGCCATTTAAAGGCTACTTTGTGACAAGAAAATGGGCACGTGTCCTTTCTTCTCTCCCTGAACAAAAAAGAAGGAAAAGACATTCACACAAAACTCATGTCCTTGTGACAGAAGACCCAACCAACCAGCCTGGGCAACAAAGTGAGACCCTGTCTCTACAAAATTAGCCAGGTATGGTGGCGCACACCAATGGTCTCAGCTACGTGGGAGGCTGAGTCGGCTTGAGCTCAGGACTGCTTGAGCCCAGGAGTTTGAGGTTTCTGTGAGCTATGAAAATCAGCCTCTGCACTCCAGCCTGGGTAACGGATCAAAAAAAAAAAAAAAAAAAAAAAAAGAATGAAAAGGACCAGACCAAAATGACTGATTTTAACATGTAAACCCATCCTACCTGCGTATGCTGGGGGCAGCAATGGAAACCCAGGAGCGTAAGGATTTGTGTTTTGTTCACTGTTGTATCTAGTGTCTAGAACAGTCCCTGGCTCATAGAAGGTAATCAATAATTAAAAACAAAAGAAACTGAGTCCAGCCTCAGTCACATCTCTACCTGAAGAGTTTCCAACCCAGCAAAGAGCATTAATACTTGCAATGATCTTCTTTTCCATGTTTGTCATCACTCTTGCATGATCTTAGAATAAAGTAGTACTGCACCTAAGTCATCACAACGACCCAGAACTTTAAGTAAAATAAAATTTCCCAAACCACCCTTTAAAGGTTACTTTGTGACAGACAGAGAATAAAACTGACATGAGGCTGGGTGCCGTGGCTCACGCCTGTAATCCCAGCACTTTGGGAGGCTGAGGCGGGCAGATCACCTGAGGTCAGGAGTTCAAGACCAGCCTGACCAACATGAAGAAACCCTGTCTCTACTAAAAATACAAAATTAGCCGGGCGTGGTGGCACATGCCTGTAATCCCAGCTACTCAGGAGGCTGCGGGAGGAGAATCACTTGAACCCGGGAGGCAGACGTTGCAGTGAGCCAAGATCGCGCCATTGCACTCCAGCCTGGGCGACAAGAGCAAAACTCTATTAAAAAAAAAAAAGAAGGCCGGGTGCAGTGGCTCAGGCTTGTAATCCCAGCACTTTGGGAGGCTGAGGCGGGTGGATCACCTGAGGTCAGGAGTTCAAGACCAGCCTGGCCAATGTGGTGAAACCCTGTCTCTACTAAAAACACAAATATCAGCCGGGTGTGATGGTGGGCGCCTGTAATCCCAGCTACTTGGGAGGCTGAGGCAGGAGAATCACTTGAACCTGGGAGGTGGAGGTTGCAGTGAGCCAAGATCATGCCATTCCACTCCAGCCTGGGCAACAGGATCGAAACTCTGTCTCAAAAAAAAAAAAAAAAAAAAAAAAGTGACATGAGTTCTTTCTCCTCTCCCAGCCCAAAAAAGAGGAAAAAGACATTCACACAAAACTAGCTTATGTCTTTGTGACAGAAGATCTGACCAATCAGCCTAGGCAACAGAGTGAGACCCCTACCTCTACAAAAAAATTTTAAATATTAGCCGGTATGGTGGCACACACCAGTAGTCCCAGCTCCATGGAAGGCTGAGACGGCAGGATTTCTACTGTATAGAATACTCATATACTCATATACATATATATATATATATATATCTCACATCATTTTATTTATATAAAACCTGTACAGATAGGCATTAGTGGCACTTTTCAGATGAGGAAACTGAAGCCAGGTTGATGGAGCCTGGACCAAAACCCTGAACTTTGGACTTCAGGTCGTGGGCCATCTTAATCCGTAACTCATTTCCTTTTTTTACCTCCGGGCTCCAACTTAAAAACATGTAAATAATGTTGTACACAGGTTCTGAGATGCGTTTAAAAAAAAAAAAACCTTTTTTTTTTTTAAAGACAGAGTCTTGCTGTTACCCAGGTAAGAGCATGATCTCCACTTACCACAGCCTCCACATCCTGGGTTCAAGCGATTCTCCTGCCTCAGCCTCCTGAGTAGCTGGGATTACAGGAGCACGCCACCACACCCAGCAAATTTTTGTATTTTTA
Organism: Macaca thibetana thibetana; assembly: GCF_024542745.1. Lineage (NCBI taxonomy): Eukaryota > Metazoa > Chordata > Mammalia > Primates > Cercopithecidae > Macaca > Macaca thibetana. Next base: position 163,033,397 of record NC_065584.1, on the reverse strand, counting down.
GTAGAGATGGGGTTCCAACATGTTGGCCAGGCTGGTCTTGAATTCTCCACCTCAAGTGATCCGCCCGCCGTGGCCTCCCAAAGTGCTAGAGTTACAGGCATGAGCCACCATGCCTGGCCACAAACAATCAATCTTAAATGTAAACTCAACAGAGGAACTGTCCTGATTGAAACCGGCATCCAGTTCTGCACCTCCACCATCTTGGGGTCAGCCTCTGAGCCACCTTCTGCTCCAATCCCTAAAGTGAGAAGCTGGCCCAGTAGTCAAATGACTCTGCCAAAGGTCACACAGGGAGTACATGTCAGAGAACCTCACCGTCTGACTCCACAACCCAACACTTTCTGAATACCTACTATGAGGGTTTTTTCGTGCAGATCACACTAAAGGCAAAACAAATTTACCAGCACAATCATTATCAAGTGTTGCTTTAGTGCCTCACTGTGAAGGCAAATGTACCTACCAAAGATGAATTGGGTATTTAATGTAAGTTCAGAGATTAAAGGACTGAGTTCAGTTTTCACAGTGACACAGAAGTTGCTTTACTTTTAGGAGCAAATGTGACATAAGCCTTATCAACACAAGCAAATCTGGGTCTGAAGAGCGTGACAAAGTAGAATCTAGTTATTGAACAAAAAAGCCAGTTAACGCCGGGCGCGGTGGCTCACGCCTGTAATCCCAGCACTTTGGGAGGCCGAGGCGGTCGGATCACGAGGTCAGAAAATCAAGACCATCCTAACACAGTGAAACCCCGTCTCTACTAAAACTACAAAAAATTAGCCGGGCGTGGTGGTGCGCGACTGTAGTCCCAGCTACTCGGAGGCTGAGGCAGGAGAATGGCGTGAACTCGGGAGGCGGAGCTTACAGTGAGCAGAGATCGCGACACTGCACTCTAGCCTGGGCGACAGAGCGAGACTCCGTCTCAAAAAAAAAAACAAAAAACAAAAACCAGTTAATGATGCCCATGAAAACCACTGTCTGTTGGATGACAGATAAACATATTGATAAGAAAGCTTCAGATTTTTGTGTTCCTTCCGTAAATACCAAGTGCTTTCGCATACATTATTTTATTTAATACTCAAACAACTCCGTGATGTTAAGTATAGATATTCACAGATGGGCATATTAAGGCTTAGAGATGTTTAGCAATTTACTTAGGGTCACATAGTCAATCAGTGGCATTGCTAGGATTTAAATCTGGGACTCCTAAATGCCAGTACAGAGATCTTTTCATTAAATAACAGTGCATCTCTGGACCTCTCTTTAAACCGAAAAAAAGAGAGAAAAGTAGTATCAAACTTATAGAAAAACGTTAAATTGTTTATGGATTTCTAGGGGACCACCCTTTCATAGCAACAGGAGACTTGAGGCCTGATGGCCTGTACCCATAATTTGTTATGTGACCTTGGGAAATGGGAACCAAGACACCTAGGTTCCTCTCCCAGCTGACACCGACCTCCTGTGTGACCTTGAGCAAGTTCTTCTTCAGGCACAGGTTAGGTCCACTGAGAAGCTAAGGAACCGCATAGATGATCTAAAACCCTTTCCAGCTCCGGCATCTGAGCTGTCAAGGAGAGCTAAAGCGTTCCAGATTGCAGAATTCCCACCAATGAAAGGTAAAAGGAAGGCTCTCCTGGTCTCTCTCTGAAGGTTCAGATGGTAATTCCAAGGTGTAAGATGCCCTATATCCTCTGAAGGGGAAATAGCTACAAGAGCACTAGAGGTCTGACTGGGATGAGCGCCAAAGGGAAAACAATCTGATAGGGAAAAGGGCCCCAGGATTCTCTCACCTGGGAAAACCTCCCAAGCTCAACGCCAGTGCCCGTGGCACCTGCGGTTCCCCGGCCAAGAGCCGCAGAGACAGCGGATGAGAGGTCTGGGCGTTGCTGAGAGGATCAGTCCGGCAGCAGGGCCGCAGCCAGGGCAGAGGTTCCCGTGACTTTCCCGGGCTCGGCGCGAAGCCTGGACTCTGGCCCGGGAGGATGCGGGTGACGGCAGCCGGGTCTCCGCAGGAGCAGGACCGGCGCCCCCCGCCTTGACCTTGACGCCGTCCCCGCCTCTGCGCTGCTGACCGGGCCCGGGGCGGCCCATAAACTGCGAGCCGGCCACGGAGCGCGGGGCACGGGCGGCCAGGACCGGCTCCCAAGCTGACCCCGCGGGCCGCCACCGCCACCCTGTCTGGCCTGCGCGCCCGCCCACACCCGGTACGCGGCCGGCTCTCCTGCCAGCCCTTGCGACCAGCCTCCCTGCCACACGCCGGCCTGCCAGCGCTCACCTTGGAGATCCACGCGGGCCCAGCCATCGCTTTCCCTCCTGGCTCCGCGGCGACAGCGGCAGCAGCAGTGCGCAAGCGCCCTCCCCACCCTCGGAGCCCGCCCCTGCACGGCCACGCCCCTTAGGAGCCCCGCCCCCGAGACCGCCTCAGGATTGCTTCGCGCTCGCTCGCTGCCCCGCCCCTGGACATTCCACTGGCCAATGGCCGGGCTCGTCTCTCTGTGACTTTCCTGGCTGAGCGACAGGCGGACCCGGAAACTGCCTAGCCGGGATCTCAGGGAAAGCTTCTTCCTCTACTCCCTGGTTCATTGACTCGCTGTTTAGGTAAGACGTTTGTTCCACACCTACTAGGTGCTGATTAATCTTCTAGGATCTTGGGGATATAGCGCTTCTCATAGAGTTTACAATCCCGTGGAGGAAGACACATAATTTTCTCATTCCACAAATTTTGATTTTTTTTTTTTTTGAGACTGGGTCTCGCTCTCTCGCCCAAGCTGGAGTGCAGTAGCGCGAAGAGGTTCACTACAAAGCCTCGACCTCCTGGGATCAAATAATTACTAAGCCCAGCGATCTGCTCGCCCCAGGCTCACAAAATGAGCCACTGTGCCTGGCCGAATTTTATTTTTTACCAGCTTTATTGAAGTACAATTTATATATCATAACGTTTACTCACTCTAAATGTATAGTTCGATGATTTTTAGTAAATGTAAACAGTTGCACAACCATCACCACAATCCAGTTTTTGAGCATATAAAAATGTTCCTTGTGTCCATTTATAGTCAATCCCGCTCCTGTCCTCAATCCCAGGCAACTACTAATCTGTCTTTTTAGCTCTACAAATATTTCTGAGGGTCAACTAGATGCCAGGCACTGTTTTAAGTGCTGGGGCTTAGTGTCCAGTAGGAAAGACGGGCATCAATCAAGTGTCACACACATATGTCATTAAAACTGTTGTGCCAAGAAGCAAAAGAGCAAGGAGCTATGGCAAGGCAAAATCAGGCAACCTGATTCAAACCTAACCTGGAGATCAGGGAATGCTTCTCTGAAGAAATAACATCCATACTTACCTTTCCCCTCGTCCTCTCCCTGTCCATCACAAACTCCTGAGCTCCTGCTGATGGCCAGGCCTCTAGCTGGGTGCCAAGGGAGGTCAGGTGTTTAAACCAGTCTCTGCTACCCTACCCTGGGAAGGGTTCTGTCCAGAGAGGAGCTGCCCACCCACCCAGAGAGGTGATGAGTGCAGTAGAGGAGTGATCCCAAGCGCTTTTATGACCTAAATAATAAACTGCAGCTAAGTCTGTGGCCTTGTCAGGAAGGAGGGCTTTTATCAGCCCCTTTCCATTGGGCCTCTCCCCCTCATCAGGCCCTGACAGTCCCATCCTAAAGTGTTCTCCCACAGTTCCTCCATCCCCAATGTGTCACCCCTGCCCTCCTTCAGGTCTGAGCACCTCGGGCACAGGCTCTTATAACAGCCTCTTCACCCGCCAAGCTGCCCTCCCGGTCTTCCCCTTCAGGCACAGCTCTGACCAGGGCTCGCCCTGGCTCTGAAACCCCCTGGCTCTCCCTTGCACTCTCCTCTCACACCACTGTCTTTTTTCAGCCTGATTTCCCACCACCCCTTCCAGCCCCAAAGACCTGGAGCGCCAGCCAACTAGGACTGCTGGCCAGCCCCCAAATACTTCCCATATTTTACCTCTCTGTGCCTATGGTCATGCCATTCCCTCAGCTTCAATGCCCTGTTGCCCCACTTCTACTGGCTGAAATTCCAGCTTCTTGTCAAGACTCAGCTTACATGTTTGGAAGTAGTAAAAGTTGTAAAAGCTCCCAAGACCCACAAATGTGTCCCCCGCTCCCTACTCAGAGCCCTCTAGCACTTGGCTCCCACCTCTCCTGGGAAACATCACATTCTCTTCTGCTGTGTGCCATTGAGAAGATATGCTTTGGGCCAGGCGTGGTGGCTCATGCCTGTAATCCCAGCACTTTGGGTGGCCGATGCAGGTGGATCACTTGAAGTCAGGAGTTGGAGACCAGCCTGACCAACATGGCGAAACCCTGTCTCTACTGAAAATACAAAAATTAGCTGGGCGTGGTGGCACATGCCTGTAATCCCAGCGACTCAGGAGACTGAGGCATCAGAATCGCTTGAACCCAGGTGGCAGAGGTTGCAGTGAGCCGAGATCATGGCACTGCACTCCAGTCTGGGTGACAGAGCGAGACTCTTTCAAAAAAAAAAGAGAGAGAGAGAAGATATGCCTTAAGTCCAGAGATAATCTTGATGATCTCTTATGACTTCGTTTCTGGAACAGACACTGGTACACAAGGAATACTTGCTGCTCAGTGATTGTGAAATAAACATTGATTGACTTTGTCCAATCTTCATTTAATCTTCACAACAACCCTATGAGAAAACTGAAGTACAGCTAGTAAGTGATGATGCTGGCATTCACACTAGGAAGCTTCCTAAGTATTAAGGCAGTTCTCCTACCTGCTAAACTTCCTCTGAGGGCCAGTCCAATCCTACGAAGGCTTCCCAAGCCAGTCTCTATCAAGTGCACTGTGAGAACAAAAAATGAACAAGACCCACCGCTGCCCTCCAGATCTAGTGAGGGAGAAACTCAGAAGTCTCAGAGGGAGGTTGGGTGGTGATCAAGGAAGATGCCACAATGGAGATGGCATTTGAGTCAGTCCTTGAAGAGGTAAAATGTCAGCAGCTAGAGGGACATGCAGGAGAAAAAAATGACCTCACCTTGAGCTGAGATCTGTTCCCTGAGTCAGCCCTTGGCTCCAGAAGCCCCAGTCACCATTCCTCGAACATGTTCTAGAATTCCTCCAAGATGCAGATCACTCTCCTCTGGAAAAGCCCTTTTTCCCTGTCCCTTGCACTGTGTAGTGCCCAGAGATACCATCAGCAAGGTATGTTTGGATAAGATGGTGGGAAAACTTTGCCACTCAGGAGAAGAATCTGGAAAGTGCACCCTTATCTGTAATAACAAGCACTGTCTAATCCAGGTGTGCTTCACTCTAAGGGAAAAAAAAGATTTTAAAATCAAGAGGCCAGGCGCGGTGGCTCACTCCTGTAATCCCAGAACTTTGGGAGGCCGAGGCGGGTGGATCGCCTGAGGTCAGGAGTTCGAGACCAGCCTGGCCAGTATGGTGAAACCCTATCTCTAAATTAGCCAGGCGTGGTGGTGTACGCCTGTAGTCCTAGCTACTCAGGAGACTGAGGCAGGAGAATCACTTAAACCTGGGAGGCAGAGGTTGCAGTTATTCAAGATCGCGCCACTGCATTCCAACCTGGGTGACAAAGTGAGCCGCAAATAAATAAATAAATAAATAAATAAATAATAAAATCAAGATAGACATTTTTAAGTGAACAAATCAGCAAAACAGAATATAAGTATTCACATACCAAGTGTTTCTTTTTTGGTACAAAAGAAACAAATTCATTTCAACAGTTTTCCTACTTGATTTAAAATATTATTTTCATTAAAGATATGATTGGCAAAGGGTTCATCCCTTTCTCTAAGTTAGGAAAAGACCCAACAAATTGGTGAAGAAGGTATGAGGACTTTAGTAAATAAATGGGAAAGGGGGGCCGGGTAAGATGGTGGGAAAACTTTGCCACTCAGGAGAAGAATCTGGAAAGTGCACCCTTATCTGTAGTAACAAGCACTGTCTAATCCAGGTGTGCTTCACTCTAAGGGAAAAAAAAGATTTTAAAATCAAGAGGCCAGGCGCGGTGGCTCACTCCTGTAATCCCAGAACTTTGGGAGGCCGAGGTGGGTGGATCACAAGGTCAGGAGTTCAAGACCAGCCTGGCCAAGATGGTGAAATACAAAAAATTACTACTAAAATACAAAAAATTAGCCGGGCGTGGTGGCGGGCACCTGTATTCCCAGCTACTGAGGAGGCTGAGGCAGAGAACTGCTTGAACCCGGGAGGTGGAGGTTGCAGTGAGCTGAGATCACGCCACTGCACTCCAGCCTGGGCGACAGAGCAAGACTCCGTCTCAAACAAAACAAAACAAAAAACATAGGCCTGGTGCGGTGGCTCATGCCTGTAATCCCAGCACTTTGGGAGGCTGAAGCGGGCAGATCATAAGGTCAGGAGTTCAAGACCAGCCTGGTCAACATAGTGAAACCCCCTCTCTACTTAAAATAGCCAGGCATGATAGTGCACGCCTGTAGTCCCAGCTACTGGGGAGGCTGAGGCGGGAGAATCACTTGAACCTGGGAGGTGGAGGTTGCAGTGAGGCGAGATTGCACCACTGCACTCCAGCCTGGGTGACTGAGTGAGACTCCATCTCGGGAAAACAAAAAAGGGAAAAGGACCTGAATAATCAATACACAGCCAAAGAAACTTTTAAATAAATGGTCGACCTTAACAATAGTCAAATGCATGCAAATTTCTTAAAAAATTTATTTTTATTTTAAAATATTAATAAAATGCAATGCCTTATACCATCCAATGTATAGTGCACTGCTTGGCTGGCCTTATAAATTTCCACAATCTCTTTGAAAACAGTTTAGCAATGTGTCTCAAGAGACACATTAACTGTTCTTACTCTTTCACCTAGTAAATCCATTCCTGAGAATTAAACTCTTGGGGGAAAAAAATCCGGGAAGAAAAAGCCATCAACACAAAGATATTCATTATACAATTATCCTTAATTTTGAAAACTAAAAAGAAAGAGAAAAACAGTCTAAATGATTAACAGAGGAAATGGTTATGTAATTTAGGGGAAGTGAATGAAATGGACCATCATGCAGCCTTCAAAAGTGATCAGTGGCCTGGCATGGTGGCTTACATCTGCAATCCCAGCACTTTGGGAGGCCGAGGTGATCACTTGAGGCCAGGAGTTCAAGACCAGCCTGGGCAATATAGCAAGACATTGTCTCTACAAAAATATAAAAATTTAGCCAGCCATGGTGGCATGTACCTGTAGTCCCAGCCACTTGAGAGGCTGAGGTGGAAGGCTTGCTTGAGCCCAGGAGTTAAGAGGCTACAGTGAGCCATGATTGCACCACTGCACTCCAGCCGGGATGACAGAGGGAGACCCTATCTCTAAAAATAAAATTTTAAAAAAATTTTTTTTTTTTTTTTTTTTTTTGAGACATAGTCTCTCTCTGTCTTCCAGGCTGGAGTGCAGTGGCACTATCTTGGCTCATTGCAAGCTCCGCCTCCTGGGTTCACGCCATTCTCCTGCCTCAGGCTCCTGAGTAGCTGGGACTACAGGCACCCACCACCACGCCTGGCTAATTTTTTTGTATTTTTAATAGAGATGGGGTTTCACCATGTTCGCCAGGATGGTCTCGATCTCCTGACCTCGTGATCCACCCGCCTCGGCCTCCCAAAGTGCTGGGATTACAGGCATGAGCCACCACACCTAGCCAAAAAAAAATTTTTTTAAGTGATTATTATGAAGACTTTAGCATCTTGGTAAATGTTTATGGTTGAATGTTCAGAAAAAAATCAAAATTTAAACTCTTATCTATGTTCTCTTATAACTTCTTTTTATATGTGAACAAAGAGTAGAAGGAAACCTGCTCCCTCCCACAGAATTCCCCCACCCAATAAAATTCAACTCCAGCCTCCTAGTTGCTGAGGCCAAAAGCTTGAAGATCAGCTGTTTTCAAAATAGGTTCAGTTTTGGACATTTTTCCCCTTGGCAGCTGCTGCCACCAGGGTCCAAGTCAGAGTCATCTCTTGAGCCACCAATGCAGTGGCCCCCAAACTGGCTTCCCTGCTTCTGCCCCTTAAAATCCATCTCCTGCCAGAGGGATTGTGTTCAAACATAAGACAGACACATCCTTTTCTGCCCCAAACTGCCAGCGACATCCTCTCTCTCTCCAAGTAAAAGGCAATGCCCTGGAAGTGCCCCATAAGGCCCTAAAGGGTCTAGTCCTGATAGCCCCTCTCTGAGCTTCTCCCCCACCACTCCCTTGTCTCCCTTGAAGCCAACCTACCTCCTTGCTATTCTTTAATCAGGCCATGCTTCCTCCCACTGCAGGGCCTTTGCACTTACTGTTCCCAATGCCTGGAATGCTTTTTCACATGGCTTGTTCCATCAGCCACTTTCCATCTCCCCTCTCCCAGTCCCTGGTAACCACCAATATCTATTTTACATCCCAATGTATTCACCTACTCTGGGCATTTCATATAAACAGAGTCATATAATATCTGGTCTCTTATGTCTGGCTTCTTTCGTTTAGCATGATGTTTTCAAGACTTATCCATATCATAGCATGCATCAGTCCTTCATTCCTCATGACGGTCAAGTTATATTCCATCACATGAATTGACCACATTTTATTCATACATTCGTCAGTTGATGACCGTTTGAGTTGTTTTCGCTATTATGAATGACGCTGCTATGAATATATGTTTTCTTTCTGATTTCCTTTATTGTTCTTAAAATGTTACTTGTCAATAAAAATTGTGTTCCTAAAAAGTCCTTATACCTCAACCTTCTAGCAGCACATGTATTACCTAAAATGCACACCACCTCCACTGCCCGTGCCCTGTCATACGTCATTAAAGCCCAAAATTGCATGCTTCCCTGGAGGAATGAAAAGATGTCTGAGATGAGTCTTCAATCAAGAGATTTTTCCCTTTGTCATACCTCCCTGTTAATAAACAGGAGACATGGCAGAGCCTAGCGGGAAGGAGCTGGGCCCTGGGGAAACTCGCTCCCAAATGTTCCACTGCAGCGACTTCAGGCCAAAAAAAGTTACCCTGAATACTTGTGTTTCCACAGATGGGTTTTACTGTGTGGTCCCTCCAGCCGTCACTGCTGAGCCACCTACTATGTCAGGATGCGACAGGAAGTCAGAGGGGCTAGAGATGAAGCATTTCTATCCCCTACCTTGGAGGGAGCTCCTAGCCTCTGAGGGTCTGGGCAAGTACACAGATCGCCACAGCAGCAGGGAGACACCTCATGGGCGGCTCTCACTGGTCTATTCATCCTGCATGGAGAGACTCAGCAATGATTACTGATTAAAAAGATGAATTGTTACTATGACTTTGCACTTCCACTCTTCCATGGCCTTGAGAGAGAAATCAAGGCCCACAGAGCCACTGGCCCTCAGGCCCCGCCACCTAGAAATTTCAGGGCTCTCCAAACTTTCACAATGAAAACTGAACTCATTACTCTCCCCAAAACCTGCCCTCTCTCCTGTGTTCCCATCTCAGCAGAGGGCCTCATCACCTACCTAGGTGGTTACCAAACCAGAGTATCAGCCTCAATTCCTTCATCACTCATTCGAAAAAGATTCTCTGTGCATCTATGATATTCCAGACCCTATGCTAGGCACAAAGAAGAATGGAGTGACCCAGGGGAGGTGAAGTCCCTGCCTCCTGAACCTTAGAGTGGTTCTCAATGCTGCCAGATGCTCCCTTTTTATAACAAATATTTTGAATATCCTCTTTGCCATCCTGAAATGAAATTCATAGATAATCTAAACCACTTATACACATAATGAAAAAACAAAATCAATATAATGCTGCTACTGTAATATGAAAGAGAAATAAAAGGAATACTGTAATAAAATAATGTGTTTCAATACATAAATGCTCAGGCCTAATACCCTAAAAGACATTATGAAGCAGTCACATGCTTGCATCTACTTTTAACAAGTTTGGATTTGAGAGAGGTATGATAATATTCAGGCCACAGTTTTTATCTTTGACATTTAAAAATAAGAGCGAAAAAAGCAGATATTAATAGACCATGAATCACAGTGATGGTGACATTCACAAATGCAGATGAATACAGGTGTGCTGTATGGCGTCAAGCAAAAATCTTTTTTTTTTGAGACAGAGTCAAGCAATCCTCCTACTTCAGCCTCCCGAGTAGCTGGGAATGCAGTCATGAGCCACCATTCCCAGCTAACTTTCTAATTTTTTGTAGAGATAGGGTCTTGCTATGTTGCTCAGGCTAGTCTGGAACTCCTGGGCTCAAGCAGTTCTCCTGCCTCAGCCTCCCAAAGTGTTGGGGTTACAGGTATGAGCCACTGCGCCAGTCCAGGTGAAGCAAAATTCTTAGTTGCCACAGGCATCTGGGTTAATTTCTTCTTTCTCAATCACAAATCATGTTGCCATCTCCGATGTTACCTCCAAAATGGTGATCAAGTCTTGTTAAAGTTTTGAACATAGTAAATTTTATTCTTCCCTTGATTTGTATTCCTGGACAATTGAACATATGTTAAGATCACACAAAAAAGAGTTTGTTTATAAAACAGAGTTGCGTTCCAAACTCAGGTCATTATAAACAGGTTTGTTTCCTACAGGAGTATCTGATTGATCTCCTCAAGGTCCTGCAGGACATGAGACATTCTTCACTCAGCAGGATTGTCCCAGCATTACAGAACACCAGCATCCCCAAAACTCAGGCACTAAGTGGAAATAGTACCCTCTTGTCATTGCATCCATAAAATACCCATATAGCTCAAAACATTCCTTAGGGAGCAGTATCCCTCCTGTAACAACACTGATCTAGAGGGTAAATATTCAAGCAGTTGATCCCAATCCACTGAAACAAATGCTGTAATATGGATTCCAGGGTCTGTGGATCCTGTAAGCCTGGGGTACCTCAGGAACTAGGGGAGATGAGACAGAGTGTCATGGGGGTAACAGCAGAGATTGTTACAAGCAGACAAGACTTAAGGGAGGCCAATTTTCCAAACAGAAAGAAGAGAAAGAAAAGGAGTGCCCGGCAGAAAGGATACCAGGAACAAAGGGCCAGGTGGGAAGAAGTAGAGAAAGGCAGGGTCCAGACCACATGCACCTATCATGGCAAGCAGCTTGGACTCTGTCCTGGGGAGGTAATGGGGCGCCATCCAAGTCACCATGTGCTTTACTCATAAGTGCATTATTTTGCTTAATGAATGTTCACCAAAAGATTTGTCCTCTAGAGGCCCATTTGGGGATAGCATCTCTGGAGCCAGCCTAGAAATAAGGAAATAAATGCCATCAGGGGTGTTGATCGAATCAAATTGACCTGACTTATCTCCCATCTGTTTATACTGCAGGGACTGGCTTTGCTCTATCTGCCTAAGTCCATGGGTCAAGTTCAGAGGATGCTATAAAAACAGTGATAAAACTTCCTTCAAAGCAGATAATGACTCCCAGTCCATATCTCTTCCTGGAGTAGCTGAGCCTTGGGCTGCAAGGTTAATGGAGTAAATACTTGAAAGCCTATTCTCATAGTCTCTGGGGTGGACAGAGGAATTAGCTGCCCCTTATAAAGGGACAACATTTATTCTCAGTGTAGGTGCCAGGGCAATAGTGGAAGATCCTCCAGGCAAACCTGGGTCCCAGTTCTCACATTGACATTCTCCAGATGTGTGAATTTGACCTTCCATTCTCTCACCTGCAAAATGGAGTTGTTAACACTCCCACGGAGAATTCAGAAGACTCTCTGATTAATGTGACACCTTATAACATCTTTAAAGATGTTTGAGTAAGCTGAAGCTAACAGAATGACAAAAGACTTTGATATACTTTGGATATTTGTCCCTGCCCAAATCTCATGTTGAAGTGTAATCCCCAATGCTGGAGGTGGGGCCTGGTGGAAGGTGTTTGGGGCCAGATCCCCCATGGCTTGGTGCTGTCTTTGTGATAGTGAGTTATAGTGAGATCTGGTCATTTAAAAGTGTATGGCACCTCCCCCTTGCTCCTGCTTTCCACCTGTGTTATGCAAGCTCCTGTTTCAGTTCTGCCGTGAATAAAAGCTTCCTGAGGCCTCACCAGAAGCCATGTTTTCCTGCACAGCCTGCAGAACCGTGAACCAATTAAACCTCTTATCTTTATAAATTACCGTCTCGGGTATTTCTTTATAGCAACGCAAGAATGGCCTAACACAGACCTGCTGAAGCGCCCATTCTCCTGGGCTAATCAGAAGATCAGAAGATGCAGGGAAATTGATTAAATCAGAACCCTCCCTATACAAACTTCCCAACAATCCTCCAAACACAGAAATGAACATCTAATCATTCAGGGCCTGCCTCTGAGCAACCCATAGTAGCCTGGGAGAGCCAGAAAGATAGCTCTAGAAGACAGTTCATATTATGACAAGATGCTTCAGAGACATCAATGTGACCTGAGGATGGAGCTTGGGAAAGGTTAAGGGATTCCCAGGTAGTTTTTGTTCCTTTTGTGTAAACCATGATGTCAGGCCTCTACAGATACAGGAACCCCAGCTCACTGGGATTCTCCCAGAGGTCTTGCAGAACTACCTTAAGTGTGATGAAGAACTCTTCTCAGTGCTCTGAAATGATGAGCATCATCCATCACTTTCATCCCAGTGATGATGAAAGCAGCCTGTTCTTAAAAAATATAAAAATCTGGGCTGGGCGCGGTGGCTCAAGCCTGTAATCCCAGCACTTTGGGAGGCCGAGACGGGTGGATCACAAGGTCAGGAGATCGAGACCATCCTGGCTAACACGGTGAAACCCCGTCTCTACTAAAAAATACAAAAAACTAGTCGGGCGAGGTGGCGGGCGCCTGTAGTCCCAGCTACTCGGGAGGCTGAGGCAGGAGAATGGCGTAAACCTGGGAGGCAGAGCTTGCAGTGAGCTGAGATCCGGCCACTGCACTCCAGCCCGGGCGACAGAGCGAGACTCCGTCTCAAAAAAAAAAAAAAAAAAAAAAAAAAAAAATCTGGCCAGGCGCGGTGGCTCACGCCTGTAATCCTAGCACTTTGGGAGGCCGAGGTGGGCGAATCACCTGAGGTAAGGAGTTCAAGACCAGCTTGGCCAACATGGTGAAACTCCATCTCCATAAAAACAAAACAAAAAAACACACACACGCACACAAAATTAGCTGGGTGTGGTGGTGGGCGCCTGTAGTCCCAACTACTCAGGAGGCTGAGGCACAAGAATCGCTTGAACCTGGGAGGCCAAGGTTGCAGTGAGCCGAGATCACATCACTGCACTCCAGCCTGGGCGTCAGAGTGAGACTCCATCTCAAAAAAAAAAAAAAAAAAAAAACAAGTATGAGGATCTTAGACATTTGGGGTGCTATTTTCACCCCACAGACACCCCCACCTTCCTCTCTGATACTGAAAGCTTGGCAAGTATAATCGCCCGATGGGTTCTTCCTACCCGCTGCAAAAACAAAACCATTATATGTTGGCTTAGTTAACACATTTTTATGAAAAATAATCATGTATTTGAAAACAAAACTATTTAGTGAGAAGAGTGGCATTGTTTTACATGCTTGCAAATGTCTTTAGAGCTTGGCTTAATAGAAAACTGCTCAGGCTGGGCGCAGTGGCTCACGCCTGTAATCCCAGCACTTGGGAGGCCGAGGTGGGCAGATCACGAGGTCAGGCAATCGAGACCATCCTGGCTAACATGGTGAAACCCTGTCTTTACTAAAAATACAAAAAAATTAGCCATGCTTGGTGGTGGGTGCCTGTAGTCCCAGCTACTCGGGAGGCTGAGGCAGGAAAACAGCGTGAACCCGGGAGGCGGAGGTTGCAGTGAGCAGAGATGGCGCCACTGTACTCCAGCCTGGGCCACAGAGTGAGACTCCGTCTCAAAAAAAGAAAAACAAAAAACAAATAGAAAACTGCTGAATTTCCGCATTTGCTTCTTCATTCAACGTGTTGCAATATCACACACCCACATAACTTCTGGAAATCTTCACTCTACACTTGTGAGAAAATGAGAATGAAAAAGGCAAATAATGTCTCAGTATTATTATGAGATATTGTTGCCCTTGCAGACTTTCTGCAAAGATCCCAGAGACCCCAGGAGACCCACGATCACACCCTGAGAGAGGCCATTCTCGAAGCAGCTGGGACTTTACCCAGAAGCCCACACTCCAGACACCCTTCCATAAGGGCTTCAACTGTCTTGATGCCATTCCAGCAGCAGAAGGTCTGTTCATTAGCAAAATGGATGGCTGAAATAATTGTCCATTGATCAAATGAGTGGTATTTTAGATACGTGCAGGGTTGTTCAAGTACCTCTGCTCTTACACACACAGGACATAAAAACCTAGGGAGTTTTGATGGGGTCTAGGTCTTAGGAGTCCATCTGGTCTCAGATTCAAGTTTCTGAGTAAGGATGCAGTTGTCTGATCCCAAATTGAAGGTTGTTCAAATCTTGCCCCTTAAATATTGTTTGCATCTTCCTTGAATGAAATCCCTTCCCCCTTTTCTTTGAGACAGAGTCTCACTCTGTTGCCCAGGCTGGAGTGCAGTAGTGCAATCTCAACTCACTACAGCCTCCACCCCTCAGCCTCTCAAGTAGCTGGGACTACAGGTGTGTGCCACCATGCCCAGCTATTTTTTGTATTTTTTTTTTAGAGATGGGCGTCTCACTATGTTGCCCAGGCTGGTCTCAAACTCCTGAGCTCAAGTGATCCTCCTGCCTCAGCCTCCCAAGGTACTGGGATTATAGGCATAAGCCACTGCACCCAGCCTGAACTAAATCTTTCAAGAGGGAAGCTTATTGAAATATGCAAAAGGTCAGGAGCTAGGCCTTCATTGAGCTCATAGAGAAGGTTATATGACTGTTGGGGACCTGCTTGCTGATAAGTGATGGTACAAGGTGTGGACTTCAGTCTGAGACTTGCTTGCCTCAGATCCCCTCATTTTTGTTTTGTTTGTGGAAGGAAACATAACACCCTTACCTATCACTCATTACTGGAGATTACTGAGATCTGCAGTAAAATGAACCTAGTTGTGGATGAATTGGTTTAGGTCATTTCATGATAGATATGGCCATAACAGGAGAGAGGTGAGGGGGGCTTGGACCACAGTGATAGCAATGGAGTGCTAAAAAGTGGCTGGCTTCTAGATACGACTGGCTGTGCTAATGAACTGAGTGTGTGGGGTCTGAGGAAAGGAGAAAAATCAAGGGTGCCTCCAAAGATGTCAAAGGTACCCAAAAGAGTGTGTGGGACAGGATCCAGAAGAAGCAGATTTGTGGGGGAAATTGACCCGCTCCTCCCTCAACAACGGGACAGTCACCATCCAGTTGGGGTCCCATTTGAGCCATCCAATAACTTCTCACATCCAGAGTAGCTTCCGGGGAAGGCTCTAGGGCAGGTCAGGCTCCCGGAAGGGAGAAAGGGGTTTCATTCTGTTGGCTCTGTACTAAAGGACTAGTCACTAAATCCTCCGGTAAGAAAATATTTTTCAAGTCAGAATATTTGGGGATCTAGTTGATTAAATGTTATAAACAGGTCCAGGAAAATGTACTCTTTTAAAGGGTGTTAGTTTTACATTTGCTAAGACCATGTGCTAGACCCTGGGAGATTCCTCTCTGTCTGGGGATGCAGATGAACATGTAATCCCAGCTCTCCTGTTTCTTAGTGTTTGAGAGGGAAAAATAACCCTCCCTATGACAAAAAAAAAAAAAAAAAAAAATAAGTCCCAGGGTGTGTATTTATTTATCCACCAAAAATTCATTAAGAACCTGCTATGTGCAAAATGCTAGAGAAACAGAGACAAGCTGTTCAGTGCTAGGATCTAGGTCAGGTTAAACTAGGGGTGTGTGTGTGTATGAGAGACAGAGAGAGAGACTGAGGCAGACCTGGTAACTGCTCACATACTACAAATCACAGCCATGTCAGGGAAGACGCCAAGATCACAATGCTTTATAGGTAAAGATAAGAGTAAGATTTGAATTGCCCCTAAGATAGAGAAGACTCCCATGAGCCAAGAGGCCCTGGGCTGATAAAAAATAGAGGTGAGATAGTAAAGGATTTGAGTGGAGGACTGGGGAATGACTCATGGGGCCCAGAGGGCTGCTAGAAGGCAGGCTGCAGGCTTCATTTACTTTAAGGGATGGTCCCACCCAGACCTTGGGCTGAGGGATCTTCCATCTCTGTCATTAAGATCTACCTAGATTCAGGCTGAGACGGGCGGATCATGAGATCAGGAGACCGAGGCCATCCTGGCTAACACAGTGAAACCCCGTCCCTACTAAAAATACAAAAAAATAGCCGGGCGTGGTGGCAGGCGCCTGTAGTCCCAGCTACTCGGGAGGCTGAGGCAGGAGAATGGCGTGAATCCGGGAGGCAGAGTTTGCAGTGAGCTGAGATCGCGCCACTGCACTCCAGCCTGGGCGACACAGCGAGACTCAGTCTCAAAAACACAAAACAAAACAAAAAACAAACAAACAAAAAGATCTACCTCGATTCTAAGTCTCAGAAGAACAACTTGCAGATTGAGTTGTTCTGCAATAAATGCTACCAAGTGCTTGTTTGTGATGCAAGGTCATCTCGATCACAAACTGCATCTTCATCGCAAACGAGCACTTGGGCAGCAGGTCAAGATGACCTCTCATCCCAAAGCAGCACTTGGTAGCATTTATTCCTGTTTTATTTCCAAATTTTAAAATAAACTTCATTGTGTGAGTCAGAAATGAAAAAAAATAACCTAACATTTAATGAGTATCTGGCACCCCTGCTGCCTTTTCCTGTTATGTTATTTATACAACTACAATTGACAAGGAGTCAGCCCCCTTTAAACAGTGGTAATCACGTTTCCCTGTCCTAGACTGTGTGATCAAGAGAAGAGTCTGGCAGGGCACGGTGGCTCACGCCTGTAATCCCAGCACTTTGGGAGGGTGAGGCAGGCAGAACACTTGAGGTCAGGAGTTCGAGACCAGCCTGGCCAACGTGGTGAAATCCCGTCTGTATTAAAAATACAAAAATTAGCCGGGTGTGGTGGCTCACACCTTTAGTCCCAGCTACTCAGGAGGCTGAGGCAGAAGAATCACTTGAACCCGGGAGGCAGAGGTTGCAGTGAGCTGAGATCATGCCCCTGGGCGACAGAGTAAGACTCTGTTTCAAAAAAAAAAGAAGAGTCAGGGCCCAGATTTAAATCTACCTACTACCAGCTGTGTGACCTTGGGCAAGTCACCTTCTCTGAAACTATTTCTTCATCTGTGAAATGGGACAATAATATGAAACTCTACAGACTGAGGAGGCTATTGTGGAATAATCAAATTTAGTAAACATAGCACATCTAGTACAATAAGCCTGTAATCCCAGCACTTTGGGAGCACATCTCAGTACAAACACGGTTAAAAAATACAAAAAACTAGCCGGGCGAGGTGGCGGGCGCCTGTAGTCCCAGCTACTTGGGATAGGCAGGAGAATGGCATAATCGGGAGGCGGAGCTTGCAGTGAGCTGTTGCACTCATTGACAGAGCGAGACTCCGTCTCAAAAAAAAAAAAAAAAAAAAGGCCGGGCGCGGTGGCTCAAGCCTGTAATCCCAGCACTTGGGAGGCCCATCCTCCGAGACCATTCCAGCAAAAACCCCGTCTCTACTACAAAAAAATAGCCGGGCGAGGTGGCGGGTCTGTTCCCAGCTCAGGCTGACCGTACAGGCGGAGCTTGCAGTGAGCAGATCAGGGGGCAGCAGTAATGTTTCCCTCCCTTCCAAAGGGACCACAGGCATTTTGAATCAGAGAACGAGGTTAGAGCTTTGCTTTGCTACTTCCCAGCTGGGTGGCATCTCTGAGTTTGGCCTCTCTGAGCCCGAGGTTTCTCATCTATAACATGGGAATTGTGTCCCTTGCCCCTCCTCACAGCATTGCTCAAGAGAGAGCTTCAGATGGGCAACGGTAATAATGATCTAAAAGGACTTTTTTTTTTTTTTTTGAGATGGAGTTTCGCTGTTGTCACCCCGGGTGGAGTGCAATGGCACAATCTTGGCTCATGGCAACCTCTGCCTCTCAGGTTCAAGTGATTTTCCTGCCTCAGCCTCTTGAGTAGCCGGGACTACAGGCGCACCACCACGCCAGGCCAATTTTTTTTGTATTTTTAGCAGAAATGGGGTTTTGCCATGTTGACCAGGCTTGTCTCAAACTCCTGACCTCAGGTGATCTGCCTGCCTCGGCTTCCCAAAGTGCTGGGATTACAGGTGTGAGCCACCGCACCTGGCCTAAAAGGATTTTTGAGAGGAATTTTCTAGTCTGGTTGGTTGCCTCTATTTCTCCCCTATGAGAAGAAGGGGTCCCGGGACTGAAAACACAGTCCTCTTTGTAGAGGTTCCAGATTTTCTACCTGGAACACCTGGTATGCAAATGAGCAGCATGTTCGCAATTGTACAAGTATGCACCAGAGCAGGATCTGGACACACAGAGTTGTGGCCTGTTCATGCACAATGTGGAATCTAAGATGGGAAGAAGGAAAAATTGTGTAATAGTGGTTATGCGGTTTCAAAAGGGTTTCCTTTTCCCCAACTCTAACGTGGGAGAAAGGGGAGGTACAGAAGAATCCTTTAAATGTGCCTTCTCTGCTCTAAAATTCCACATTCTCTGAATCTCTGGGGATACATCCTGCCTTCTTTCCCATGGGTGAGGCCCTTATTGCATGCGTCCACAATGAAGAAAAGATGGTGAGGTGACCCCTGAAGGCTGGTCACCAATCCCCAGGCTAATGAATTGCTTCTTACTCCTCTGATAGCAATTGATGGTGCCTCTGAAGACTCTTGTGATTTTTTTTTTTTTTTTTTTTTTTTGAGGCGGAGTCTCGCTCTGTCGCCCAGGCTGGAGTGCAGTGGCGCGATCTTGGCTCACTGCAAGCTCCGCCTCCCGGGTTCCCGCCATTCTCCTGCCTCAGCCTCCCGAGTAGCTGGGACTACAGGCGCCGCCACCACGCCCGGCTAATTTTTTTGTATTTTTAGTGGAGACGGGGTTTCATTGTGTTAGCCAGGATGGTCTCGATCTCCTGACCTCGTGATCCGCCCGTCTCGGCCTCCCAAAGTGCTGGGATTACAGGCTTGAGCCACCGCACCCGGCCGACTCTTGTGATTTCAATAGGGTGACATGTCTGTTTAGCTGATGGCTGCTGTTCTCACCAGGGAGTGGCAAAACAAGGTTGGAAAACCCCAACCAGTAGCCTCAGATATAAAAGAAAACTAAAACCACGAGGGATCATCTGCCAAACTTGGAGCCCTGTTCCCATCAGAACCCACAAGCCTCAGCAGCCTAAGCAATCATTCTCAAAGTGTGGTTCCAAGACCAGCTGCATCAGCATCACCCAGGAACTCTTTTGATACCCACATTCTTAGCCACCCCAGACCTACTAAATCAGAATCTCTAGGGGTACAGCCTCCCAAGTAATTTTGATACATGCTCCCAGGTGGTTTCAGAACCACTATCCTAAAGTAACAAACCATGCATTTTAAAGCATAAAGTCTTGATCTCACCCAGGCATGGTGGCTCACACCTATAATCCTAGTACTTTGGGAGACTGAGGCAGGAGGATCACTTGAGCCTGGGAGTTGGAGACCAGCCTAGGCAACATAGTGAGACTCCATCTCTATTTTATATATATAAAATTTTTTTTAAAAAAGTCCTGATCTCTTCAAAGTCCACTTTCAGTTGTGGAATGGTATGTTGAGCCAGTGCCTGGGTCCAGTCCACGTTCTAGTAATTCCTAGCTGTGGGACCCTGGGCAAGTTACTGAACCTCTCTCAGCCCATCTCTTTGCCTATAATATGGAGATAATACCTACTGATTCAGTTGTCCTGAGTTTAGAAATAACAGTTGTATGGGCTGGACCCCAAAAAGATAGCAGTGACTCCATTTGGTGGATGGGGAAGGAGTTCAGAACATGCCACCACAACATATGCTGCTCTGGCACATTGAGTATTTGAGTTAAAGCCACTTGAAAAACAGCAGATGCAAGAAGGGCACTCTTGATCCTCCTTCTTTTTCTAAAAAACAAGAGATGAGGCCAGACATGATGGTTCACATCCTATAATCCCAGCACTTTGGGTGGGAGGCCAAGGTGGGTGGATCACTTGAGCCTGGGAGTTCAAAACCAGCCTGGGCAACATGGCAAAACCCCATCTCTACATGAAATACAAAAATTGGCCAGGCCTGGTGGCTCACGCCTGTAATTCCAGCACTTTGGGAGACTGAGGCGGGTGGATCACTTGAGGTCAAGATTTCGAGACCAGGCCAGTCAACATGGTGAAACCTCGTCTCTACTAAAAATACAAAAAAAATTAGCTGGGCATTGTGGCATGCGCCTGTAGTCCCAGCTACTCCGGGAGGCTGAGGCAGGAGAATTGCTTGAACCCAGGAGGCGGAGGTTGTAGCAAGCCAAGATCAGGCTACTGCACTCCAGCCTGGGCGACAGAGTGAGACTCCATCTCAAAAAAAAAAAAAAAGAAGTATTTAGGTTTTGCCAGTTCTCAGGGTCTTCATTTCCTTATGAGGGTTTCCACGTTGTGTAAAACTTGTATTAAATCTGTTTTTCTCCCCTCAATCTGTCTTATGCCAAATTAACTCTCAAGCCCAGCCAAAGACCCTAGGAGGGCAGAGGTAAAGTCCTGCTTCCCTTACAATGGCCTTTGCTTAAAAGCTCCAGAAAATGTCTTGTCCTTTGTCACACTTCTGTGGACACAGTCAAGTCCTTTAAATCCTCTCAAGTCTCACGTTTGTAACCAAGGGCTCAGAGAAAGCCAAGTAAATCCTGACCTGCTCCCTAAGGAACCTAGAAGGTCTGAGATGCCCTGCCTAGGCCGCGGCCACAGGCCAGATGGGCTTCCCGAGGCCTGGCCGGGAGGGCCTCAGATGTCAGCTTGACTGACCCCCTCCTTCTCCCCAGAGGGAGAGGGCCCGGGGAAGGGCTTGACCAAGATCACGACGCGAGACGCTGGCGGAGCGCGGCCCCAGCTAGATCCACTCACTCACAGTCCTCGCTGCCGCCCCCGCCCCAGGTCAAGGGGCGCCACTCGCCCCACTGCTCGCCTCAAGAGGGTTTTTTCCCAGGCCCCGCACCCTCACCCGGTGCGACCTAGACTCCCACGGCGGGACCCGGGCGCACGCCTCTTCCTGCCACAGGGCGGCGTCGCCGCCGCTCCGGGTCTTTGTCCCCGCCTCCGAGACCCCCGCGCGCCCCCAGCACTTCCGGCCGCGGGAGCCCAGGGTTCGTGCGGGGTAGCGTTTCCCGCGGCCAGGTCGCCCCCTGCCGGGATCCGGGAGCGCTGCAGCCGCGGAGCCGGGTGCCCGCCCCTCTTACCGCCGGGGGCGGAGTCGCTGCCGCTTCGGGTCCCGGTCCCCGCCTCCGAGACCCCCGCGCGCCTCCTCCAGGAGAGCTGCGGGACGGGAAGGGTCCTGCCGCCGTGGGCCGCTGCCAGCCGCGGGGCTGCCGAGGGCCGCTGGCGAGGGGCGCGGGCTCAGAGTCTGGCGGCCGCCGATGGGAGGCGGAGCCCGGGCGGGCGAGCGGCGGCGCAGCGGCCACCATGGGGAACAAGCAGACCATCTTCACCGAAGAACAGCTAGACAACTACCAGGTGAGCTCTGCGCGCCCGGCCCCCAACGCTGGCCCCGCCGCCCTTCCCTTTTCTCGGTCACTGGCCGAGGCCTCCCGAGAGCCAGCTCTCCCGGGTTCAAACCCTGCCTCTGCCTTCAGCTTGCCGCGTGACCTTGGGCCGGTGACTTCCCCTCGCCGTGCCTCAGTTTCCCCACCGGTGTAATAAGAGATCTTTCCAGTTGGAAGAGCCTCTCAGGCTCGCCTCTGCCCAGCTACTCTCGCCCTAGGGCAGGACCCGAACCCCTCCCAGCCACCCATTCCAGCGCCCACCTGGCTCCGAGAGGGAGTCAGTAAACTAGGCTGGACAGAGGACCGCCCTCCCCGCTCCCTGCACCCTTAGTCCCAGGAAGGAGCCCAGGAGAGCGAGTCTCTGTAAAGCAGAAATGAGAGCTGGGGTCCTGTCTGGGCTAGGAGTGGGATGCGTCAGTCCCCACATGCAGTCTTCAGTTGGAACTGTTTTGTTTATCTGCTGGGGTTCTCTCCTTCTGACCCCAGCATGGAGATACCTGGAGCAAGAACGGAAGCCCGGTACCAGCCTTCTAGGGCCACCTCTCCCAGCTCCCTTAGGCCCTCAGCAGCCACCTCCTTAGACCTTTCTAGGTTTTCCTGGCTCCAGAGCCAGCTTTCCAGATCTGGAATCCCAATACCATCCCACCCAGGTAAAAACTTCGCTGTGGTTGCAGGATGAAGCCCAACCCCTTGGCTTACCCAGAGCCCTGGCCAATTGCTCAGCTTATCTCTGCAGCCTCAGTCTCCCCAGGTCCCTTCCCTGCCCTCTGCATGGCAGCCTTCCTAAACCCATTTGCAGTTGCTCCAGCTCACCAGGCTCATTCCTCCCTCCCTGTCTCCCTCTGCCCATGCCTTTTCCTGGGCCTGGATTCCTCTCCCCGCTCCAGATGATCTCTCTCACCCTTCAAGTCCCACATCTGATGCCTCTCCCCTGACTCCTCAGGTGGAGGGGGCAGGATTGTGTTGTGGCCTGTGTAACTGGGCAGGAGGAACACCAGCAGAGTCTCCATAGGCACTTGTTGCCTTCATCAGTGCTTACTTTGGCTGTGAAGGAAAGCAGGCATGAAGTGTGGGTCCTCTGATGTGGGTGAAGGTAAAACAAAGGCCCCTTCTCCTCCTACAAGCCCTAGTTGTCAGTAATGGATTTCTCAGCTCCCCAGGTGAGGCCCTGGGAAGGAAGAGGGGAGACACATTTATGAAGCACCTGCTGTGTACCAGGCACAGTAATTGATGCCTTCTATGCATCAACTCACTTGATCATCACAGTGAGGTGGATTATTAGCCCATTTTACAGAAGTGTAAACAGAGGCTGAGGAGCCATTCAGGGCTCACACAGGATTTCAAATCTTGACTCCCAGGCTCACTTCTTTAGTTGAGAGTGGGCTGGGCTGGGCCATGTGTGCTCTTTGTCCCCAAGGCACTCAGTCTCAGACATTCAGAGACAGACTCTCACCTCCATTGTGTGGCCCTTGTGATCGAGGCAGGTGGTGGAGTGTGTTCTAGGGAAGGGTGCTAGTGGGCAGTGGGAGGCCAGCAGGGAAGGGGGCAAAGTCCAGAAACTATGCAGCACTTGAGCAGGCCTTGGGAAGATAGGTGGAGTTTTGCCCAGTGGGGCCCAGAGGAGGCATTCCAGGTGGAGGGGACAGCTTGGATAAAGGCTTGAGAGTGGGCAGGTACAAGCAGGCAAGCCATGCTCAGAAGTGAGGAGTAGCTTCAAGGGGGTGGGGAGCCCGGGTTCCCACTCCGACCAGCCTGGCATTGGGTTACTCATCGGAGCCAGTCCCAGTGTTAGGTTCTGATCCTTTGCCAGAACCTAGCTAGACCCTGCCAGGCGGGGTGGGAGAAATGAGTGCTGTGAAACCTGAGAGCCCCACATCTCCTTCCCTCTGGCTCTCCAGCCAGCCACGTGCCAGCCATGGCTGAGTGGGGGTGAGCCTGAGTTACAGCACCCTCTCTCCTAAGTGACCCCTAGGGTTTCTTGGGACCTCCCAGCCTGGCAGTCTAACCTTTCCTGGGCAGGGTGTACCCTCCTGGTTCCCGGTGCCACTGATTCCCAATGTTCAAGCTTCTGTCTAGACCACTCCTCTGCATTGTACAGCCATCCCCCAGACCCCTCAAACTCCAAAACAGGGGTCACAGCCTCCCCAACACCCACTGCTGCTCCTCCAGCCATTCCAACGCTCTGCTCTCCCTCAGCCCATGTTTTCAGTTAAGAACAAGGCCTGTTACTCAGCCTCTTTTGTGGCTCACCTGGAGGTCCCTTCCTCCATGCCCACAGCCAGGGCCCTGGGCTAGGCCTGCTCAGTCGCCTGCAAACTGTAGGTCTGACTGCTCCCTCCCGTGCCCCTCCTGCCCATCCCCCTCCAGCCACCTGCCCTCTTAGTTCTTTCACTCTTCCTTCATATCTCTTCCTCCTTCCTTCCTCCTTCTTTCTTTCTTTCTTTTTTTTTTTTTTTTGAGACAGTCTCGCTCGCTCTGTCACCCGGGCTGGAGTGCAGTGGTGCGATCTCAGCTCATGGCAACCTACGCATCCCAGCTCCGCCTCCCAGGTTCAAGCAATTTTCCCTGCCTCAGCCTCCCAAGTAACTGGGATTACAGGCACCCGCCACCATGCCCGTCTAATTTTTGTATTTTTAGTAGAGACAGGGTTTTGCCATGTTGGCCAGGTTCAAACTCCTGACCTTAGGTGATCCACCCGCCTCGGCCTCCCAGAGTGTTGGGATTACAGGCGTGAGCCACTGTGCCCGGCCTCCAGCCTCATTTCTTACTCCCTTTCCGTTTGTACCCCAAGTTTCAGGCACACTGAAGGGCTTCTGGCCAAGCCCTCCCTCACCTCTGGCCCTTGTTCTCCTGCTGCTCTCCCTTCTCCTTTGCTAACCTAGTCTGGCCCATCTATCTGTCCAGGCCAGGCCTCACCTCTTTGGGATGGGCTGCCTGACACCCTCCTCACCAATCTATTCAGCTGGGAATACTCAGGGAGCCTGACACATACACATCCCCAGTCCCTCTTGTGGCCACCGAATGGTTTATACTGGGCACCTCGCTGTTTGCACTCCATCTCCCTTCTCGTATGGCCCCTATCCAGGCATAAAAGAGATGCTTGGAGGATGCTTTCAAATGAATGAACAAATATTTGTTAAGGCATGGCTCCGGGAGAGCAAAGAACTCTGCACAAGGATTCTGAAGCCCTAGATTTAAGTCAGCTGGGTAGTTGATGCTGTGGGCCTTAGCAAGCCACTGTTCCCTTCTGGGCCTAAGTGTCTCCACCTCTAAAATGGGAACAACTACTAACCCGGCTGTGCTCATGTTACAGGGCTCTTGTGGGGATCAACTAAGATCACTGGAGACTGACCTTGAGCCGTGTGATGGTCATCTGGGCAGTGCTGAGGCCTGAGCTGGCAGAGCTGGATGGAGAGCCATTTCCATTACAGCTGGGACGGCCCATGGCTCGGCTCCTGACGGCTGGCACAGGCAGACCAGGCGTGTAGATGGGAGGCAGGCAGGCTACCTGAAACAAGTCACCCTTGAGTTGAGCTTTGGAGAAAGGAAAGGGTTTGGACAACCTGGAGAAAGAGGAGAGATGGGGAATAGGGTGAATAAGGCTCAGAGGCCGAACTCAAGCCTTAACTGGGAAGACATCTAGGCTTCTACTGTGAAAGCCCAGCCTGTCCTGTTTTCTGCTGCCAAAGTTCTGAGGGTCCATCGGTCCTGGGTTAGGCCCCCTCTCTGCTTCCCTCCCTTCCACTCCTCATGACCCGGACCTGGGGACCTTTGCCTGAAGACCTGTCCCCGTGTTCCTATGTACTGTCAGGAGCCAAGCAGTGATGGGGCACTTGCTCTCCCAAAGTATAAGAAAGGGTTCCTTCAGACATGTGGCTGTAGCTCCTAGGGCAACTGAGGATGTAGTGGTGGGCAGGGTCATTGGCGACTCCGGAGAAGGAAAAGACAGCAGAGCTACCGACTCTGGGGAGATGCCTTTGGGACCTTGGGTGGTGGATGGGGCTTTTGCACTGTTTCCTATCAGCTGGGGCCAATAGACTTCCTGTACCTTATCTCATTTGCTCTTCACACTGTCCCCTTCAGAGAGACACTATTTCTACTTCACAGATGCAGAAACTGAGGCTCAGAAAGGAGAATGACTTGCCTAAGGGTCTGAAGCTAGACTAGAATTTAACTCTGACTACCAAACCTTTTCCCCTACTACACTTCTAGGCCACCCTGAGTCCTGAGAAGCTTTTAAGAACACCTGCCATATTCACTCCCTGTGCACTGCCTCCCTGGAGTGAGTCCCAGGGAAACAAGTCAACAGAAGAAAAAGTGAAACATCAGTTGATGAGCAGGTTCATGGCAGCTTTATCAGTGATGCTAAAACCAAGAAACAGGTGTTACTAAATGTTCAGAAAGAGAAGAAAGGTTAAGACTAGGCAGGGGCTATGCCCTCACTGAGATACTCTGCAGCCACTGAAATAACGTAACTGCTGTGGAAGGCATATGTGGAAAAATCTGATCACTTATCCCACAAGCCTGTGTTAAGCACCTGCTGTGTATAAGTATAGGAATACACAGCAGATGCAGGACATGGAGTGGTTGGAGTACAGTGGTCATGGCTCTGTTTGTAGTCATAGGCAGTGGTCAAGAAGCACAGAGGATCTTTTCTTGCCTCTGCTTCCTTGCCAGTGGGGGCCCCAAGCTCTACTCCCATTAAAAAGAAAAGAAGGCCAGGTGCGGTGGCTTATGCCTGTAATCCCAGCGCTTTGGGAAGCTGAGGCGGATGGATCACCTGAGGTCAGAAGTTCGAGACCAGCCTGACCAATATGGTGAAACCCTATCTCTACTAAGAATACAAAAATTAGCCAGGTGTGGTGGCGCATGCCTGTAATCCCAGCTACTCGGAAGGCTGAGACAGGAGAATCACTTGAACCCAAGAGGCAGAGGTTACAGTGAGCTCAGATCATGCCACTGCACTCCAGCCTGGGCAACACAGCGAGACTCCGTCTCAAAAAAAAAAAAAAAAGAAAAGGGAGAAAAAGGAAACACAGAGGCCTAAGTTCCATTCCCAGCCCTCCTGGGCTGTGTGTGCAACTTAGGGCAAGCTACTCAACTTTGCTGAGTCTCAAGTTACCCATCTTTAAAATAGAGAGATAATGCCTGCCCCCATTGGCTAATGATAAGGATTAAGCAAAATTGGATATTCAGAGCCCCAGGTGCCAGATGCATGGTACATCATGTACTGGCTGTGATGTGATTTTCAGCCTGGGCTGCATGTTGGAACCACCTGAGTGGCTTTGAAAACTACTGATGCCTGGGTCCACCCTTGGGGATTTCTCTATAATTTGTCTGGGGTCTGCTGAGGGGTGGAGGACACAGGTATCTTAAACAGCCCCCCAGGTGATTCTGCTCTAGAGCAGACTTCCTCACACTTCAACATGTATCACCGTCATTGGGAGGGTTTTTTAAAATGCAGATCCCTGGGCCCGACCCACAGAGTTTCTGATTAAAGAGAGCTGGAGTGGAGCCTGAGAATCTGCATTTTCACCAAGTTCCCAGTGAGGCCGATGCTGCTGGTCCAGGAGCCACAGCCTGAGGACCATTGATGTAGGCAGGTGTAAGTAATTGTGACAGGGAGCAAGGTTATAGGGGAAGTGTTTGCATCTTTTGCCAGTAGAACCCTTGAATCAGGACCTGGATAGTTCCTTTCCAACACATGGGGTAGGAGAGAGGAGAGGGGAGGGAAAGGAGGACAGATTCGGGGGGAAGAGAGCAGGAGCTGGGATCTCTCCCCATTCCCAGTTCCGCTGACTGCCTCCTCCAGGCTAGGTGGGAGAGCCCTGGCCCTTCTCACTGGGCACCTTAGACTATGGAAATGTCCCTGGGGTGGAGGGAAGTCCACATTCTGGAGTTTCTGGAGTTTGCTGAGAAATCAGCCCACCCTGTCTCCAGCCTGTCTGTGCCTGAGGCCTGCTAAGTAGGGAGTTTTCTGTCTGTGCTGGGTGAGGAGTAGGGGCACTGCTTCCACAGCCTGAGCCTTTCTGGGCTCCTACAGAGGAGCCATTGTCAAAAGCAAAGCTGAGACCCCCAGCAGAACCCCCTGTGTTTCCAAGGAGGCAGCATGGATCCTTAGTCTAACCCCCAGGGAGCAGCAGCTTAGAAGGACAGACTTGTTGGGTCAAATGGGGCCTGGAAATTCCTGCCAACTCTTGCCTCTTCAGCTCTCCTGAAAACACCCAGTGGAAACCCCGGATGTTGTGTGCATCCTGCGGGCGTCCTCTCTTTGGCTCTCTCAATCCAATTGCCCTGATGTCTAGCAGCTTCAGATCTCATTCAGAGCAAGCCTGGCTGTTTGCAGGCCTGAGTTTCAGCCATTCACTCCTCATCAGAGCCGGCTCTGGTCAGCTTATGGCCCCAGGAGGCCCTACAGGCTCTGGGCTCTGCAGACCTAGGAGGCCTTCTTCCTTCATGTTGTAACAGTGAACAAAGGTGGAGGAGCTACACAGCAGGGGAGGTGCACAAAAGCCCTTCATGGTTGGGCATTTTACAAAGTGCTGGGTCCTTTTCACCTCCATACTTTTCACCATTGAAAAGTATAGTGCCATTGTCACTGACTCCCAGTGGTTGATACTCAGCTTGGGTAGGCCATGCTGTGGATGGAGGCGGGTCATCTAGACAGACAGGACCCCTCTGAGATGAGTTTGTCATCTGGATGGCCCTAGGAGCCAAGTGCTGCCCCCACCTGGAGTAATGCTCACCTGGGGGTCCCCAGCAGTCCCTACCCTCACCTCTACCCCGGATGCTACCCGGTACCCTGCCCACCTTTCTCCCTCCCGTATCTCCCTGGCCTCTTCACTCCCTTCCCTGGGTGACCTCATCCCTTTCTGGCTTCAGATACCAGGTACATACTGATGCTTCCCCAGTCTATGTGCCTAGAACTCTCAGTCTCTGAGCCTGGGACTGCACAACCCCCCTAGCACCATGCTCAGGGCTACAGTGAGGATGGCACCCTATGCAGCTACACGAGGTGGCCCTGTGGGTCCTCATTCGGAGTTGTCTCCCAGCCACTTCCCCATCATCCCCCAGTGTATCCCACTGGCACTCAAATCAGCCACGCATACCTGTGAGCATTCATCTTCCTCCTAAATGTGCACCCTAAAGCATGCTATAGCCCCCGACCATGCACTAAGCTCCTTAGGCCTAGCCCAGGATGGACAAAGGTTTTGGGAGGCATTTTCTGTACCTACTAGAACCAACTTTCCCCAGTGGGTGAGGGTGGGGTGGGGAGGGGTAGTAGTGATTCTTCTGCCCTCAGTCCGCGGCTATCCCCTGTGAGCCCTGTGGCATCGAGGCCTCTGAGAAAGAAAGGGGCCTGGGAATCACACGCTGACTATGTGTTTTCCCTCAACAGGACTGCACCTTCTTCAATAAGAAGGACATCCTCAAGTAAGTGTGGCTTCTCGTTCACCCTGTGAGACTGGGACTGGGGCCGGGGTGAGGCTGGGGCACCCCACATGGGCTGGCTGTGCTAGCTGGGGCTGAGGCGGAGCATCAGCATCTGTCAGGAACCACATTCAGGTCCCCACTCCGCCACTGGGCTGGTATGGAGTTACAGCTTCCCACTCCTCCCAGGGCCCAGATCCGCCTGCTGGGGAATGAACGTCTACTTACTACATGCTGAGCTTTCGGGTGGGTGGTTTCAGGCACATTCTTATTTAATCCTCATTGTGACCTTATAACAAGAGAATCCATTTAACCCCATTTTACAGATGGAGCTTAGCAACTTGGCTAAAGTCACAGAGCCAGGGACTCAAGACCTCTAACTCCAGGTCCCTTGCTATTTCACTGCATCCTGGGTCCTGGTATAGGAGGGAGTCCCTTTCTGTTGTTAGACAGGGGTCCCTAAGGGCCCTTTGGCTCTAGCTTTGATGTTCTTCCACTCCTAGGATGTCTAAAAGTTGAGGGCATGCCCATCGCCCCTGAGCTATTCATCAGGGTGCTGCTTCTTCCCAGGACAGCCCTTCTCCTTGGTGTTGGTGGGGATGGGGGTGGATCTGGATGGCAAAGACGAAGGGGATTGGCAGCCTCAGAAACCCAGGACCAGGCGGTGAGCAGGAATCACTGAATACCAAGAAACCTGCCCCATGGGCCTCAGTAGGCCCCTCTGCCCGGGCTATCAGGTGGCACTAAAAGCCAGCAAAGTCCCAGGATCACTTCCCCTGGAGATCGACGGTCAGGCTGGGACCAGAGCCCATTGCAGCTTCCCAAGAGAGCTGTGCTGCAACTTGTCACTGCCCTAACCACTCTGCTCATTCAGTCAGTGCCTCTCGGCTTTCCTCTCTACCCAGGCTATTCCAACCTGTACCTTGCATGGGCAGGGGACACCCCACTTCCACCAACTTAGAGAGTCTGGGCAAGGGGCAAAGCCACCAGGCCTGGCATCAGTAGACCTGGGCTCTACTCCCACATCTCATTTCTATGGCCTTGGGTAACCATTTGACCTTCCCTGAGCCTCAGTTTTCTTCTGTATAATAGGGATAGTGAAACCTACCCTCATAGCATTGCTGAGAGGCCGCAACACTGGGGTATAGTGTTTGATAGGTGGGATTTGCCCTGTAGCTTGAGACATGTCAGGGGTGAGGTCCCCATTTGGACAGCATGGCTTTCAGTATTGGAATAACAAAGCTGTCACCCCTAGCATTCTTGTGGCACCTTTTACCTTTCAGAGTTCTTGGCATGGAGCCTCATTTGAGCCTCACAGGGAACTTCGGATCCCCTGCCTTTGTAGATGCCAAGCCCAGGCTGCCTATCTTCTGAGGCCCATGGGCATTTTCATTCTGGCAACAAAAGCGCCTTGCCCTGGCCTTTGCACTGACTGTCACCACTCCCTGGAGTGTCCTCCTCTCCTCTGCCCACAGCATTGCTATGCATCCTTCCAGACCCAACTCCAGAGTCATACCCTTTATAAGCACCCCAACATCCTGCCACCCTAGTGCTCCCCCAGCTGCTCTAACAGCCTGTTAGGGGCTCTTTGGGTTTCTGGGCCCAGGTGCCCAGCTCCCCCCCAGACTTGCTATCAGGCAGGACTAATGGGGAGCATGGCACCTGTTAGCCACCAGTGACCATATGAAGAGTGCGTGGGTGAAAGACAGGATTGGCTGAGGGAAAACATTCCAGGCTAGGGAGCAGCAGAGGTGAGACACAGGCCAGCTTTTCCCACTCCCACTCCCACTCCCACTCCCACTCCCATCCTCCAGTGGTCTTACTGAGAGCAGCAAAGTTGCCCGTGTGGGGAAGAGGAGAGAGGAGCTCAAAGGCCAGTCCAGGAATCAAATCCAATATCATGGGCCTTTGGTGGTGGGTTTAGTCCATTCACATGCTGCTATAAAGAACTGCCTGAGACTGGGTAATTTATAAAGGAAAGAGTTTTAATTGATTCACAATTCTACATGGCTGGGGAGGTCTCAGAAAACTTACAATCATGGCAGAAGGGGAGGCAAACACATCTTTCCTCATATGGTGGCAGGAGAGAAAAGTGCCGGGCAAAGGGGGAAAAGCTGCTTATAAAACCATTAGATCTTGTGAGAATCGCTATCATGAGAACAGCATGCCCCCATGATTCAATTATCTCCCACCAGGTCCCTCCCATGACACGTGAGGATTATGGGAACTACAATTCAAGATGAGATTTGGGTAGGGACACAGCCAAACCATATTAGGGGTATTCCTGGCCCCTTGGAAAATGAGGAGCTCCAGGCAGGTGAGAGGACTTGGGGACGGGTGTTCTGGCTCCCCACGGCCCTGGCCTGCACACCTCTGCACGCATCAGCACCCTAGGCTCTGTAACTCAACACCAGAGCAAAACCCAAGCCTGAGGCCCCGTCTGCAGCTCGGGGATGACATTGCTTGCAGGAGCTGTTTTCTCACAGGGCCCTGCGTCCAGGAGGGCTGGGTGACGATGTTATTAAACATGAAAAGAGCTACCTGGAGTTTTGCTGCCCACCTGTCCACCCTCAGGGAAGGGTAGTAAGACAAGGCAGGATTCAGGATTGCCTGTCTGTGGAGAGACCAGGCATGGCCATGATGGCTCAATTCCAGTTTCAGCCCTTTCACTTTTCTCCAGCCTTCTCTGTAGAGAGGCCAGCATGACTGACTGCCCCTCCAGGAAAGCCCTCTCCACTGTTCACATCTCAGGTCAGGGTGACACAGCTGAGGCCTGGAGCCCAGAGAGGGCAAGGTCAGCTGCAGAGCCAGGCTGTCCAGCCCCAGGCCTTGCTCATCTTCCCTGCTCCTGAGGGCCTTTCAGGGCTGCTACTCCCCACCCCCACCGGGATGGTTTTCTTGGTAAGCTGCTCCCTGAGTACTGATCAGATGGCGAGGAGGAAACTTGAGCAGGAGGTGTTTCTTTGCATGTTGGGGCCCAGCTCTCTGGCAGCTTTGGGGCAGTGATACCGAGTCACAGATAGCCCGCCTCCAGTTCTCCTTCCCTCTGCCCTGCCCGCACCCAGGTAGATCCGATTGCTCCCCAGGACACAGCTCCTCCATTCCCACACTGAGCCCGAGTGGGCAGCCACCCTGTTCAGTCACCTTGCTTTCCATAGGTAAGAGCTTAGCACTTCGACTTCCCTTGTCCCCTAATTAGGCTGTGCTCTTTAATCAGCGGGACAGTAGTCCTTGTCCCCTTGGTACACAGAGAGGCCCACCCAGCCAGCACCCCAAAGTGTTTGCCTACTTGTTCTTTTATTGTTTATTTTCTCAACCTTTTAAAAGCTTTGTGCAACCTGTTTTAATTACTTACTACACATATACATAATGATTATAGAAAAATTAGAAAATGAAGCCAGTCAAGAGAAGACAAAAAAAAAATTACCTGTAAGCGTATGACCCAGAAATAATGGCTGTTAACCTTTTGGTATATATTATGCCAGTGTTTTTCTTTTGTATGTGTTTATCAAAAAGTCAGATCATGGCCGGGTATGGTGGCTCACACCTGTAATCCTAGCACTTTGAGAGGCCGAGGTGGGTGGATTACATGAACTCAGGGGTTTGTGACCAGCCTGGCCAACATGGTGAGACCCCTGTCTCTAAAAAAAAAAAAAAATACAAAAGTTAGCCAGGTGTGGTGGTGTGTGCTTGTAGTCCCAGCTTGGCACGTGGCGGAATAGTCAAATTCTTAGAAACAGAAAGTAGAATAGTGGTTGCCAGGGGCTGAGAGGAGGGGGAATGGGGAGTTATTGTTTGATTAGAGTTTCAGTTTTGGAAGAAGGAGAGAGTTCTGGAGGTGGACCAGTGGTGGTGATGGTCACATAATAATGTGAACATATTTAATGCCACTGAACTGTACCCATCAAGATGGTGAAGATGGTACACTTTATGGCATGTGCATTTTACCACAATTCAGAAAAACTAATAATTAAGATGGTAAATTTTATGTTTTTTAAAATTATTATTATTATTATTATTATTTGAGACGGACTCTCGTTCTGTCGCCCAGGCTGGAGTGCAGTGGCTCAATCTCAGCTCACTGCAAACCCCGCCTCCCAGGTTCACGCCATTCTCCTGCCTCAGCCTCCCGAGTGCCACACCTGGCGAATTTTTTTTTATATTTTTAGTAGAGATGGGTTTCACCATGTTAGCCAGGGTGGTCTCGATCTCCTGGCCTCGTGATCCACCTGCCTCGGCCTCCCAAAGTGCTGGGATTATAGGCGTGAGCCATGGCGCCCGGCCTATGTTATTTTATCACAATTTTTTTTTTTTTTTTTTTTTTTTTTTTTTGAGACAGAGTCTGGCTCTGTCGCCCAGGCTGGAGTGCAGTGGCGCAATCTCTGCCTCCTGGGTTCAAGTGATTCTCCTGCCTCAGCCTCCTGAGTAGCTGGGATTATAGGCACGTGCCACCAGGCTGGGCTATTTTTTGTGTTTTTAGTAGAGACGGGTTTCACCATGTTGGTCAGGCTGGTCTCAAACTCCTGACCTCGTGATCTGCTTGCCTTGGCCTCCCAAAGTGCTGGGATTACAGGTGTGAGCCACTGTGCCCAGCCATTTATCACAATTTTTAAAGTTAAAAAAAGGTAAGAAAAAAGATCTTACTGTCCCCCTACTACCCAAGATAATCACTAACATTGTAGTGACCGGCCTTCCTTTTAGTCTTTCTTTTTGTAGGTATATAAATGTATACAAGCTTTTTTTTTTTTTTTAAATGGGGTTATACTGTACAGTCTGCTTTTTTCATTTAACATCTTGCAAACAACTTCCAATATCATTAGATATTCTGATATAATATTTTAAATGGATATTTCTTAATTCGTGTAGTTGAACATTTAGATTTCCAACTTTTCACGATTTTAATTTGTACTTCAGTGAATATTCTTGTGGTACAATTCACATAACTGCATATGTCTGGGTATTTCCAACAAATTGCCTGATCAAAGATATGGATATTTTTAAGACTTTAGCTTTTCCCCCCCACTACTGTTATATGTTTTTTGTCTTCTGACCCCAGATCATTCATTGAATAACCCAAGAGTCTGAAGTTCAGCTGCCTGTAAGGGGGGCCAACATGCACTGTAAATAAATGAAGCTGTCTAGTTGGGTGGGAACTCTTTGGAATGGATACCTGCAGAAATAGCTGCTCCTTAGCCCAAGCTGGTTATTGCCTTGGGGGAATTCAGACCATCTTGATGAAGAAACCTAGGTTTATAGTGTAAAATCTTTCAATCTGTATATGTTGGCAACAAAATTCTAAATTTATTATTTTGGCGTAATTTAATTATTTTAAAATGCTATGTGAAAACTAGGCATGAATGTGGATTGCTGGTTTGTGACTTTCAGAGGAATTAATCTTTCCCCCACTGATTTCAAATGCTGTGTCGTGGACTCATTCTCATTTATGTTGGTATCTACCACTTCTAGTCTGCCTTGTAAATGCCAATGTCTGTTTCATACATTGTCCTTATTATAGCTTTAAACTGTTTTAATACCTGATAGAGACAAATGTTTCCCCCGTTTCTCTTTCTTCAGGGTTCCCCTGCAACACTCCTACATTTATTCTTCTAAACAAGCTTTTTTTTTCTTTTTTTTTTCTTTTTTTTTGCCAGTAGCTTGAAGAAACACTTAACGAAACAAACTTTTGAATCGGTCTGGCTAGATCCCAAATAGATCATTTGCAGATTTTGATTAGGATTGTATTCATTTTATAGAAGAATGAACAGAGCATTGTCATCATTACAGCATTAAGTCTTTCCAATCAGGAATGTACAATAGTTATCTAACTACCTAAAATATTTTTATATCTTTTGTTAAACTTTCATGGTTTTTTTTTGATACTTCAAAATTAGTGCATTTTGCACCAATTTTATACTTAGTTGTTTTTGTTTTTTCGGTTCTTTTAAATTGTGAATTCAACTTTTTTTTTAATTAAAAAAATATATAGAAACAGTCTTACTGTGTTGCCCAGGCTGGTCTCAAACTCCTGGCCTCAAGCAATCCTTTCCCCTTGGCCTCCCAAAGCACTGGAATTACAGGCATGAGCCGCTGCACTCAGCCAAATCCTATTTTTGAAAAGGCTAATTTTGATACATAATAGAAAAACTGTTGTGTACAAAGGCTTTGAACTCTTTCTATTTCAAATAGTCTTTAAGCTAATTATTTTTGGTTTTCCAGTAAATGATAACTTGCTTCCTCTCCAATATTTAAGTGTACTATTTTACCGTTTTAACTAATTACATTCCTCCCTCAGTATCTGCAGGTGATAGGTTCTAGGACCTCCCAAGGATACCAAAAACTGCAAATGCTTAAGTCCTTGATATAAAATGGCATAGTATTTGCATGTAACCTATGCACATCCTTCTGTATAATTTTTTTTTTTTTCAGGCAGGATCTCTGTCCCCCAGGCAGGAGTGCAGTGGTGCAATCATGGCTCACTGCAGCCTCAAACTCCTGGGCTCAAGTGGCCCTCCCACCTCTGCCTTCTGAGTAGTTGGGACTATAGGCACATGCCACCAAGCCTGACTAATTTATATATATATATATAGTAGAGACAAGGGTCACACTGTTTTGCCCAGGCTGGTCTCAAAACTCCTGGGCTCAAGTGATTGGCTCACCTCAGCCTCCCAAAGTGCTGGGATTACAGGCATAAGCCACCATGCCCAGCTGCTCCTATATACTTTAAATCGGCACCTCCTGTACACTTTAAATCATTACATTACTTATAATACCTAATACAACATAAATGCTGTGTAAAGGGTTGCTATACTGTATTAAGGAATAATGACAAGAAAAAAAACTATAGATGTTTAGTATAGATGCAATTTTTTTTGTCAAATATTTTCCGTCTTCAGTTGACTCACGATGCAGAACTCATGGACCTGGACGGCCAATAGTAGATTGACTCGTGCTCCTGGGGGGAAATGTTATGTAATAATGGTGATTATAGGCATCTCACATTGACAGGTATATCCCCAGTATATACAAAAATTAGCTGGGCGTGGTAGTGGGCACCTGTAGTCCCAGCTATTCAGGAGGTTGAGGCAGGAGAATTACTTGAACCCAGGAGACAGAGGCTGCAGTGAGCCGAGATTGAGCCACTGCACTCCAGCCTGGGTGACAGTGCAAGACTCAAAAAAAAAAAAAAAAAAAAAAAAAAAAAGAGAGAAAGAGATACCCTTTTGTTTCTGCTCCTAAGCAGAAACTCATTTTGTTTCTGTTTTACTAAGAATTTTAAGTTTTTTTTTTTTTTTTAATTGACAAAATATCATATACTTTAAAATACTTTTGACCAGGTGCAGTGGCTCATGCTTGTAATCTCAGCGCTTTGAGAGGGCGATGCGGCAGATCACTTAAGGTAAGGAGTTCGAGACCAGCCTGGCCAGCATGACGAAACCCCATCTCTACTAAAAATATAAAAAAATCAGCCGAGTATGGTCGCATGCCTCTGTAATCCCAACTACTTGGGAGGTCGAGGCACAAGAATCACTTGAACCCAAGAGGCAGAGGTTGCAGTGAGCCAAGATTGTGCCACTGCACTCCAGCCTGGGCGACAGAGTGAGACTCTGTCTCAAAAAAACAAAAATATTTTTAATTTTTATTAATAAATACTTCTTAAATTTCAAATAATTGAGAAGTAGGTGAAATAACAAGTAAAAGTTAGCCTCCTTCTTTTCACAACTCTCTACTCCCACCTCACAGGGACTATCAGTGTAAACATGTAGTATATAACTTCTCAGATATTTTTCTGTATCCACACATACAGTCATAAATGCATCTATCAAATTGGTCAAAATGTTTTTTGCTTAATATGATTTGTAGTCACAGATTTCCAAATATTGAACTATCTTTGCATTCTGGAAGAAATCCTACTTAGTTCTAACATACTATTCTTTTAAAGTCTTGGACTTGATTTACCAGTATGTTATTTTTCTTTCTTTACTTATTATTATTATTTTTTGTAGATACAGGGTCTCTGTTGCCCAGGCTGGAGATCCTCCTCCTTGAGCCTCCTGAGTAGCTAGGACTGCTGATGCATATCACCACATCCACCTAATTTTTATTATTATTTTTTTTTGTAGTGACACGATCTCACTATGTTGCCCAGGCTGGTCTCAAGCTCCTGGCTTCATGCAGTTCTCTCACCTTGGCCTCCCAAAGCACATATAGATTACAGTCATGAGCCACTGTGCCTGGCCCCTAGTATGTTATTTTATAAGACTTTTTCATCTATATATGAAGTACCGTTGGTCCATTCTGGATGCTACATATTAGGTTCTTGTATCAGCGTTCTTGTTAACTTTGTAAAATAAAGTGAGGGCTTTCACATTTCTTGCCTCATACTCTGGAGCAGTTCAAGTAGCATAAGTATGGTTTCTGGTCCTGATGTTACGGTAGGACGAATATATAACTCTTCTTGAACTCAGTGTCCTTTACTGGGGGAGAGGTGACAGAGATGTGGTTCTTTGACAATGCTTAGAGTTTCTTTCACAGTGAGTTGGGTTTTCAAATTCTCCTTGGATTTTTCTTTAAAGAAAAATTCCAATGTGATTTTAGTTATTGTTTTAGAACAGATCTGTGTCCCAGCTGGCCTTTCCACCCCAGAAGATACCTCCTCAACCCCGCCAAGCACCCATTGCCTCTCTCCCTAGTCCACCCCTTCCAGGGAGTCTCTGACATGGCAGGCAGTATGCTAAAAATTGCCAGTTGAAGGCCCGTGGTTTTACGAACATCCAGGGGTGAGAACAGTAGAACAGCCCCTGCTTTACTGATAGGGAACTTATCCTCCAGTGGATTAACCCACTTACTCACACTGCTAGTGAGAGGTGTAGGCAGGGCTCCAACCTCAGCCTGACTTCATGCTCTTGCTGCAGCCATCCCACAAAACTTCGGAGGTATAGGCCAACCCCCAGAAACACTCCAATATCATACCCCGACACATGGGATAGGGTCAAGGTCAAGTGGGAAATGTAACAGTTGGAAGCACAATGGATATGTCAAAGTACCAGAGGCATGAATTATGAAAGAAGATGCATGAATTTTGAAACAAGTGGTTATTCCTTATTTGGGGACAGTGTAAAAAAAAAATTTTCCTCTACACAAGAAATAGGAGCAAAGAAAGTCCTTGAGTGCCCTCTTGTGGAGAGTCTCAGCTTGATCCCACCACCCTGGCATTTGCTGAGCCTCCTCCCACCCAAAGTACAAGTTTAGGGGTTTTCCCCTCCAGCTCTGTCTGCAAGTCTTGGCACATCCTTGTGATTTCAGGCCCTTTTATAGGGATGTGTGACTGGCAAAGTGGGCATGTGGCATTTTATCGTTTATTTGCCCTGGACAGGCTCTGAACCAGGGGATGATGTGCTTACCAGGGCTTGACTTGCAGGGAGAAGCCAAGTGGTTGGAGTCCAGAGGTCCTGGGTTCAAATCCTGTTCCTACTGTTCATTGGCTGTGTAGGATGCAGCAGACACTTGATTCTTGAGCCTCAGTTTTCACCACCTGAAAATGGGAGACTAATAGCTACCTCTCAGGGTGATGTGGGGATTAAAATGAGTAAAGCAATGCACAGAGATTAGTTCAGGACCTGGCACAGAGTAAGCACTTGCTAAACAATAGCTGGTGTTATTATCTGTTTGAGCTGGGTAAGTAGTCAGGTGCCTTGCTAAGGACAGCTAGGCAGCAGCACCACAAGAATTGGTAGAACCCAAGGGAAGGTTGGGTGTCTGTGCTGAATGGCTTGTAAAATAAAGTGAGGGCTTTCACATTTCTTGCCTCACACTCTGGAGCAGTTCAAGTAGCATAAGTGTGGTTTCTGGTCCTGATGTTATGGTAGGACTAATGTATAACTCTTCTTGAACTCAGTGCTGTGCTGAATGTGCTGAAAGGTGGGCCTGGGGTGTGTCACAGGGTCAAGCCACTTAAAAGGAGACCTGGGCTGATCTGGCTTTGGGGGTGGCGGGCCAGCCCAAGCCCGGGAGATACAAGATCATACCTAATTCATTCGCCAGCAGCCTAGGGCTTCACCTTAGGCAGGTTACCTACCTCAGCCCCCAGTCAATGCCCCTTACGCTTGTCCCACCCATGGCAGCACTTAATGGACACAATTTTTGTTTTTAGAGATAGGGTCTCACTCTGTTGCCCAGGCTGGAATACAGTGGGGCAATCGTAGCTCACTGCAGCCTCCAACTCCTGGGCTCAAGCTCAAGTGATCCTCCAGCCTCAGCCTCCCAAGTAGCTAGGACTGAGCCACAATATCCAGCTAATTTTTTTTTCATTTTTGTAGAGACAGGCTATGTTGCCTAGGCTGGTCTCAAACTCTGGGCCTCAAGTGGTCCTCCCACCTTAGCCTCCCAAAACACTGGGGTTACAGGCATAGGCCACCACACCTAGCTCACAATTTCATCTGAATACAATTTATACTTGTCTTGGGATGGGGGGCTATTCTCTGGGATGACGGGGACCTGGACAAGTGACATAGGGCAAAGAAAGACTGAATGATGGGACAGGGGGCGGGGAGGAAGGGAGCTTCCAAGTGAGACAGTGCCAGGATGCCTTACACCTTTGAGGGTCCATGCAGCTTGTTTTCCTGGAGGCTGGAACAGGAACTAGGGACCTGACCCATCAGTGAGGAGGGAGGGCCAGGCCCACCAGGGTAGCGGGCTGTGTCTCGATGGCCCCCAGCTAGAGAGGTTATGAGTGGCCCATTCACAGGGGCTTCCTGAGGGTGTGAGGACTGCTGAGAGCTCTCCCAGAGAGACCCAACCCTCAGGGCCTAAGTTGGGGTGATGGGGCCATGAAGTGGGCCCAAGCTTTGATGGATCCCCAGGAGTATCCGGAGGAAGAGTGGCTAAGAGTTTCTGCTTGGATTTACCATCTTGGCCCTTGATGCTCACTAGTTATGTGGCCTTAGACAATCACTCTTAACCTCTTCAGCCCTCAGTTTGCTGAGCAGTAAACGGGTCAGGATGCATCTGTCTGCACAGTGATGTGGAGGAGGATTAAATTAGGTGGTGTGTTCATTGCTTAGCACAGTATCCCGAGCATAGAAAACCCTTATGAGAGCCCAAAGGAGAAAAAAGAAGACTTGGATGCAGGGCCAAGGAGTGATGGTGGTGGTGCTGATGGGGTGGGTGTGGTGGAAATAGGGTGGCCTGGACACAATCTGGTTATCAGCACAGAGGTCTGGGGCAGAACTCACCTCCCTCCCAACTTCATACCCTGTGGGCAGAGCAGAGAGCCTCCCATTGGCCCCTCACCTGGTCCTGGCTGAGGATGATCTGCAGAGGCACAGGCCTAGGCAGGGCAGCATTGGGCCGCTGGGACTTAGGGATGGCACCCCCTCCAGCACTTTTCCTCTGCTTTCCTCCAAGGCTGCATTCACGATTCTACGAGCTGGCCCCCAACCTCGTCCCAATGGACTACAGGAAGAGCCCCATCGTCCACGTGCCCATGAGCCTCATCATCCAGATGCCAGAGCTCCGGGTACGTGCAGGGCCTCTTGCTGGCGGGCAGGGGATCTGTGCCTCTGGACCAGCAGCAGAGGCCCCTAGGTCTGGGCTGAACCCAGCTCCACCCTTTGTGTCTGTGTGGCTCTGAGCAGATCACAGAACCTCTCTGTGCCTCAGTCTCCTCATCTGCACTCTGAATAAATAAGCTATGTGGGCTCTGTAAGGGTGCTGTACATCAGTGGCCACCCCACTGCAGGCCATAGGCTTGTGCTCATCTGCTTGTCCCTTTGTTAAGTGGCCCCAAGCCTGCTGTACTTGGCAGACCTGCGTCTGCTTTGTTAGATAATTTTTCTGTCTCCCCCTTGTCTGACCGTGGCTTCTCACTGAGGTCAGCATCGTGGTCATCCATAACATAATTTCTCAGACTTTAATGTACCTGTTAAAATTTAATTTTAAACCACCCGGGGATCTTGTCCAAATGCCAATTCAGGCTCAGTACACGTGGAGTGTCAGGATTCTGCGTTTCGAGCAAGCTCCCAGGTGAGACTGATGCTGCTGGTCCTCAGACCATATATATTTGAATGTTTCGTTTCATGAGTTCCTTATCCATAATATGTAAAGTGCACTCAGCGTTAAGAAGGCATTTGGGGCATAACTCCCCATTGCAGTGGTACTTCGTCAGTAGCCCCTGGCCAGGCCTGGGATGTGTGGCTTGATGGTGGGGTCAGAGTGCTATATGGCATCCACTTGGGGCCTACACTCTGGTTGTGACCTCAGTCCTGAGAGACAATGGACCCCAGGTTCAGCCCTGGACCGACACCCTGTCTGGCCCAGCAAGGGGCTCAAGAGCAGGCTCAGAGGGTTGCTGGAGCGGGTGAGATACTCTTGGGTGGGACTGAAGTGGTCTGTCTCTGAGCCTCCTGCGCTGGCCTGGGCTGGGCACGGAATGGGGCTAGCCAAGTGCTAGCCCAGTTGGGATGGAAGGGCTGTAGGATAAGTGATTTGGGGATCTAGGAAGGCATCCATGTACAGCTCCCTGGGAGAGGTGGCATCCAAGGTAGTCTAAGAAAATTCACAGGAGCAGAGTGATGGCAGGCCTGGGCCTGAACTGGCTGTATGACTCTTGCTGCTTATCTGGTCCAGTTATCTGACCCTACATCTACCTTCCACGATCCTGGCCTGACACGGCCTAAGCTGAGGGCCACCAGTGCCCTGGGTTGTCATCTTTTTCTGCTGGGGACAGAACCCTACACATCCAGGTAGAGCCTCTATGTGCTCTTCTGGGTAACAGGACGAATCTGTGCTTCTGCTTCAGGTGAGGCGGTGCCTCCAGTGAGAACACATTGGCTGTGGTCAGCTTTCTTTTTTTTTTTTTGGAGACAGGGTTTTGCTCTGTTGCCCAGGCTGGAGTGCAGTGGGACGATCATGGCTCACTGAAGCCTCAAATTCCTGGGCTCAAGTGTTTCCCCCACCTCAGTCTCCCAAACAGCCGGGACTACAGGCGTGTGCCACTGTCCCTGGCTGTGCCCATCTTAATGATGTGACATGACCCAACAGAATGCTTCCTGAGCTCTTACACGTGCTGGGCCTGGTACCAACACCTTACATACTTTAGCTCATTTAATCCCATCACAACCCAATTAAGAAGGTGTTATTATTCCCTTTTTACAGATGGGGAAACCGAGGCTCAGAGGGATTTGGTCACTCCTCCAGGGTCACACAGGCTGTCCACAGTCTGGCTCCAGGGCCCTCCTGATTATCCTGCACCCACAGTGATTGCTGTGTGTGTTTCCTTCAGGAGAATCCCTTCAAAGAAAGGATCGTGGCGGCGTTTTCCGAGGATGGTGAGGGGAACCTCACCTTCAACGACTTTGTGGACATGTTTTCCGTGCTCTGCGAGTCGGCTCCCCGAGAGCTCAAGGCAAACTATGCCTTCAAGATCTATGGTAACCAGGGCTAGAGGAGGGGGCCGTGAATGTGAGGTGGGCAGCATGTGGGGCCCTCAGGCTGTCTGGTTACTGCTGGCTCCTGCCCTGGGGACACCAAGAACAGTGAAGCTGATCTGTCCTCTGAAGAGTGCCTATCCAGTGGGGTGGCCAGGGGAGACGATCAGTCCCTGAGAGACATCTGTGGGGTTCCTGAGAACAGAGGAGGGAGGGACTCGCCAACCCCAGGTCGGGTGGTTAGTGTGAGAGGGGTCCCAGGCATGACCTTTAAGCAGGGACTAGCAGAGGCTTGGACTAGAGAAGTGGGGACTGGCAGACCTGACAGAGGGCACAACCCATGCAGACCCAGGGAAGCGCAGAGCTTGGTAAGGAGATGGGAGGAACTTGAAAGGTGGTGGGACGGGGGTATGAGTCTGAAGAGAATTTGGGGCCAGCCACAGAATTTGGACCTAGTGCTCTGGACACCAGGGCCCCTGCAAGGTTTCCAGTGGGGAAGGGCAGCTCTGTTTTCTGGAAAGATCACTCAGCAGCTTTGAGGTGTAAAATGGAGGAGCTAGAGAGGCTGCCTAGGCCATGGTGGTGAGGCCAGGCCTGCAGGGGGGCCTCCGGAGCCCCCCAACACTGCCAGAGGTAGGGCTGCCTGGGTTCACCCCACCCAGCCCTGCCCTCGGGCCTGCTGTCTCACCAGCCATCAGAGGGCAGCAGGCACTCATGAGCCAGGGACTCACGCTTCTCCCACAGCCATAGGGAGAAAACTTCATACCCACGAGCTCATCCCCTGTGCTGGCCTGACAGACCCATGGGGACTGGTGTCAAATCCTCAGACAGACCTCAGTTGAGATGGCTAAGGCCCAGGAAGGGGCTGGGACCCAACCTGGACCTGAAGAGTCAAGGTCAAACCTCCTGTCCTCAGCACCTTTGATCAGACACTGGATCCCAAGGCAGCAGGGTCTATCAGGGGCTGACATTTCACTTTCTTTTTTTCTATTTATTTGTTTATTTATTTTTAATTTTTTTTGAGACGGAGTCTTACTCTGTCGCTCAGGCTGGAATGCAATGCGTGATCTTGGCTCACTGCAACCTCCACCTCCCGGGTTCAAGCGATTCTCCTGCCTCAGCCTCCCAAGTAGCTAAGATTACAGGTTCTGCCACTATACCTGGCTAATTTTTGTATTTTTAGTAGAGATGGGGTTTCACCATGTTGGTCAGGCTGGTCTCGAACTCCCGACCTCAGGTGATCTGCCTGCCTTGGCCTCCCAAAGTGCTGGGATTACAGGCCTGAGCCACCGCGCCCGGACTGATGTTTCACATTCTAGTTATGTTTCACGTTCTAGTTATGTTTATTTCAGAGGACTTTGGTTTCTGTCTGTGCACCCAAGTTTTGCTTGCATATCAGAAAGAAAATACCTGCCAGTCTACCCTCCACGAACTATGCCCACATGGGTCATGTAAAATGTTTCTCAGATTCCACCCAACATCTGCCCAGTCTTGGACCCCACAGCATTGCTCCTGGGATGGGCTGCTGTCTGCCCAAGACAGGGGAGTGCAGATCGCATGGACCGGGTGGGCACAGGAACACATGGAAGAACTGTGGCTTCCTTGCTGCCCTAGGCTGGGGGTGGAGTGGGGAGAGGCAGCCAGGGCCCTCCTAGTCTGGTGCTGGGGAGGCCTGGGGCCTCATTTGCAACAAGGATCATCTTACTTCTGAGCCTCAGTTTACTCATGT
Organism: Macaca thibetana thibetana; assembly: GCF_024542745.1. Lineage (NCBI taxonomy): Eukaryota > Metazoa > Chordata > Mammalia > Primates > Cercopithecidae > Macaca > Macaca thibetana. Next base: position 162,989,242 of record NC_065584.1, on the reverse strand, counting down.
TAAATGGCCACAGCAATTGAGCCAGCCAGCCAGCCAGCAAATCTTTCCAGAGATTTGCTATGTCCCATGCCAAGGGCACAGATGAATCTCCCCTGATGCCTACCCTAGAGTTGTGCCCAGGCCTCTGCAGAGATAGGGCAGAGTCACCCCCAAGTCATTGTTGGGCTCCAGGGTCCAACAATGACCAGGGATGTGACCTCAAGCAGGTACCTCTCCTTTTCACCTCTGTTGTTTTGGTTTTTTTTTTGAGACAGAGTCTTGCTCTGTCACCCAGGCTGGAGTGCAGTGGCGCTATCTTGGCTCACTGCAAGCTCTGCCTCCGAGGTTCATGCCATTCTCCTGCCTCAGCCTCCTGAGTAGCTGGGATTACAAGCGTCTGCCGCCAGGCCCGGCTTTTTTTTTTTTTTTTTTTTTCTGTATTTTTAGCAGAGACGGGGTTTCACCGTGTATGCCAGGACGGTCTCGATCTCTTGGACTCATGATCCACCCGCCTCAGCTTCCCAAAGTGCTGGGATTACAGGCGTGAGCCACCGCACCTGGCCACCTCTCTGTTTCTTCGTGTGTATAGTGGGGATTCAATTGTGCCTGCCTCATAGTCTTGTTTTGAAAATTAAATGAGAAAGAGCATGTAATGCTCACATGATGGGTCTTTGCCACTAACATTAATGTCAGAGTTTGCCAGTGGGCACGAGAAGCTCATCTGCAGGGGAGAGGACCCTTGTTGCTAGAAAGCCCTGCCACTGGGAGGTGATGTGTGAGCCAAAATTTGAAGGATGACCAGGAGTTTGCTGGGAAGGGACCCCAGGCAGAAGAAACAGCACATGTGCAGATCTGGTAGTTGGGCTGAAAATGTAAGGAGAGAGAATTTGCTTTGATGCAGCCACGCATGGCTTGGTCCTCTGAACCATTTTGCTATCCTTTGGGGCAGTAATAGTGCCTTTTTCTGGGTAGAATCAAACCATGTTCCCTGTTCTGTGTGCACTAATGCCAGGCATAGGCCCCTCTCTAAGGACCTTCTGATTTTGAGTCTCCTGACCCATTGTGTCTCCTGGCCACACACCACTGAAGCAACATGGTGCGGTTTAGAAAACTTGGGTCTTAGAGTCACATAGGCCCCAGTCAGAATCCCTGCTCCATCTCCGAGTGGCTCTCCCACCTTGATTAAATCACATGGCCTTTTTGGGCCTTAGTTTCCTTAGCTCTAGAAGTCTAAAGGGAACACAGGGTCCACTGTGGGCTAAGGCCAGGAAGGGCTATCTGGCCTAAGCCTGAAGTTCTCAGGAAACCTCAGATTTGGACTTTTGACTTGTTTCAGGATGTGGTTTAGTCATTGTGGGGTTGTTGTGGGTGGTGGATGTGGGTGTCTAAGCTATGCCTGGTGGGTGAGCCCTCTTGGGGGCTGGGATCCAGTGTCCCGAGAGTGTGCATGGAGATGCTCTGGGGACATCACAAGCTGGTGGAGGTAGTGGGACCAGCTGGGAGTGTAGGGGTCCCTGGGTGCACGCAACCCGGACTTGAACATGTCCAATCCCAACCCCACAGACTTCAACACTGACAACTTCATCTGCAAGGAAGACCTGGAGCTGACGCTGGCCCGGCTCACTAAGTCAGAGCTGGATGAGGAGGAGGTGGTGCTTGTGTGCGACAAGGTCATTGAGGAGGCTGACCTGGATGGTGATGGCAAGCTGGGCTTTGCTGACTTCGAGGACATGATTGCCAAGGCCCCTGACTTCCTCAGGTGCTGCCACTACAGGGGCCGGGCTTGGGCAGGGCAGGGCAGGCTGGGATGTTGGGGCTAAGCCCCTGTCACTCGCTGTTTGTGAGCAGTGGTGTGTGACCAGGAAGCAGGAGGTCACGTTCAAGGCACCCTTGCCCTAGACGTGTGACTGGCCTTTGTCCCCTGCAAGGGGGATGGTGGAAGACCTGGGGGCCCCTTCAGTGATAACTGGGGACAGAACTCCCTGGGCACCGCTGTCCCTCCAAGCCTGCCTTCCCCCAGTATTGATTACTTGCATCCACTATGCAGGGTTCCCTATTGAGGTGCTGTCCAGTGTGGGCCTGGGGCCTGCTGTGCTTTTCCCTGAGGAGCCTTTACCTGCCCAACCCAGGGCCTCTCACCCTCTCTTGCCCTTTCTCTCTTTCCAGCACTTTCCACATCCGGATCTGAGGACACTGCCGAGGCTGCAGGGGCCTGGAAGTCCACCGTCCTGCCCTGCGGTCACATGGGTGTGGCCCCAAGCTCCCCAGGAAAGCAGTGGCAGCCTCTGGGGTTCACACCACGAATATTTCCTGTGGCCCTTTCAGCAAAAAACAGCCTTAACCAGGAAGGGGGCGTGTGAGGGTTAGGACCCTTCCCACAGCCCCTCTGTGGCCCAGCCCGAGGACCCATGGCCCCTCTCCAGGCCCTCTGCACCCCGCCCCATGCCCCAGTCCTCTCCCACTCCAGAAATGCTCCCCACCCCTCAAAGGGAAAGGCAGATAACCCAACAGGAGGTGGTGGGGTCTGACGTGTCCAAGTGCTGGCAGACACCCTGGTCACCCAGGACAGAATGGAAAAAAAAAAAAAAAAGAGGTCAGGGTTTTAATGAGCTATGCAATCTTTTTCCAAAACCCAAGGTTGGGCTGCTCCTCACCCCTGCCTGTTCCTCTTCTCCTGGCCTCCTTCACAATGTGAAGCTGTGGGCACAGTGGGCCGAAGGGCTCTTGCCCCTGTCTCTGCCTCTGGGTCATGAGTACTACCCTGCCTGCCCTCCCCAACACCATGGAATCCTCACTGGTATGTGCTGTCCACAGATGTGTGAACTCCTGGTAGTAAAACACTTTTGCATCCCTGTGCTCTCCATGTCTGCTAATGTTAGGAAATGTTTGAGGGTACCTTTGCTTCTGATCCTTGAAATCCCACCATTGGCGTCTCACCTCTCAGCATCAGGCAGTGCCTCCTGCTTTAGGCACTAGCTTTGATTTCAGTGCGTGTGCCGTCGGGAAGAAGACACATCCATGCCCCAAACCTTCTGTAAATTCCCTGACAGTATCTCTGGTTAACATTCAGGAGTGCTAACCACTCAGGCACAGGGACAGTTGCTTCAGTCTCAATCCTTACAACCCCCAAGGAGGGAGGGACTCTTACAGGCCTATATTTCAGGAAAAGCTGCAGAGCCAAGTGGTCACTAGGGTAGATTTCCCACAAATGCGACCTGAGCCAGCTCTGCCCAGGGTCAGGGCAGGGAGGAGGGGTACCTCTGGTGTTGTCACTGGAGATGATCAGTCCTGTTTTCTGCATCCCGGGCTTGGGGTAGTGGGGAGCAGGGCAGCAAGCCAGCTGTCCACCCTTATAGAGAATGGGAAATGTGGATAGGAAGGGAAGTGACACACAAACAGGAAGTTTCCTGAGGGACAGAGCTCCAGGAAGAGCCAGCCTGACCTGAGGGCATAGCTGGAGTGAAGAGGCCTGAAGCAGAGGATGTGGCTTCTGGCCCTCCCCTCCTTTTTGCTGATGGGGCCACAAGGAGGGGAATTGGTTTTCTCAATAGCAATTGCATGATGTCACTTGGCCAGTTAGAAAGGTGTCTGTCCTAGCACACAGCCTGTCACACATTCGGTAAGTGCTCAGTAGTGGGAGGCAGGTTCAGTCAGTCTGCCTGGGCCTCAGAATGCTCATCTGGGAAATGGGGGTGCTGACCCTTGCCTTTGGCCAGTGTCACTCCTCTCCAGCCTTGATTCCCTCCTATGCATGGATGGGAGGCACAAGGAAAGCAGGACGTAGCCAGGAGCTGCAGGTGGTTGGAAGGTCCTCTTCCACCTGCTCTCAGGCAGGCACCTTGGCTGTCTCGAAGCCTAGTTCTGTAGTAGGCTGGATGAGTCTGAAGATCCAAAGGGTGCCTTCAAGTGAGCTGAGGGCTTTGCGATAACCCCTGGCATGGCCTGGGTACCAGGAAACCCACTGGTGGGCTGCCAGATGCCAGGCCCTCAGAATTTGTGCTTCCTGTCCGTGAAGAAGAGCCTCCGAAGCTTGTCAGGCTGCAAGGAAGGAGGAGATACTGGGGCCTGGGGTCACTGGACAGGGAGGGAAAGACTCAGGCTCTGAGGACCCCTCATTGACCTTGGGTTGGGGACCCAAGCCCAGGACATGAGGCCAGGTTAGAATTCTGGTGGTTGATTCTACAAGCCTCTCCCGGTGCCTGAAATCCCACCTTTAGCACTCCAATTTTGGATGCAGGGTTCACCCTCTTCTGGCGAAGGACAGGAGGGGAAGGAGGAGTGTAGAAAGGGTGGCGAGCCTCACCTTACCTCCCTGGAGTGCCCTGGTCTCCCCTGACCCGCAGCTGGGGGCCTCAGGATGCACTGGTGTCGAAGGTAGGGTGGGGTGAGGCTGTACCCAGGCCCACAGAGATGGGAGAGGACATGGGGCAGCCACAGGGAAAGAGCAGACATGGGATGTGGCTTCTGAGGGTCTCAGGACTGTCCACTGCTGGATCCGTGGTCCCCGGAGAGTCAGGATCTCAAAGGCTTCTATCCATGGGGTATGAGGGCACAGCCCTGTCCTGAAGGAGGAGCTGTCAGCACTTCCCGGGAAGATCTTTCCACCAGGAATCCAGCTGGAAGATCTGTGTGTGCCTGACTGAGATCAGAGGACTTGCCCCTGGGGAAGGGTCTCCCAGGTTTTATTGTCTCCGGGTATAGGCAGAGTGCAGTTGGGACTGAGGGCTCCAGAGAGTTCATCTGCCTCCCTGAGAACCCTGGACCAGCCCCACTCCTGGCCACCGCTCTCCACACTCCTGGTCCCCTCTCCTCCTTACTTAGCAGACCCCTGTAGAAACCAAGAGGGAGGGGAAAGGACCCCTGGTCTGCTGCAGAGAAAGTCCTTAGAAGGTCCTGGAAGCCCCCAGCTTACACCCAAATCTAGCAGCTGCCTCTCCCACCACCACCACCACCACCACCACCGAGATCCTCAGAATAATAGCTGTGTTCATCAAGAGCCCTCTCTGGGCTGTGTCCTGAGCAGGAGAGGATGTCTAGCACTATCCTCTGGGCACCTGCCCCTGGATACAAGCAGAGGATCAGCCCATTTTACAGATGAGGAAATGGAGGTCCTGGGTGGGGTTGCTAAACAAGAATGTAGATGCCCAGTTAAGTTTAAATTTCAGATAAACAAAGGAATAATTGTGATATTTGAGACATACTTTGAAATGGTTTTTGTTTTGGTTTGGTTTTTTTGTTTGTTTTTTTAAACAGAGTCTCACTTTGTCTCCCAGACTGGAGTGCGGTGGCGCAATCTGGACTCATCACAACTTTAACCTCCCAGGTTCAAACGATCCTCCTGCTTCTGCCCCCCAAGTAGCTGAGACTACAGGCCACCATGCCTGGCAATTTTTTGTATTTTTTCGTAGAGATGGTATTTTGCCACGTTGCCCAGGCTGGTCTCAAACTCCCAAGCTCAAGCAATCCACCTGCCTCAGCCTCCCAAAGGGCTAGGATTACAGACATGAGCCACCATGCCTGGCCTCAAAAATGTTGTTTATCTGTAATTCAGGTTTAACTGGTTGTCCTGGAATTTGTCTTGCCCAAAGCTACAGGGCGAGGGAGTAGGGGCAAAGGGGCTGTTCTCCTGCACCCAGAGGCTCTGAGACCCCTGCAGAGGCTGATCTATTGTAGAGAATGCCCCTATTAGAAGAGCCTGGAAGCCCCTGTCTTACATCCAAATCTAGCAGCTGCCTCTCCCACCACCACCACCACCACCACCATTTCCAGGCAGATGTTAGGGCTGGAAAATTCTGTGCACTTCCAGGCAGTGGCGGTGACCTGACCTGCCTATGCCTGGGGGATACAGGTTGTCTCCTACCACCAGGTGCTCTCTAAGGGCTGGGAGCCGCCCCATCCCGTCATGGAGCTCACCTTGTGCATCCGTCCAGTCTCCTTGCTCTTGGTTGCTGGGATCTGCTCATAGGTGTTCCCAGGCTCTGGGAGCCCTGGGGGCCCTGAGATCCTCTTGTAGCCATGGTCCATGGGCCCATGTACCCATGGGCTAGATGTGGGACTGGCCCCAGGATCTGGGGCCCTGGTTGGGTCACCCCAGCAAGCTGGGATCTGCTCATAGGTACTGCCTTCTTGGTCTGGTGTGTCCCTGGCCTCTTGCAGGGGGCCTTGTGTCCCAATGAACTCATAGATATCTGCAGAGCTGCCCTGGGAGCAGGGCTGAGCCTCTTGGCTCAGCTTTGGAAACTCCTGCCTCCAGGTAGCCCCCAGGGATCCCATGGCATTAGAACACCCCCAGGAAGTGGGAGACTCTGTGGGACCCTGGTCTGGGCTCACCCCAGAGAGGACAGGCACCAGGCCATGAGGCCTATTCTGTTCTCCATCTGAGAGTCTCCTTTGGGCCTCCCTGCCTGGGGAGTAGGCCTGGCTGCCAGCTGGAACTGGTGCATGCCTGCTGGACCCCTCTGTGCCCAAGCCTAGCCGTGCCTGGTTCATCTTCCTCAGGTCTGCATAGATGATGTCATTGGGGCCTCCAAAAGACTCTTCCAGGAGGGAGGAACTCCTCTCAGGGAGTGGGGGCACTCTGATGGGAGCCTGAGGAGACAGGGACAGAGAAACTCTTAAGGGGCAGTCCATCACTAAGATGCCCTCCAGTAAAAACTCTCTCAGATAAGCCGAGGCCCCCTGTCTTGGTTATAGTCTTCCTGCCTGTACATGCAAGGGTTGGATACATGACACTCAGGGTCCCTTCCAGCTCTCATGCTCTAGGACTTGTTCTTTTTTTGGTTTGTTTTTTAAGATGGAGTCTCGCTGTGTTGCCCAGGCTAGAGTGCAGTGGTGCGATCTTGGCTCACTGCAACCTCTGCCTCCCAGGTTCAAGCTATTCTCCCACCTCAGCCTCCTGAGTAGCTGGGATTACAGGCTCCCACCATCATGCCCAGCTAATTTTTGTATTTTTATAGAGACGGGGTTTCCTAATGTTGGCCAGGCAGGTCTCAAACTCCTGACCTCAGGTGATCCACCCGTCTCGGCCTCCCAAAGTGCTGGGATTACAGGTGTGAGCCACCACCCCACCCGACCTAAGACTCGTACTTTACCTTGGCATTCAAGGCTTCAGGTCACCAGCTCTACCTCCCACCCAATTTTTCCCTCCCCTCCTCCCACCTCCTCCCACCTCCATTGTGGTCCACTGTTCCCTCCGTGCCCCCAAACCCACTCACTGCTGTATTTCCCTTCAGAATGGTCCATCTCCAAGTCCCATCACTCATTTAACAAATATTTAGTGAGCATCAACTATGTGCCAGACACTGTCCTAGGTGCCAAGGACTCTGGTGAGCAAGACTAACTCTTAGGAATTTATATTCTAATCTGGGAGATGGGCAGCATACTGCTGCGCTGTGTAGCACAATATGGTTTGATGTGCTATATGATGGGCGAATATATCACAAGACAACGGAGTGTGGGGGCATGATCAGTGCTACAAAGAATGAAGCAGGGTCATGGGATAGAGAGAATGGCAGGTGGGGAAGGCAACATTTTCTGTCATAGGTGGGCCTTTCTGAGGTGGTGATATTTAAGAAAAGAATGGAATGCAGTTAAGAGTGTAAGCCATGCGGGTATCTTCTAGGAAGAGCATTCCAGGCAGACAGTAGAGCCAGTGCAGAGGCCCTGAGGTGGGAGCAAGGTTGGTATGTTCAAGGATGATCTAGAAGGCCAAAGAAGTCAGAGAAAAGGCCTCACTGAAGCCTCCAGTGAAGAAGCAGGGGGTAGCAGGGCATCTGGTGAGGCTCTTGTGGGCCCTGGTGAAGTGTTTAGGTTTTATTCTAAATATGAGGAAAAGCCGTTGGCATGCTGTGATCTGATATAAAGAAAAATCTTTTGGCCGGGCACGGTGGCTCACGCTTGTAATCCTAGCACTTTGGGAGCCGAGGCAGGCAGATCACCTGAGGTCAAGAGTTTGAGACCAGCCTGGCCAACATGGCGAAACCCTGTCTCTACTAAAAATACAAAAAAAAAAAAAAAAAAAAAATTAGTCGGGCATGGTGGCGTGCACCTGTAATCCCAGCTACTCAGGAGGCTGAGGCAGGGGAATCACTTGGATCCAGGAGGCAGAGATTGCAGTGATCTAAGATGGTGCCACTGCACTCTAGTCTGGGTAACAGAGTGAGACTCTGTCTCAAAAATAAAAGTAAAAAAGGCTGGGCACAGTGGCTCATGCCTGGAATCCCAGCACTTTAGCCAAGGCGGGCAGATCACTTGAGGTCAAGAGTTCAAGACCAGCCTGGCCAATATGTTGAAACCCTGTTGCTACTAAAAATACAAAAATTAGCCAGATGTGGTGGCAGGTGCCTGTAATCCCAGCTCCTCGAGAGGCTGAGGCAGGAGAATCACTTGAACCCAGGAGGCGGCGGAGATTGCAGTGAGCTGAGATTGCACCATTGCACTCCAGCCTGGGCAATGCAGCGAGACTCCATCTCAAAAACAAAAACAAAAACGAACAGAAACAAACAAACAAATAAAAAGAAAAGAAAAGAAAAAAAAATCTTTCTAAGTCCATGGGGTGCTATGGAGAAGAATAAAATACTGACTCACAGGCACCCCACACTACAGCTTACTAAGGGATGTTCAGGCATTTCATATCCGTTTTCTCATTCAAGCTTCACAAGAACCTCAGGCATGGTAAACTGAGGCTCAGAGAAATTATGTGACTCGCCTAGAGCCACATCGCTAGAAAATGGCCAAGCCAAGGCTTGAACCAAATCTAACTAGCCAGAGGCAGGCAATGGCACGGGTGAACCCTGGGTGATTCCAAGATGAGTCTGCACCTCTGGGCCTGGCTCACCCTCTACAGCCGGAGGGAGTGGCTGGCCTGGCCTCAGGGTCTGACTAGGAGCATGGCACCCACATCCCTGATCTGGCAACCCTGACTCTAGGTGGCCCATAATGCTTCTCACCTCCATGCTTTCCTCCTGGGAGAGGTTCCGGGGACTCACATCCAGACTCTTCTCTGCATGGAGGAAGGAGACCTGGGGCTTTGGAGATGAGCGGGGGCTGGTGGCCTTGTCTGGGACCACTGTGGGGGATACCATGGCAGGCAGGTTTTCTGGGTCCACGATGGTCTGGTGGAGGCCCCGGGTGATGGCATCATACATATCATTGTCCTCTGGCTGGGTGTATGGGGATACAGCAGATATGTGGTCACACAGGCCCAGCCAGTCTCCAGAGCCTACCTGAGACTGCTGGTAAGAGACTGCAACATTCCCACCGGGTTCCTGACCTCAGGTAAGACATCGCCACAGTCTCCCTTTTTCCAATAGGGATCATGACCCCACACCGAGTGCCCCTGGATGATAGTAAATAGGGAGGGCTTGAAAAGGGGTATGCCTGAGTGATGGATACCCCAGGCCTGGGCTCCCTGCCCAGCCACCTTCACCCTGGGGAAATGGGGCGCCTACCCGGGGGCAGGCAGCAGTCAGCATCTCTCCGAAGGGCTCAAGCTGTGCCTCCTGGTAATGGTGCACAAGCTCAGCCAGGGTGCTGTGGCTCTGGGTGTCTCCTGAGATGATGTAACGCCGGTTTTGAAGTTGGTTGATGACAAAATGTCGGCAACGATTGCTGCCCCTGCAACACAAGGCAGCCCAGCCTTGGCCCACGGTCTGAGCTCTGTGCCTGGGTGCAGGAGAGGGGTCCCAGCTCTTGATCCAGAACAGACCTGCCTGACCTGGGGCCACTGTACCCCACTTGGAGCCATGGTGTGTTCGTCAGGAAGCTACGGAGAGGTTTTCAAACCATGAAGCCCTGGGATCTTGGGAAGTACCTAAGCCTGCTCTGGTGGAGTCAGGGAAGGCACAGCTGCGACTGGAGTGAGGCAAGTGAGGCACTCATCTTGGGTGCGAAATTTACAGGGGCACCAAAAAACTCGATCAAGAAAACTAATAACACAGTATTTTAGAAAATCAAAATATATGAAAAAAAAATCCACAATGAACAAAACACCAAAGTTCTAAATAAAGACAGGATCTAACCCTACACCTGTACAACTCAACCTCCCCCTACTCCCCACCCTGCTGCAATGATGGAGTTCCAGCTCCCACTCCCTCTTCGGCCTGTAAAGTCCCACCCTAAAATCTCACCCTCTTCATCTTCCTTTTTCTAGAAAAATAACGTCTACACAATGATGTGCATACATCATAAATGTGCAGTTTGATGAATTTCCACATAGGAACCCTCCCATGTAACTGCCACTCAGATCAAGATATAAAACCTTTCCAGCCCCCAGAAGACCTACTTGCACTCCCGTCCAGTCAATGCCCCCCAAAGGTAGCCACCATTCTGACGCCTATCAGCATAGATTAGTCTAGTCCATTAGAGAACTTCTATAATACGTCTCTTGTGTCTAGCACCTTTCACTCAACATTGTATCTTGGAGACTGATTCATGTCCAAGTAGAATTAGTTTCTTTTTTTTTCTCATTTATATGTAGTATTCTAATTAATGAAAAATCCACCACGTACCTATTCTGTTGATAGACATTTAGGTTGTTTCCAGATCTGGGCTGTTATGAATAAAGTTGCTGTGAGCATTCTTGTACATATCTTTTGGTGAATATGTACTCATTTCTGACGAGAATATACCAAGGAATAGAGTTGATGGGTCATGGGTACACCTGTATTTGGCTTTAGTAAATCATGCCAAATTGCTTTCTAAAATTATTGCAATGGGCTGGGCACAGTGGCTCATGCCTATAATCCCAGCACTTTGAGAGGCCCAGGCAGGCAGATCACTTGAGGTCAGGAGTTCAAGACAAGCTTGATCAATATGGTGAAACTCCATCTTTACTAAAAATTTAAAAAACAAACAAACAAAAAAATAGCTGGTGTGTGGTGGTTGCCTGTAATCCCAGTTACTCGGGAGGCTGAGGTAGGAGAATTGCTTGAACCTGGGAGGCGGAGGTTGCAGTGGGCCGAGATTGTGCCATTGCACTCCAGCTGGGTGACAAGAGTGAAACTCCATCTCAAAAATAAAATAAAATTATTGCAATGTATGAGAGCTCCAGTTGTTCCACATATTCTGTCTTTCCATTATAGCCATCCAATGTGGCTTTAATTTATGTTTCCCTGACAGCTAATGATGCTGAACATGGGCCTTCTGTGTTTTTCTTTTTGGTAAAGTGCTCAGTTCTTTTGCTTTTATTTATCGAATTATCTGTTTTTGTCTTATTTATTTGTAGGAGTTCTTTATATATTTCTGGATTTGAGTCCTTTGTTAGATATTTGTATTCTAATAGATAACTTATTCAAGACTGCACACTGATCTTTTTCTTCTCTTAATAATATCTTTTAATTATAAAAATTCTTAATTTTGGCTAGGTGCGGTGGCTCACGCCTGTAATCCCAGCACTTTGGGAGGCCGAGGCAGGTGGATCACCCAAGATCAGGAGATAGAGACCAGTCTGACCAATATGGTGAAACCCCGTCTCTACTAAAAATACAAAAATTAGCTGGATATGGTGGCGTGTGCCTGTAGTCCCAGCTAGTTGGGAGGCTGAGACAGGAGAATTGCTTGAACCCGGGAGGCAAAGGTGGCAGTGAGCAGAGATCGCACCACTGCACTCCAGCCTGGGCAGGAGAGTGAGACTCTGTCGCAAATAAATAAATACATTTTTAAAAATTCTTAATTTTAAGGAAATCATATTAATCACTCTTTTAAGATTAGTGCTTTTTGTGTCCTGTTTAAAAAATCTTGGCCTCTCATTTTCAAAGGTATTTTCATTTACCTATGACAATGTTTTTCTGTTTTCTTCTAGAAATGGTATTGTTTTGCTTTTCTTTCTTGGATCTACAATCCATCTAGAATTAATTAATGTTTGTGTATGGTATGAGGTAGCAGTAATTGTCTTCCATTTAGATATCCAATTGCTCCTGCACCAATTATTGAAAAAGCAAGCCTTTCCCCCACAGAATTGCCGTGATGCCTCTGTTGGAAATCTGGTAACCAAACATTTGGGACTGTTTTGGGACTCTTTTCTGTTCCCCTTTTCTATTTGTATACCTTTGAGCGGTCCCACTTTGGTCTCTTTTATAAGTTAGTATTCTCCCTAAGATCTTATTTGGGAAGAAACAAAACAAAAGAAAAAAATCCCCAAAGCTCAAAAGACATTTGAAAACTACTGAGTTAGTATATTTCAAAATGCCTAGCACAGTGTCTGGCACATAGAATAAAAATATTTTAATGACGACTAACATTTATTTAAAGTCCTTACTGCATTATATGCATTGTGCCAAGCACTTTTAAATGTATCAACTGATTGCACACTTTCATCAATCCTATGAAGCAGGGACTATCATATTCCCATTTTACAAATGAGGAAACGGGGGAACAGACAAGCAAAGTAACTTGCTCAAGGTCAGCGTTTGAACTGGGGCAGTCTGAATATGTGACAATTTTGAATCAGAATCTGAAGACTTTTAAGTTCACCCTGGAGCCCTGGCCTCCCTCCCTACTTAGAGAAATCTTCTTACCTCCTCTGAATTTCCCCTTCCAACCGACCTACTCTTGGGACAAGATTCGACATCACCATCTCTGCCTTTGTCCTGGCTACCTTGTCTCCTTCTCTCTATCCCCACTACCCTATCCTAGCCCAGACCTCATTATCTCACATTCAGGCAATTGCAGGAGTCCCCAGTGCCCCCACACCTCCAGCTCTGACTTCCAGTCCTCTCTCCATAGGCTGCCTAAAGGACCTATGCAAATACAGCGAACCAGATCATCCTTCAGGGTCTACAGACTTAGCTAGGCATCCAAGGCCATTCTAAGCTTCTCCCACCCTCCCCTCCAGGCATTCCTCCAAAGGAACCAAGTGTTCTGCTGCACCCAGCAACCTGCAGCTCCCCCAGCACCCTTGTCTTTCATGCCTCTGTACTTTTGCACATGGCATTCCATCTACCAGAGATGCCCTTCTAAACCCCAACCACACCCTCCTTTCTGCCTAGCAACTTGTATTCTTTCTTCTATCCTAGGCTCAAAGTTCACCTCTGTGAAGCCTCCTCCAACTCCCACTCACCTCCTTTGAAGGCTGTGGCTTCATCCATAGCATACGGCCAGTGCTGCTCAGGAAGTGTCTGCTGAGCATGTGATGGATGAATGAAGGAGTCAGGAGTCAGGACCCAGGGAAATCTAGGCAATTTGGGCCAGTGGGGCCTCTGCACTAATCTGCAAGGCTAGGTTATGGCAGGCTGAGCTTGCTTGCCCAGAGGGCTTCCCCTTACCTGTAGGACAAGATGTAGCCGGTGGCTCGGTCACTGAGGCGGATGAGGAAGGAACCAAGAGCTCTGTCCCTGAGTAGCTGCTCCGTCTGCCTGGGCAGAGGACATGCCATTAGCTGGGGTCTGTGCCCTAACAGCAGCAGGTACAGCCTGACTTAGGCCTCTCTTGGAATCCCTGCTGGCCATGCCTTTGGGTTCCAGACCTCCAACCCTTTATAGAGGAGCCACTCAGACCTATGGATTGGTCTGTGGCCTGTCAGGGCTCAGTATGTGGTCTATCTGGGCCCAAATGATTAAGTTCAAGACTGTCTGGGGCTGGGTCAGGGTCTGAAGTCATATGCACCCCCCGACTCCCCACTGCAGCCTCACCAGCAGGCACACTGGTTGCTGACCCTGGCCACCCACTCTCCACCTGGATGGTTGTGCAGCAAGAATAAATCCACACAGCTGGAGATGTTGAGGTTTAGTGGGGGGTCCCTCCCTCAGAACCACTGTGTACAGTACTACAGGATGTGCACTACACACGAGCTTCTGCACGGAGAAGATGCTGCTATGTCTGAAGCAGCTAAAAGGGACTCATTCCTCTTCCTGTCCCCTTCAATCCCAGGTAGCTACAGAGATTTTCCACATGGTGCCAAATATTTTGGAGGCATGGTGAAAAGTTCCACCTGTCTTGTGGTTTGGCAGTACATAGACCAGATACATATTCCCTCACTCAGTCACTCACCAAATACTGAGTGCCTGCTCTGTGCAGCTAAATCATTTGCAGGGCCAGGTGCTAAATGAAAACATGGGGCCCCTGGTTCGAAATGATTTAGAATATCAAGACAGTGACAGCAGAGTATTAAATCAAATGTGGAGCCCTTTTGACCCTGTGCTGTTGCACAAGTCAGTGCCCATAAAGCTGGCCCTGGCTCTGTGCAGGTACTGTGCCAGGACCTAAGAACTGGCTGGATTTGTCATTCCTTCATCAGGTGTTTTGGTTGCTTGGAGACCCAGCCCATATAGAAAGCCAAACCTCTATGTTGGCCTTTATACCTAGGGTAACCGTGCATCCAGGTTTTCCTGGGATGGCCCCCATCCCAGTAGCTTAGTTACTAATAGTGTTCTGGTTTGGACGATACATGATATGGTCCCCTAGTTACTCATCAAGTCACGCCTGGCCCTCTTTCTGTTCTCTGGCAGCCTGGCAGCCCCAGCCATCCTCAACTTGTACTAAAGTAGAGGCCGTTGCCCTCCCCGACTCTGCCTATAGAAGCCACCACCAGAGGACATGGTGCTCCTCAGTCTGTTCCCCTGCCCCCCGCCTCCAAGGGCCCCTGCCTAGCCCAGGGAAAGGACAGGAACCAGTCTGATCCATAGTTCCCAGACCATTTTCTCAGCCCCAAGGGGCTGTGGGCTATAAGGGACCTGTGGGCAGAAGCAGCCTTACTTGCGGGTGATGAATCCATGAAACCAGGGAGGCAGGGCACCGTTCTGCAGAATGAAGGGGGCCTGTGTCTCCATGAACCACTTCAGGGCAAGCTCCTGGAGCTCAGCCAGGGCCTGGCTGTCCCCTGCCCCCTCAGGATCTCTCCCCAGGCTGAGCTGCTTTAGGCTGTCCTCCATGCTGGCAAGCACCGGAGTGGAAGCAGAGCACAGCCAGCGCACATGCCTCTATATCTGCGTGTGCTCTGGCTCATTTGCCTGAGCCCATGCCCTACCCAAGGACCCGTAGCACACAGCAGCCCTATTGTCACCTCTGGGTTGGTGGCTGGTTCTCTCCTCTGATGCTTTGGGGTGGGGCACTTTGGCTGGCTGCAGACATAGGGGAAGCAGCCTGAGAGGGGATAGGGAAGGCCCTCCGTGGCTTCCTGGCCAGCAGATGGGCTACCTCACTGGGTTTGGCCATGTTCCCCACAACCTCTGGTCTTTGTCACAACTAAAGATCGGACCCTGGCAAAAGTCCACAATACTGCCCCTGGGAGCAAAGCAGTGGATTTACATTCTAGGTAGCCTTCCTTCATGGAGGCTATTTTTATTTTGATGGAGAAGTTCTGTGCTAACTAAGTCTTCCTTCCACTCAAGATTT
Organism: Macaca thibetana thibetana; assembly: GCF_024542745.1. Lineage (NCBI taxonomy): Eukaryota > Metazoa > Chordata > Mammalia > Primates > Cercopithecidae > Macaca > Macaca thibetana. The sequence goes on along the minus strand of NC_065584.1, from coordinate 162,973,933 downwards.
ATCGAGTCCCTACTGTGTGCCATGTAAATCTGGGCCCTGGGAATAAAGCAGTGAATAAAACAGCACTTTGCCCTCATGGCACATACATTCTAGAGGGAGACAAATATATGTGTAGAATAGAGTCAGATGGAACAAGCACTCCAAGACAAAGGCAGAAGAACAAGAGAGCCCATGGGCTACGTTATGCAGATAGAGAGTCAGGGGTCAGGGTCAGCCTTGTCCAGGAGGTGACATTGGAACAGTGAAGGAGGAAGCCAAGCAGGCACCTGGCAGAGTGGACCCTCATCAGCAGGGGGAAGCACGCGCAAAGATGAGGAGGTGGGACTTTGTTGCAGATTTTGAAGAACAACCAGAAGCTCATGTCGTTTTAACAGAGAGGGGACTTTGGAGTAGATGGGTCCCCTGGAAAGGCAGGGATAGGCCTCTGGTAGGAAGCTTTGGAGCAGTTAGGGCAATGGGACCATTTGTTCACACAAACATCCCTGAGTCTCTAATGTGTTTCTGAGTTTCCTAGCAGAAACCCAGGCTGGATGGATGGTGAGGCAGCAGATGGTGCAGTCAGCCTCAAAGATCTTGATGAGACTCCCACTTCCACTGCACACTGACGTGAGACCACCCTGGGCAAGTAGCTGGGACGGACGTGGGGTCTCAAGAAACTTATTCAATTGTTGCAGAGAACTAATTTGCTCATCTGTAAAATGGGCATGAGACAAAGCTATTTTCTAGACTCTAGGGTCATCATGAGGACTAAGTGAGAGAGCATAATGGTTTACAATGAAGGCGCATGTATATAAGATAAAAAATAGGATGCAGGTACTGCTACAGTATGACTAAAGTGATTTGTTGTCATTTCCCCTGCTTAAAGCACTTGATACATAACTATCTCTGTCTAACTCCATTCCACAGTAAGAGATGCTTGGTTTCATTTTTCCTTGAGGCCAGACCTGTAATACCAGCACTTTAGGAGGGCAAGGTGAGAGGATCAGTTGAGGCCAGGAGTTCATGGCCAGCCTGGGCAACATAGCAAGACCTTTTTCTAAAAAGAAAAAGGCAACCAGGTGCAGTGGCCACGCCTCTAATCCCAGCACTTTGGGAGGCCGAGGTGGGTGGATCATGAGGTCAGGAGATTGAGACCATCCTGGCTAACACAGTGAAAACCCATCTATACTACAAATACAAAAAATTAGCCAGGCGTGGTGGTGGGCACCTGTAGTCCCAGCTACTCGGGAGGTTGAGGCGGGAGAATGGCATGAACCTGTGGGGCGGAGCTTGCAGTGAGCCGAGACCGCACCACTGCACTCCAGTCTGGGCAACAGAGCAAGACTCTGTCTCAAAAATAAATAAGTAAATAAATAAATAAAAACAAGAAAAAAAAAGAAAAAGGCAGAACTAATCCAATAGCAATAGAAGTTAAGATAGTGATTACCTTGGGGACTGGATGGGGAGCGAAAAGCTGCTGGTGCTGACAGTGTTCTATTTCTTTTTTTCCTTTTTTTCTTTTTTGAGACGGAGTCTCGCTCTGTTGCCCAGGCTGGAGTGCAGTGGCCAGATCTCAGCTCACTGCAAGCTCCGCCTCCCGGGTTTATGCCATTCTCCTGCCTCAGCCTCCCGAGTAGCTGGGACTACAGGCGCCCCCCACCTCGCCCGGCTAGTTTTTTGTATTTTTTAGTAGAGACGGGGTTTCACCATGTTAGCCAGGATGGTCTTGATCTCCTGACCTCATGATCCGCCCGTCTCGGACTCCCAAAGTGCTGGGATTACAGGCTTGAGCCACCGCGCCTGGCCAACAGTGTTCTATTTCTTGTTCCGGTTGGTGGGTTGAGTGAGTGTGGATTGAGTGAGTTGAATGAGAGTGCTTACAGTGTGAAGATTCACTGGCTCTGCACTCATGGTTTACGCATTTTTCAATGTCTATGTTCTACTTCAATAAAAAAGTTTTAAAAAATGAGGGTGTTACAGCCAGATTTCCTTGGTTCAAATTCCAGCTTACTAGCTATGTGACCTTAATCAAACGATCTAACTTGTCCTGCTGTTAGGAAGGTCAGATGAGTTAAATCCTTAGAATAGTGTGTGGAATAACATAGTGACCAGGATTAGCTATTAATTTGATGATGATGATGATGGTGGTGCTGGTGGTGGTGGTGGTGGTGGTGGTGGTGGTGGTGGTGGTGGTGGTGATGCAAGATTCTGAAATACAGAAGGTCCACTCCTGTTGATAATAATTATTATTATTATTACAACGTCATCAGGGTTATCTGAAATCAAGATAAAAATGCCTGTGAGGGTGTGTGTGAGGCTTATAGTTTAGAGAACAGGCAAGGGCATGAGGCGAACCTGTGACCTCAACCTGGGCAGCTCTTTCTCATCTCTTTTATTTACTTATTTATTTATTCATTTATTTATTTAGAGACAGAGTCTCACTCTGTCGCCCAGGCTGGAATGCAGTGGCACGATCTTGGTTCACTGCAACCTCTGCCTTCCAGGTTCAAGTGATTCTCCTGCCTCAGCTTCCTGAGTAGCTGGGACTACAGGCGCGTGCCACCACGCCCAGCTAATTTTTTGTATTTTTAGTAGAGACAGGGTTTCACTGTGTTAGCCAGGATGGTCTCGATCTCCTGAGCTCTTTCTCATCTCTCAGCCACATTTTCCACATCCGTGAAAAGGGTAACCATACTTAGCTCACCTGGGGATGGGGTGAAATACTACAGATAGTGCTTTTCTCACAAGGACAAGCACATAGGCACATAGCAAGCGTTCTTGGAGGGCCTACTACTGGGAACATCACTTTTATAAACCATTAATTCCCACCTTGACACTGGAGGAGTCAACTCTTTGCCAGGGGACATCCTAAGGGAACCATCATTTCCATACTTGCTAATTGGTCTTCCCTGTCACAAACATAAGCCAGGGATATAATGGCATTAGAACGGAAATCCCAGGCCTGGGCTAACGAGGACTGGAACTCTTTAACATGGGAGAGTGGGCTGGGCATGATGGCTCACACCCATAATCCCAGCAGTTTGGGAGGCCAAGGCAGGAGGATTGCTTGAGCTCAGGAGTTTGAGACCACCCTGGGAAACATAGCAAGGCCCCATGTCTACTAAAAAAATAAAAACAGCCGGGCATGGTGGCTCATGCCTGTAATCCTACCACTTTGGGAGGCCAAGGCAGGCGGATCATGACGTCAGGAGATTGAGACCATCCTGGCTAACATGGTGAAACCCGGTCTCTACTAAAAATACAAAAAATTAGCCGGGCATGATGGCGGGCACCTGTAGTCCCAACTACTTGGGAGGCTGAGGCAGGAGAATGGCGTGAACCCGGGAGGCAGAGCTCACAGTGAGCCAAGATAGCGCCACTGCACTCCAGCCTGGGCAACAGAGTGAGACTCCCTCTGAAATAAATAAACAAATATATAAAATAAAATAAAAATAAAGAAATTAGCCAGGCGTGGTGGTGTACACCTGTGGTTCCAGCTACTTAGGAGGCTGGAGTGGGAGGATTGCCTGGGAGGTTGAGGCTGCAGTGAGCAATGATTGTGCCACCGCACTCCAGTCTGGGCAACAGAGCAAGACCATGCCAAAAAAAAAAAAAAAAAAAAAAAAAAAAATTCAGGAAAGATGGGGAGGAGTAAGATTACATCTTGATTTTTCCCTAACCTTTCATTGAATTAAGCATTTCCTTCCATGGTGAATGTTGCTGGGAACAAACCTCATTAGCAGCACCTGTTACTTTGTTACCAACGGAAATAACAGATATTTTCATATTACACTACAGCTGTTGCAGACATCTTGAGATATCATTTTTGCTCATCATTACCTCAGAATTACAGTAATTAGACCAAACTCTGGATCTTGTTATTTAACGTGCCAATAAAACATATCATGTAATATCACAAATATTTTCATAAACCCTATTTTGATATAATTTATTTCCATTGCTCTCTGTATTTTATTTTGTGCACTTAAAAAAATCTATTCTGGGCCGGGTGCGGTGGCTCAAGCCTGTAATCCCAGCACTTTGGGAGGCCGAGACGGGCGGATCATAAGGTCAGGAGATCGAGACCATCCTGGCTAACACGGTGAAACCCCGTCTCTACTAAAAAAAATACAAAAAACTAGCCGGGCAAGGTGGCGGGCGCCTGTAGTCCCAGCTACTCTGGAGCCTGAGGCAGGAGAATGGCGTAAACCCGGGAGGCGGAGCTTGCAGTGAGCTGAGATCCGGCCACTGCACTCCAGCCTGGGCGACAGAGCCAGACTCTGTCTCAAAAAAAAAAAAAAAAAAAAAATCTATTCTGAGAAGCCCATAGGCTTCATCAGATACCAAAGAGGTCCATGGCACAAAAAGGCTAAGGATGCTGGGGTCTAACCCAGTCGGTTTGCTGCCAAAAGTGAGGTCCTGTAAGTATTCAAATACAAAGAAATGTGTTTCTACAATTTTCCATGATGCAATCTCTCCCCACCTTCCTTTCAGGCTGGATACTTTTATGGGCAGAACCTGGTCATTTTCCTAAGAAGACAAAGGCTTTGTGTATAAAAGGCGGCAGAGCCCAGTATGGCTATGGGCCAGAGGTCAGATTCCAAAGTTAGGCAAATAAGGTTGGTCTCTATACTCAGCGGAAATGTGGGGATGGGGAGGGGCGAGGCCCAGGTGAGCTCCGTGAAGAAGGGTTGTGGTAGGAAAAGGTTGTCCTTGACAGTGCTCTTCGTGTCATTGTTCATTTCAATACATGTGGTCACCTACTGGGTGCTGAGGCCTGGGCATACAAAGGACACTACAGTAGTCTAGCTCTCCTTCTCCACCTGGGGCCCAGAGATGCAGGGAGAGGGAGAAGAAGGCTTCAGGCTCTGGAGTCAGGCTTACTGGCTTAGAATCCTAGCTCCCAGCTGGGCACGGTGGCTCACGCCTGTAATCCCAGCACTTTGGGAGGCTGAGGCAGGCAGATCACAAGGTCAAGAGATCGAGACCATTCTGACCAACATGGTGAAACCCCGTCTCTACTGTAAAGTACAAAAATTAGCTGGGCATGGTGGCGCTCGCCTGTAGTCCCAGCTACTCAGGAGGCTGAGGCAGGAGAATTGCTTGAACCCAGGAGGCGGAGGTTGCAGTGAGCCGAGATCGCGCCACCGCACTCCAGCCTGGCGAGAGAGCGAGACTCCGTCTCAAAAATAAATAAATAAATAAATAAAAAGAATCCCAGCTCCCTTACTTGTTGGCTCTGTGAGTTCACTTGTTTGTTTCTTCATCTATAAACACAGAAGGGAGAAAAAGTACCTACCGGGTAGGTTTCAGGACTTCTCAGAGCTAATCTATGCAGTGAAGTGGCCGGGAGGCTCAGTGCACATGCAGTAGACATCAGTGGCCATCATGATTCACCCACTGCTGCAAGTCATCCCTGGGACCGGGAAGTCCCCAGAATTCAAAGTCCCTGTGCCTAGCAAAACTTCCCTGTCCTAAGTTCTCCTCTCTCAAAAGGTTGCTTCTCCTATAGCGCAAATAGATGGTAATGGATTATCCCACAAATGACTATCTACTGAAGGTGTTCAGCCTGGCTTGCCCTTTCAGGAAGGAGGTTGAGGTTTCTCCAGAAAGCCGCTCAGACGTAGTGTCTCTCTAAGCGTTTCGACGAAGGCCCAGTGAATGTGCCCCATCCAAGCACTGACTCTCTCACTTCTTTTTTTGAGCCTGTGCAGAAGCCATGTTCATTGCCAATTGCTGCTGGTAGAGACTGGTGATCGAACACCAAAGTGGACTTTTCCGTAAATGCTTGTCATGTGCCTGTGTTAGCCTATGCACACTACATTTTCATAGCCCTAAGTTGTTTCATTAATAGGCCTGAATTAGTTCTATAATATTGGGGAATGAAGAATGAATGATCCTATTTCTTTTTTCTCAATTTGTCTATCTCATTTTCCACTGTATCCCTTACCTAGAATGGTGCTTGGCACAAGTGGATGCTCTGTAGGTTTATTTTATTTTATGTTATTATTTGATTTGATTTGATTTGATTTTTGAGACAGAGTCTCACTCTGTTGCCCAGATGGAGTGCAGTGGACACAATCTTGACTCATTGCAACCTCCAGTTCCCAGGTGAAAGTGATTCTCCTGCCTCAGCCCCTTGAGTAGGTGGGACTACAGGCATGCACCACCACATCTGGCTAATTTTTGTATTTTTAATAGAGATGGGGTTTTGTCACATTGGTCAGGCTGGTCTCAAACTCCTGACCCCAAGTGATCCACCTGCCTTGGCCTCTCAAAGTGCTAGGATTATAGGTGTGGACCACTATACCTGGCCTTCAGTAAATACATTTTAATTCATTATTCAAATAGATGATAAATCAACATAATTTAAAAAAGACAAATATAAAAAGATATCAGTAAAAATATTCTCCCTCCAGGCATTTAACCCCATCCACCCAGTTACTAACCGCATTTCATTCCCATAGATAACCACTGTTAGTTGTTCCTTGAATGTCCTTCCTGGGTTTCTTTATGTACATCCAAATAACTATGTATTTCTTTTCCTTTTTTCCTTTCCTTTCCTTTCTTTCCTTTCCTTTCCTTTTCTGACAGAGCCTTGTTCTGTTGGCCAGGCTGGAGTGCAGTGGTGCAACCACAGTTTCACTGCACCCTCAACTTCCTGGGCTCAAGCAATCCTCCCACACCTCAGCCTCTTGAGTAGCTGGTACTAAAGGTATTGGGATTATAGGCATGAGCTACTGCGCCCAGCCAAGTATGTATATTCATATTTTCCTCACCTTCTTACATAAAAGGTAGAGTACTACACAGCATTCTGCACCTCGCCTTGTAAAAAAATTCAACAGTATATCTTGGCACTCCTTCCATAAGACTAAAGAGAGGGGTGCCATTCTTATTTTCACAGCAGCATATTATTCCATTGTATGAATACATCATAATTTTTGTAACCAGTCCTCTATTGATGATCATTTGAGTTGTTTCCATTTTTTTTAATTCCTGGAAAATGCAGCAATGGATAATCTTTTTTTTTTTTTTTTTTTTTTTTTTTTTTTTTTTTTTTGAGACGGAGTCTCGCTCTGTCGCCCAGACTGGAGTGCAGTGGCGCGATCTCGGCTCACTGCAAGCTCCGCCTCCCGGGTTCACGTCATTCTCCTGCCTCAGCCTCCGGAGTAGCTGGGACTACAGGCTCCCGCCACCACGCCCGGCTAATTTCTTTTTGTATTTTTAGTAGAGACGGGGTTTCACTGTGTTAGCCAGGATGGTCTCGATCTCCTGACCTCGTGATCCGCCTGCCTCGGCCTCCCAAAGTGCTGGGATTACAGGCTTGAGCCACCGCGCCCGGCCAGCAATGGATAATCTTATATGGATTTGATTAAGTGTAAGAATAAATACATCCATGAAACACATTCTCAAAAGTGGAATCACTGAATCAAAGGGTATTTGCAGTTGTCATTTTAACAGATGATGCCAAATTGCTTTCTTTAAGGGTTGTATTGATGTACGACTCAGTAAATATTGAATATATGGATGAATAATATTTTCAAGTTCAGTCATTTTGAGGCCCCCAGCATGCAAGAAAAACCAGGGGAGAGGGCTATTGCTGGTCCAGAAAAGTCGCCAATGTTATTGTGATGCTTTTGGCCCCCTCAAAGCCACTGAGTCACTTCATCTTGCCATCTTTCCAACATGGCTGCTGGTTGGGGAGGACAGTGTCCAGAGAGGTCCCCCTCAGCCCTTCTCCCACCCAACACAGGCTGTTCTATTTTATCCATAGGACAATGGCCAGGTACTGGGAACTTTCCAAGGGCCTATAAAAAGATCTAAGATCTGGAAGAAACAAACAACCAACCAGTATTGGCTCTAAAATTCAAAAGGAGAAAAATGCAAAATCACAATGAATAAATGTATAAGTAAATGTCTATACTATGTAATATTGCATCAGCTTCATTTAGCATTCATAAAGGTTTCATCACATCTGAAAATGGTTTGGAGGCCAGATTATCTTAGCTCACGAAAATCCCCAAGTATGCAAGAAAACTGCCAAGAAATCATTACCAATTGTAAATGAAATGAATTCCTCAAGGCCAAATCATTTCAAAAGCAAATTCATAAGAATTATCCTTTCCAAAAAGCTTAAAGCAAAAGACATATTTTTTTTTGTAAAATGTGGCCATGACATTTAAAAATTATATATATTTGATAGTAGTGAGATGGGGACTCCAAAGGCGAGAGTGCCCTGGACCTACCATGGCCTTAAAAACATTGCCAGCCTCATCTGAGCCATAAAGCACCCATCTGGGGCTGTCTGGGCCTGTAGTCTCTGCTCCTGACAGCCCAGAGCGGAAAACCACCCCTCAGATCAGAGAGGCTCCTTTGTCAGTGTACCTCTCAGTTTCAGCAGCAAGAACAAGACACAAGTTAATTTCGCTATAGATAATCCGGCCTCACTAGTGAGTATTTCTGAGTCCCATGTGAAAATCAAATTCTTCAGAGTTACTTACTGTTTGCTCATGACAGCTGGAGAAGGGACAAGTTTTGGGATCAGTTTAGGGACCATAGGGAAGACAAGGGGCCAAGGACCACAATTTTGAGAACTCTCTTTCTACAGCCTTTTGGAGGCCAGATGGCCACTGTGGGGTCCAGTTGCAGAGACCTGGTACACCTAGCCGCCTGGACAGCTGGGGCCCCTGGGCTTGTCTCTCAATTTAGTCCTATCCCTGTCTCCCTTCCCCTCTCTTTACAGCTGGGAAAACGGAGATCCTCTGTAGATTCCTAATGATTTTGAGCCCTTACCATGTGCCAAGTACTTCACATACACACATATATGATTTCCTTTCATCTTTATAGCAGGTATACAGGTAGTATTACTGTCCCCATTTTTTCCCACTATAAAGACAGGGACACTGAAACTCAAGAATGGAAATGGTCTGTCCAAGACAAGGAGTAAGTCCATGGCAGGGCCAAGAACCTGGTACCCCATCCTCCTCCCCCATACATGCTGCATCCTCCTCCCATGCCATTGCTCCAGCCATTTTCCCTGCTACCCAAACTCTTTAAATACTTTAAAAATACATTAATTCAAAATTAATAGTCAATGTATTCAAACTTCCAAATAAGAAACACATTTAAAAACATTCCTCCCACTCCAGTATCTACTTCTGGGTCTTTTCTGTGCCCGTCATCATGTATCCTGACTGCCTTCTTCCTGCTTCCCTCTTCATTGCTTTGCTCACATAAGTACACTGTAAACTCCTTTCGTAGACCCCTTTGCCCAACCAGAAGGATGCCTGAACTTCCACCATCAGAACAGCATCTCTTTAGGCTTTCAGTTAAAATGCTTGATCTCAAAGTGGGTTTTAGTCCCTGTTGCTTGTGTGGGAAGGGTGGAAGTGTCCAAGATCAGATTTGGCTGAGTGATGGGGGCACTGGGAAGGGGAGAGCCTGAGGGCCTCTAGGAAGCGGGAAGGTGAAGGCAGAGGGGACTATGCTGTGCTGGGCTGGGTGCCAGGCCCTGGGAACAGGGCGGTAACAGGAAGGACACAGGGCCTCTGCAGCTGCAGCCCATTGCCTCCTCAGGGTCCAGTGCTCCCCTGCTCCTGGGGCAGTGTGACTCTCCCTAACTCCCATGCTGGCTTTGACTGCCTGGCACTGAGCCCCTGCCAACCCTCTATCCTCTATCAGCTCCCAGAGACACCCAGGCCTCTATCTGTCTGAGCCTCAGTCCCCTGGCCCCAGGGCTGGGAGACTGGCCAGCACCTCAGATTTGTTCCCTCTCAGAAAAAGAGCCAGGAGGTATGCAGATTTGCTTAACAATTTGGTAGGGAAATGAGGCCTACTGGAAACCAGAGTCCACAGTTCAAGAGGGTCTGACAGCCTTGGGCTCCTTTGCTGGGGCTGTTCTCTCTGAGGCTCTCCCACTTGACAAAACTGAGAGTTTCCTGCAGTGGGGGCCAGGCCTAGTCCTGTGGTGAGTTCTCAGCACCACCCCTCACTAGCCAGAGGCAAAGAGCAGGGGCCAGGATGTTTGTTAAATGAATTAGTTACTTGTTGTACATCAGGGACTGTATCGAGTGTTTTGCATTTACTGGCTCATTTAAGCCCCTAGCAGCTCTAGGGGGTAGATGTTATTACGCGCCATTGTACAGTTGAGGAAGCTGAGGCACACAGAGGCTGAGAGATTGGCCCAAGCTCCCACCGCTCCTTATTTATTTATTTATTTATTTACTTATTTATTTAGAGATAGGGTCTCACTTTGTCACCCAGGCTGGAGTGCAGTGGCGCAATCTCAGCTTGCTGCAGCCTTGACTTCCGGGGCTCAAGCAATCCTCCTGCCTCAGACCCCCAAGTAGCTGGACTATAGGCATATACCACCATGCCCAGCTAATTTTTTGGTAGAGATGGGGTTTTGCCATGTTGCCCAGGCTGGTCTCAAACTCCTGAGCTCAAGTGATCCACCTGCCTCAGCCTCCCAAAGTGCTAGGATTACAGGTGTAAGCCATCAGGCCCAGCCCCCTTCTTTATTTCAAAACCACTCCTCCGCTACCCTACCCCTGCCCCAGTCCCCCCAACAACTTCCCACCAGTGCAGTAGGCTTGGTGCAGGGTGCCCCCTTTCAGAGCTTTGCGGACATACCTGGAAAGCCCTCTCGCTGGTCTGGGGACTCCCTGTGGCAGCTGTGTTCTCTGGTCAAAGCATCATCTGCTCTGAGGATGGCCTTGCTCTTCTCTGGCCTGCCCCTGCTCGGCCCATTCACAGCTCCAGTCCCCCAACCTTCTTCACCCACCCCACCCACTCCTCATCAGGCCAACTTCCTTCACAAGGCCCTACCAGGATAGCATTGTCCAACCCCCAAGGAACAGAGCCATCTCTGCTTCTACCTCAGGGACACAAGGCCTCCATTTGTGCCCTGGATGGGGGTGGTGATTAGGACTGCTTCTCCATCAGGGCCCAGGGTCATATGATACAAAAGTGTCACCTCAAAGGGGTCATGCTTGTACCAACTGCAGTGGGCGGCCAAGCCTGTAGATGCAGTGGAGCCCTGAGGGGAGGGGGCAGCTTGGTTGTGATGGCTACAACAATCCAGAGGGCTTTGAGCATGGGGACTGAAAAGAGCACAGCCTCCACCGGCCTGCAGAGTTGTGGGAAGAATGACTGCAGGCCCTCACAGCTGTGTCTCACGCCACTGTTGCGTTTCAGAGCAGGCAGGGCCAGGCCTTTGGAGATCACTTAGCCATCCATCTCCTTGCTGTGCAGGTGGAAAACTGCAGCCCAGAGAGGGCGGGGACATGCCCGGGGGCACACAGCATACAAGTGATAAGGCTGTTTTCCTCTCTGGGCCTCCTGCAGATCTGTGCACTCCTCCAACGGGAGGTCAGCATCTCGGCCAGCTCTGTCTCCCTGGGGTCTGGCAGTTACAAAGGCAGTGTGCAGTGAATGCTTCTTCAGAGGCCTCTGGGCACATGCTACCAACTCTGGGGAGACTGACCTAGGATGAGTCTCTGGCTCTGTATTCCCCTAGGGTTTTCCCAGAGGCTGGCCATGTAGGAGCAAGTTTACTGCCCAAATTTCCCCTTTTCAATAAACACCAGCTACTTCCTCCTGGGTGGCTGCTTCCTTCTGGTCACTGGGTTCCCGGAAGGCTTGAGGAAGCAGGGGCTTAAATGGGCATGCAGGGCAGACCCTTCAACACCTCTCATGCCTGTACTAGATGTGGGGGAGGTACACAGGCTGTACAAAGCTGGCCCTGACCATAGGACATTGCTATTTAATATAAGAGACCTCAGGAACTGCAAAAGTCAACAAACCATTTACAAAGGTTCTAGGGAATTAGGAACCACCAGAGACAGCCCCAACATTTCCATGGAGGAGGCCCTTAGGAAGAACTGAAGCTATATTTATTTACATAAACTATAAACATTGTCCAAATTGAAAATGGAGGTACTAAGAGAGATGAGATAAAGCCCCATTGCCTAGTTCTCCTCAGCTCATGGCCCTAGGAGTGAGGGGAGAAGGGTTTGTTCATGAAATAAAAAGCATTCCAGCAGGGCCTTGAGAGAGTCAGTGGGGAAGAGGGGCCTGGGGGAGGTCTAGAGAGTCAAGAGGGTTTTAGGGTTGATTCTGGAGGCTCTAGGGATCCTTGGAAGGCTTGGGCCACTTCCCAAGCCTGGTCGGGTAGACAGAGACTCAGGGCCCTCCAGGGGACCCTCCTGAGACATTGCTGTTGGCCTTGAGGCTTCCATACTTTACAATTCTCACTGGGGACTCAGGCCTGTGTCTGTGCAGGCTCCTCAGAGGGCCATATTCTGAACCTGGCGAGACTGAGGGAGGGGCCAGGCCAGTTTATCCCCTAGTATACTAAAAGGCTCAGTGCCTGGGCCTGGCTGCTTGAGGGGCCTGTGAAATGTTTGTGGCCTAAGAAAAATGTATTGGCTCTAAAACCCAAGAAAAACAGCAAAATTAGAATTAATGAACATCTAATTAAATATCTACACATGTAACATGTCACCTTTATAGCCATCATAAAAATGTCATAACAGAGCTGGGCACCATGGCTCATGCCTTAATCCCAGCACTCTGGGAGGCCAAGGTGGGAGGATCACTTGAGACCAGGAGTTTGAGACCAGTCTGGGCAACATGGCAAAGACCTATCTCTACAAAAAATACAAAAATTAGCTGAGCATGGTGCTGCGCACACCTGTGGTTCCAGCTACTTAGGAGGCTGAGGTGGGAGGATAGCTTGAGCCCAGGAGGGGGAGGTTACAGTGAGCCTAGGTAGCGTCACCACACTCCAGCAGCCTGGGTGACACAATGAGACCTATCTCAAAAAAAAAAAAAAAAAAAAAAAGGGGTCATTACATTTGAGAATAATTTCTAGGTTAGGTTTCTCTTACTTGGCCAAAATTCCCACATAGACGTGATGATTGCCCAGAAATCAGCCAATTAAAAATCAAAATGAAAACTCATAATTAGATAATATCAAGAGCACAATTATGGATATTCCTGAAAACATTTTTATAGCAAAAATTATGTGTATGTTTACTCTGGGATGTAGGGTATTTTAATATATTTGATATGATGTAAGGTGTGGCCTCCGAAAGGAAGAGAGCAGTGGCCTACAAACATTTTATTTATTTTTATTTATTTATTTTTTTGAGACAGAGCCTCGCTCTGTTGCCAGGCTGGAGTGCAGTGGCACGATCTTGGTTCACTGCAACCTCCTCCTCCCAGACGCAAGCGATTCTCCTGCCTCGGCCTCCCGAGTAGCCGGGATTATAGGCGCCTGCCACCGCGCCTGGCTAATTTTCCTATTTTTAGTAGAGATTGGGTTTCACCATGTTGGCCAGGCTGGTCTCAAACTCCTGACCTTGTGATCTGCCCTCCTTGGCCTCCCAAAGTGCTGGGATTACAGGCATGAGCCACCACGTCCAGCCCTGCAAGCATTTTAAAATGGCCCCAGCTTGTCTGTGCTGGGTGACCAGGGAAGGACTAGGGGCTCAGGTGTAGGGGATCCAGGGTGAAGTCTAGCTTGCCCACTGAGGGGCACAGACAGCAGGTACGGTTCTGTATGCCAGGCCCTGGCGGATACAACATTGAACAAACCAATCATTCTCCTGCCCTCATGGAGATTATATTCTAGTAAGGCAGGGAGGTGACACACAAGAAAGCAGATAAAAGTAATGCATGCTATGTTGTATAAATGCTGTGATGACATGTAAATGATTACCACTTAAAACAGCACCCTTGTCCCGTCCCATCTGCCTAGCCCTGGCCAGCCAGCCCAGACTCAGTCCAGGAGCGCGGCTCGTGCCTCCTTCCTTGGGCCTAGCAGATATTGGTCCCTGTGAGACACCTCATGGGTCTTGGTACTGTCCACCAGGACCACAGGTCATGGCCACCCCCACTTCTTCATAACTTACTGATAGAGCTAGAAGAGATGGGCTACACCCTCCCCTGTCCCGTTGCCTCCCCATACCACAGCAATACAGACCTGGTTCTCCCACCTCTTCCCTTTCCCACAGTATTTCAAGATCAGACCCCACCCTGACTGCCTACCCCACAAGCCAATTAGTCACAGCCCCTTTTACATACACGGTGAAGCCCAAATTGAACTTGGACCCCTCACTCCCGAGAGCAGCCCACTCCATTCCTGCAGCACCGCAGTCTCTGGCCTCCCTTGTCTGGGCCCGGTCTGACTGTTGGATTCCTCCTCTCTGAATCTGCTGACTCATGAGGAAGATATCGGTGTTAACTGTATGATGATAATAATAACAGCTGATACGTGCTGAGTACTTACTATGTGTGAGGCACCATGCTAAGCACTTTCATATGCATTTCTCACATAACCCTTCCAATAACAACAGCATGAGATAGCTACTTGTATTTATCAACCCCATTTTATAAATGAAGAGACTGAGGCCTAGAAAGGTTAAATCACTTGCCCAAGGTCATGTCTCTGGTAAGTGGCAGAGTTAGGAGACACATCCGGTCAGTGGGAAGTCAGAGTCCAGTCCTTAACACTGTGCTGACTGTGCTCAAAGACAGGTGGAGAGGGCTAAGGTGGGAGCGCCCTTGCTGTGGCCACCCCAGCCAGACCTCTGATGGGCCCCAGGAAAGGAACACTTGTGTGGTGCCACTGTAGGGCCTGCAGAGAGTCGGCAGGCTGGGTGAGGACCCAGAGCCTGCCCTTCCTCCCTGGGTGGCTCTAAACAGGCAGTATAATTTGTGTCCCTGTCTAGCTCAGAAAGGTCAGTTTTCCTCCTGGGTCTTTCAGTGTGTCTGTATAAAACATGCAAATCTATAAGGGTGAAATATTTGGTTTGGGCCTTCATAAATGTAGCTATACACTTCCTTTTTCCTTTGAATAAAGTGAGCTCTTGTATTCACTATTCCCTCTCCCTGGAATGCTTCACCCACATTTCTGGTTGCCCCTGTCCCTCCCATCATCTGGGTCTGTGTTCCACGTCACAGGATCAGACCAGCCTCCTTGCCTGTCCTGGGGGAGCAGCCTGCTACCTGCCCCCTCACTTCATCCTCTCACTTTGCTTTTTATTTATTTTATTTTTTATTCTTGTGGGAACATAGTAGGTGTTTATGTTTATGGATTACATGAGACATTTTAACACAGGCATGCAAGGCATAATAATCACATCAGGGTAAGTAACATATTCATCACCTCAAGCATTTATCCTTTGTGTTACAAACAATCCAATTATACTTTTTTTTTTCTTTTTAGACAGAGTTTCGCTCTTGTTGCCCAGGCTGGAGTGCAATGGTGTGATATTGGCTCACTGTAACCTCCGCCTCCTGGGTTCAAGAGATTCTCCTGCCTCAGCCTGCCGAGTAGCTGGGATTACAGGCATGGGCCACCATGCCCCGCTAATTTTGTATTTTTAGTAGGGACGGGGTTTCTTCATGTTGGTCACACTGGTCTTAAACTCCCAACCTCAGGTGATGCGCCCACCTCGGCCTCCCAAACTGCTGGGATTACAGGCATGAACCACCGTGCCTGTATTATCATCTTTTGGTTATTTTTAAATGTACAATTATATTATTTTTGACTATAGTCACCCTGTTTTGCTAGCAAATACTTAGTCTTATTCATTCTTTCTCTTTGCTTTATTACAAAGCAATAGATTTGCCTTCTCAGGTTGTGAGTGTTCAAATAATCTATAAAGCACTGATAAATACTAGGTGCTATTTTAAGTGATAATATTTACATGTCATCACGGCATTTATACAACATAGCACACATTACTTTTATCTGCTTTCTTGTGTATCACCTCCTTGCCTTACTAGAATATAATCTCCACGAGGGCAGGAGAATGATTGGTTTGTTCACTGCTCTATCCGCCAGGGCCTGGCATACAGAACTGCACCTGGCATTCAGAAGGCGCTCAATAAATATATGTTGAATTCAATGAATGAACTGAAGTCTGGAGAGGCAGGAAACGCTTTGGCTTTCATGAATTCTGCAAATATTTACTGAGCACCCACTCAGCGCCAGGCAATAGGCTGTCTCATTTTTACAATATTAGCTTGAGACTCTGGCAGGAGGGAGATTTAAAAATCAAGTTTTTAGAAAAAGGTACACAGTGTGAAATGCAGTTTTAAGTGGACACTCCGTTGGGTTTTGAGAGATGCACACTCCCATGTACTTACACTGCCGTAAAGAAATAGACCATTGCTTCACCCCACAGGGCGAGGACTTGGAGCACAGGTAGCACGAAGGCAACTGACTTGCAGGGATGCTGGACGCAGGACCCTGCCTCCGGGGACTGCGGGGGCAACGGCTGGCGGGCGGGCGGGGGCGGGACTACAAGTCCCAGGCTGCTTTGCGCACCCGCGGGCCTTGCGGAGCGATGGGGCGGTGCGGAGGGGTAGGGGGCGCAGCGGCGGTGGCGCGAAGGCGCGGGGAGCGGGCGCGGGCTCTGGCTCGGGCTCCTACCGTTGGCGCGCGGTAGCTATGCCGGGGGCTGGATCCCGGGCGGAGGAGGGCGGTGGCGGCGAGGGCGCGGCTCAGGGGGCGGCCGCGGAGCCCGGGGCGGGTCCCGCGCGGGAGCCAGCGCGGCTGTGCGGCTATCTGCAGAAGCTGTCGGGCAAAGGCCCCCTGCGCGGTTACCGGAGCCGCTGGTTCGTGTTCGACGCGCGCCGCTGCTACCTCTACTATTTCAAGAGTCCGCAGGACGCGCTGCCCCTCGGCCACCTGGACATCGCGGACGCCTGCTTCAGCTACCAGGGCCCCGACGAGGCGGCGGAGCTGGGCGCGGAGCCGCCCGCGCACTTCCAGGTGCACAGCGCGGGAGCCGTCACGGTGCTCAAGGTGGGACCGCGCGCCCCAAAGCCGCCCTTGCGCTTCCGCAGGCGCCCGCTGCCTCGACCACGGGCCTGCGCCATCCACCCTCCTTCCTCCAAGGCCTCCTCGCCCCTGCCCACGTCGGCCTGCCTTTCCCTGCGTCTCCACATCCCGCCCTTGTTCCTATCTTCACCCCTCTACCTGGGCTTCGGCCAGTCTGGCTGGGGCTACCCAGCCCCATCTCCTTCCTCAGACACCTTGACCCATTATCCCCTCTGCGCCTAACCTCGGGCCCCTCTCTGGTGTCTCCCGACCCCCGCCATCCCGTGGATGTCCCGTGCAGCCTTCCTAGGCCTGTAACCGTAGGCTTCTACCCTCGGGGCCTCCTTTAGAACTCTGCCGGCGGGGCGCTGTGGCTAACGCCTGTAATCCTAGCACTTTGGGAGGCTGAGGCGGGTGGATCACGAGGTCAGGAGATCGAGACCATCCTGGCTAACACGGTGAAACCCCGTCTCTACTGAAAATACAAAAAATTAGCCGGGCATGGTGGCGGGCGCCTGTAGTCCCAGCTACTTGGGCGACTGAGGCGGGAGAATGGCGTGAACCCGGGAGGCGGAGCTTGCAGTGAGCCGAGATGCGCCACTGCACTCCAGCCTGGGGGACAGAGCGACTCTGTCTCAAATGAAAAAAGAAAGAAGACCTCTGCCTATAACCTTGGTACCTCAGTGAACCGCTCTGTGCTGCAGCGGCCTCCTCTGTAAACTGGGATAGCAGTAGTATCTACCTCATGGGGTGTTGGGATTAAATGAATTATAGTCTAAACTGCTCAGTAAATGTTAGTGCTTTTATTTCTTTGTTTATTCTTTTTGAGACAGGATCTCGTTCTGTTGTCCAGGCTGGAGTGCAGGGGTGCAATCTCGGCTCATTGCAGCCTCTATGCCTGGGCTCAAGCGATCCTCCCACCTCAGCCTCCCAAGTAGCAGGGACCACAGGCGCAGGCCCCCACGCCTGGCTAATTAATTTTTTTTTTTTTAAAGAAACGGGGTCTTACTATGTTGCCCAGGCTAGTCTTGAACTCCTGGGCTGAAACCATTCTCCCCATCCAGCTTCCCAAAGTGCTAGGATGCCAGGCGTGAGCCAGAGTGCATTCAGCACTGTAGACAGAAAGAGTCAGAGATGGCAGGGCCCTTAGAGACAGTCCACTACAATTTCCCTCCAGAGTGGACAGGAATGCTCCAGCTAAGGTGACAACAAGTAGGTGGCAGAGCCTGTTTTCTTGCTCCTTGCTTTGTCCAGGAGAGGTGAGAGGGGGTCGCTTCAGCCAGTTATGACTTGCTCCTTTGAGGCTCCCTTAATCCTCCAGTGAACAGACACAATGAGAGATACAGTGTAGAGGCAGGAGAGTAGAGTCAGGAGTCCTGGTGCTGAAAGGCCTCCCCTGTCCTTAAGAGTCCTGGGGGACTAGACTGTCACCTCCTAGGAGCCTACCTGCTTTGAGCACCTGGAGGGATCTGGGCCCAGGCCTGGAGCTGGGTATCCTTTCTCCAGGCTTTGCTCCCTGCCTGGTTCCTATGAGTCTCCACCCTCACTCTCTTACTTATTCCCAAGTTGGGCTTTCTCCAGGACAACAGGGTTGGGCTGGGATGTATGAAAGCGCTCTCAAAGTTGGCCACGTGGAGAGCAGAGTAGGCAAGCGCCTGGCCTTATGAGCTGATGACTGTTCCTCAGACCCCAGAGCTGCTAACAGCTGGAGCTGCTCCCTGGAGATGTTCTTAGAGCTTTGTTGACTCAGCTTTTGCCAGCTTAAGCAGGATCTGATTCCCGTGTTCTCTTGGGCTCCCCTGTCCTGTCTGTAAGTGTGTGCAGACAGCCTGTTTCCCCAAAGAAAACCAATTCGGGTTGCAGTCCTACTCAGGCTTACTTAGAGAGTGCCTGTATAATCTTGGGAATGACCCTAGTGGGAGACCTTTGCCAAAGGCAGAGGCTCTTCCTCAGTGTACATACGGGCTGTCCCTGTGTCGTATTAATTTCCTGTGGAATGTTTGTCAAAGAAACTAGAGCATCATGTTTCACATTTTTCCCAGATGACCGTAGAGCCCTCTGTCGGTTTTTTTTCATTAAAATAATCTGAATCTCCTGTAATCCCAGCACTTTGGGAGGCCGAGGTGGGTGGATCACAAGGTCAGGAGATCAAGACCTGGCTAACACAGTGACACCCCAACTCTATTAAATATACAAAAAATTAGCCGGGTGTGGTGGCGGGCGCCTGTAGTCACAGCTACTCGAGAGGCTGAGGCAGGAGAATGGCGTGAACCCATGAGGCGGAGCTTGCAGTGAGCAGAGGTCGCACCACTGCACTCCAGCCTGGGTGACAGAGCGGGCTCCGTCTCAAAAGTAAATAAATAAATAATAATCTGAATCTACATAAGCAGGGTTACAAGGTGCATTCATTGTCAGAAGTGTGGCTTTAAATTTGGATGGACTTGAACTTGAAGCAGGAGTCTGCTGCTCACACATATTGGACAAATTACACCACTTCCCTGCTCCAGTTTCCTCTTTGGTCTAGTGGGAATCATACCTTCCTCATTAGGTGGCTGTGAGGATTCTGGAGAATGTTACGGAAAATGGCTGGCACATTTTCCGTAGTAGTATGGAAAATAGTAGGCACTACATGGCATATGAAATATCAAGCTATGTTTTTGGCCAAATATGTAGTGTATTCATATAATGGAATATTATGCAGTAGTAAACAAAGGAACTAGAGCTATAGGTGTCAACGTGGATTACGCTCACAAACAATAAAATTGAACAAGAAGTAAGTTACAGACTGAAGTTACAGACTGAAGTTAAGTTCAGAATGATACCACTTATAGAAAGGTTAGGAAGATCACGTGAAATAGTACTACAGATCATAAGGATGTATGCTCTTTTGTGAGGGGAATAGCTTCATGGGGCTGATGAGCCCTGGTTTCCAGGTGGTGGTTGCCTCTGATGGGAAGAGGGAGGATGTGATTGGGAATGGGTGCCTCAGGGCTTCTCCTGTTGTTTTGCAGTGTTTTATTGGACTGGGTCATTGTTTGTCATGTTATGCTATCCATCTTTTTGTAGGTTCAGAATATTTCTTTTTTTAAAGAAAGGAAATACATTTTCCTTTGGGTTACTTACAATGGAGGAGTATTTTGACATGTAAAATTAAATTGGTCACAGAGTAAGATAGTACCAAGTGTTAGCTATATACAACAATGGGAATGGAAACCAGGCAAGGCTTTCTGGAAGAAGGGAAGGAGAAGGCCGGGCGCGGTGGCTCATGCCTGTAATCCCAGCACTTTGGGAGGCCGAGGCGGGCGGATCACTTGAGGTCAGGAGTTTGAGACCAGCCTGGCCAATATGGTGAAAACCCTGTCTCTACTAAAAATAGAAAAATTGGCTGGGCATAGTGGCGCACGCCTATAGTCCCAGCCGTTCGTGAGGCTGAGGCAGGAGAATCGCATGAACCCGGGAGGCGGAAGTTGCAGTGAGCCGAGATCACACCACTGCACTCCAGCCTGAGTGACAGAGTGAGACTCCATCTCAAAAAACAAACAAACACCCCTACTCTAAAACCCTGCCCCCCCCCTTTTTTTTTTAGACGGAGTCTTGCTTCGTTGCCCAGGCTGGAGTGCAGTGGTGCAGTCTCTGCTAACTGCAACCTCTGGCTCCGGGTTCAAGCAAGTCTTCTGCCTCAGCCTCCCGAGCAGCTGGGACTATAGGTGCGTGCCACCACGCCCAGCTAATTTTTGTATTTTTAGTAGAGATGGGGTTTCACCATATTGGCCAGACTGGTCTTAAACTTCTGACCTTGTGATCCACCTGCCTCTGCCTCTCAAAGTGCTGGGGTTACAGATGTGAGCCACTGCGCCCGGCCAGGGGTGTGTTTTAAGAAAGTTAAATTTCATTGTACAGTTATTTCTTTTGAGCTGTAGGAGTAAAATCTTTATGGTGGTAAGTATGGAAATTACCAATTTATCTTCCTTTTTGTCTTTCATATGCAAGAACTGATGCCCTTAAGCCTTAATGTTTCACTTCAGGGCTGCCCAGCTGTAGAGGACCCTGATTTCTAAGGATTTTAAGTTAGGATTTAGCACTGCTCAGACTTCAGCTAGTTGTGTATAATTTTACAAATACCATTTCTTATCACAGAGGGTTAAAAAGTAAAGAAAAATTAGCAATTTTCTTATTCTGTTATCATATGTTTTTCTTATTTAAAAGCATCTTTCAGCCTTCTCTGGAGAAGCTGTGGTTTTGTTGGACTTTTTCAAAATGTTTTTCTATGTAAGTCTTAATGAAAGCTGATATAGGAATTTCTTTGTAAACTCCTCTATTCCCAAACTTAGGGATTTGATCTAGTGCTTTATGAGGTAATAGAGGCTAGAGAGGGGATGTGATTTTGCCAATATCATGAAGCTAGACTCAGCCCCTCTCTGAAAGTAGAGGCTCCAGGAACAGTGAATGTCTAAAATGTGGAGTATCTAATTGTATTGTCTGTTCTGACAAGTCTGCTTTTTTTTGACTTTGTTGTGGATCAGATAAGGTGTAGTAGTAGTCTTTCCTTTTATTGCATTTGTTATCTGTCGTTTTTGGATGGTGAATATCACAAGGGAACATTTTACTGCCCAGTTCTTTACCAGGATACCTAGTACCTTTACTGGACATGTCTGGAAACTGCTGCAAGGGTCTAGCAGAGGCTGATGCTTCCTGTGTGTGTCTCTCTGTGTGTAGGGGTGCTGGAGGCTTCTCACGGAGCTTTACTGGAATCTGAGGCACTTAGGGGAAGGAGAGCATGTGACTGACCAAGGTTGAAGCTTAAACAGCCTTGATCTTCCAGATCTCTGCAGTCTTTGGAGCAAGAGAGCGTCATCAGACCGTCAGCAAAGGAATTCCTCCCTCTGTAGGTGCTTGGTGCTAAATGGACATGTGTATTGGTTTCTGAGCCACATGTAACTGAATAGCTGTGTACCCCTATTCTTAACCCACTCTTGTGGGAACGCACATTCCCTGGTGTTGAAATTTCTCTTAATGACAAACATTTGTCGGCTTAGGTAATCACAGTGTGTTTAGTACAAAATAGATGTGGTGAACCAGCCTTCTTTGCTGTATGGTTCTTCTAAGCTGTTCTGCCCTAGGGCATCTGCTCAGTCTTGAAGCGTTATTTAACTCTTTAAGTTATGGGGATTTAACTTTTCATGGCTTTCGAATTCGTAAGTTCCTTCAAGGCAAGCCCAGTATTGTGCTTGTGATATCACAGTGGCATTCCATCTCCCACTGCCTCTCACACAGTCCTCATTGCAGGGGAGTCTCCATCCTATTTCCTGCTGACCAGAGGGTAAGCTCCCTAAGGACTGTGTGTATCTTCAACTCCCGCAACAGTATCTGGCACAAAGGAGACATGCTGTAGACTAGTGTTTGTGTTCCTGAAAAATTCATATGTTGAAGTGCCAACTCCCAATGTGATAATATTTAGAGGTGGGACCTTTGGAAGGTAATTAAGTCATGAGGGTGGAGCCTTCATGAATGGGATTAGTGCCTTTATAAAAAGAGACCCTGGAGAGATGATCTCCCTCTCCACCTATGAGGATACAGCAAAAAGGCATTCCTTTGCCAACCAGGAAGAGGGCCCCCGCCAGGAACTGAATTGACCAGCACCTTGATTTTGGACATTCCAGCCTTCAGAACTGAGGAGTAAATTTCTGTTGTTTAAGCCACTTAGTCTGTGGTGTTTTTGTTATAACAGCCTGAACTGACTACGGTAAGGTGCCCAGGTAGACATTTGTTGAATGAATGAAAAGAACATGATCACCCAGTAAGCACTGGTTTTCGTGTGAGCCCTGACCCTTTAGAAGTGATCAACCAGAACTCATGTCGTGGAGGTGGCAGCCATTCAGGGAATGCCCACTGAATCTAACAGACATCAGGAATCCAAAAGGGGGTTATGACTCACCCTTCCCCAGAGGAGAGAGGTTACAGTCAGTTCCGTATTTTCGGGTCTCATGTATTTCATGCCCATGGTCAGGACTCTGAGGACACTGTTATAGCAGAGGCAAACTTTTTATGTAAAGGGCCACATACTATTTTAGGTTTTGCACACTCTGCCATATCTGTCACTATGCTGTTGTAGTACAGAAACAACCATAGAAGTATAGCTGTGTTTTAACTTTTAGTTATGGACTCTGAAATTTGGATTTCATATAATTTTCACATTTCACAAAATAATCTTTTGATTTTTTTCAACCATTTAAAAATGTTAGCTGGGCACAGTGGCTCACTCCTGTAATCCCAGCACTTTGGGAGGCCGAGATGGGATTATCACTTGAGCCCAATAGTTCAAGACTAGCCTGGGCAACAAAGTGAGACCCTATCTCTACAGAAATTAAAAAACTAGCCAGGTATGGCTGAACGCGGTGGCTCATGCCTGTAATCCCAACACTTTTGGGAGGCCGAGGCGGGTGGATCAGGAGTTCAAGACCAGCCTGATCAGCATGGTGAAACCCTGTCTCTACTAAAAATACAAAATTAGCTGGGTATGGTGGCGGTTGCCTGTAATCCCAGCTGCTTGGGAGGCTGAGGCAGGAGAATTGCTTGAACCCAGGAGATGGAGGTTGCAGTGAGCTGAGATGGCGCCATTGCTCTGCAGCCTGGGCAACAAGAGCGAAACTCTGTCTCAAAACAAAAAACAAATAGCTAGGCATGATGGCACATGTCTTTAGTCCCAGCTACTTGGGAGGCTGAGGCAGGAGGACTGCTTGATCCCAGGAGGTAGAGATTGCAGTGAGTTGTGTTTGCTCCATTGTACCCCAGCCTGGGTGACAGAGGGAGACCCTGTTTCAAAAAAATAAAATAGCAAAATAAAAATGTTAAAACTGTCCTTGCCTTGTAGATTGTACAGAAATAGGCAGAGGCTGGAAATGACCCCAGGCTGTAGTTGACTGACTTGTGTTCTAGGAAGGCCTCAGAAGCTTCCCACTCATTCACTCACTGTGTGTGCTTAGGCACTGGGGGTACGACTGGACAAGACAAACAGTCCCTGGCCTCCTGGAGCTTTCAGTAGGTGGGGCGGGGGGCAGACGTTAATAAAATATAACAAACACCAACCAGTGCTAGGAAGTTTGAAAGGAAATATATGCAATGCATGTATAGTTCAGGATCTTGATCTGGTTTATGGGTGGGGCAGGGCTAGGAAAGACTTTCCTGAAGAAGCAACATTTGAACTGAGACACAAAGGATGAGTTGGTGTTGACTGGAGGTGGGGTGGGGGAGTGGAGAGGAAATGGCATAAGCTGATGCCCTTAGGTGGCCAGGGCAGGATTTTGTCTTTGTCTTAAGAGCTAGAGTCAGTGAAGAGTTTTAAGCAGGGTTTGACAAATAGGTTGTTTTTTTTTTTCTTCAGCTCCCAGAAAGATTGTTTTAGGCCGTTTGTGCTGCTGTGAAAAAATACCTAGACAGGGTAGCTTATAAACAACAGAAATTTATTTCTGATAGTTCTGGAGGCTGGGAAGCCCACAATGAAGGCACCAGCAGATGTGGTGTCTGGTGAGGGCTCACTCTGCTTTAGAGGTAGTGCCTTCTAGTGGTGTCCTCATAGCAGAAGGGGACAGGCAGGTTCCCGCTGGGGACTCCATCTGTGTGTGTTTGTATATATGTATGTATGTATCTATCTATCTAAATGTATTTTTCTCCTCAAATTCCTTTTACCACTCTGGCCTCTTTCATAAGGACCCAGATCTCATTCCAGAGGGCTCTGCCCTCATGACTTAAATGACTTCCCACAAGGTTTCCCTCTTAATACTATCATCTTGGGGACTGGGTCTCAACACATGAATTTTGCGGGGACACAGACATTTGGACTGTGGCGCTGATGGTTTGGTCATGCCTAGTATTTTTATGTAACTAAGAGGATTATCGTGTTTGGGTACGAAGGGTTGATGTATTTAATGCACTGGCAAACAGATTTAAAAGTAGCTAAATGCAAAGCTGAACCTATCTTGAGCAGTTGCTTCTTAATTGTTTCTGAGCGGTGGGTGTTGTGATGGGTGAAGCTTGCTTTGGCAGGCGTGTGTGTGGCTAGGGCCGGCCCACCCTGGTGGACTTCCTTTCCTGAAGCATTCCTAATGGCCCCTGGCATTGACTTCTGTCCTGCTGCACTTGCTTTGCTCATATGCACATTACCAGTTTCCTTAATCCGTGGAGATGACGATTTCTTGAGAAATGGAAGGAGGGTTCAGATGTGTTCGGGGTAGAGGTGTACCAGCTCCCACCTCACATCTGAGGGGGGTGAACCAGTCTCCTCGCTTGGTTGCTTTTACCTTTGATACACTGAGATGCAGACTTCCCACCTCCAGTCAGAACAAAATACAAACAGTAACACCCCCTTCCTCTAAAGAAAGAAAAAGACCGCGTCGTTGTAGAAGTGACTGTCACATTGGGAGAGGGACAGGCATTTTCATTAGCAATTTTTGGTTCTGGTATTTATGTAGTGGAGTCTTAATGACATTCGATCAGGTGTACCCATATCCTATCAGGCCAGCCCTCAGCTGGGTATTGTTTGCTTTCATAGAGTGAATGCAATGTGGAAATGGTAAACTGGATAGTGGTGACTAGTTAGTGGCTTCTGACTAGTGTTCTGTGAAATACTCTGCCTGGAGTGCTCAGTTCAGTAAACATCTTAAGCACTCAGATATGTGAGGCCTTGTGAGGGGCAAGACGCTGAGAGGATCCCTGGGGAGACTGTGGCTTTGGAGATTGTCCAGCAGGCAGTAGCTCACCAGTCAGCACAGGAGGCCCTCAGTCGGCTAGAGATTCAGGATGGTTTTGCTCCCTGATCTAGACTTTGAGTGTCTGCTATTGTGTCCTACTAATGCATCACCTCCTGAGAGATTTTGTCAGTGCATTTCACTACTGTGCCTTTCATGCTTAGAGGATGCCAACACCTGTTAGATGCTTGTTGGCTAAATGCATGCTTTAAGCCCTCATATCCTGTGTGTGTGTGTGTGTGTGTGTGTGTGTGTGTGTGTGTGTGTGTGTGTGTGGTGTGCTTTCATTTCATAGTCAAACAGACTTTTGCAGTGTCCATTTACTCAGCAAATATTTTTGAGCATTTGTCATATTCTAAGCACTATGCTTCTTGCTGCAAATGCAGCAATGAAAATTTTCCATTGATTTAAGAAACTAGTGTTAACTTTAAAAATAGCTTAGCATCTGATGTAATCAAAGAATTGTAAGAGTTTTGAAAAAAACATTGAAGAGGACCATGTTTGTCTGTAGTATTCAGCACTGGGAGATAAATATCACATGTCTGCAAGTTTTTTGATTCTGAGAAGTCTGGCACTTCTCCATAGGAAATGAAGGGGAGGGGGCATCCATATGTAAAATACTAATCTGGATATGGCCCAGGGCCAGAAATCTGTGATTTGTGTAATAATTGTGGTGAATGTTGCAGAATTGGAGAGTTCTGTGTAACTGATTATCAAGAAAAACTCCCTGAAGAAGGTGGGAAAGGGAGTTAGTAAATGTTGGTATGATTGTGTAGCTGCTCAAAGACTTAATTCCTCTTTGATCAGCAACATGTGTTCCCAGTAAGCTGGGAATCACCATCTTCTAATGAGTTTGCATGCTTGGCCATTTTCTTAGCCTTTGCAGAGATTGCCTGGGAGAACTGGAATCCAGTGTGAGAAGTGGGGATTTGGTAGCTGAGATCCTGTGTGCTGCTTCTTTCTGCCCCTTTCCTAGGCCAGTGCTACTGTACCAGCAGACTTTCCTTGAGCAGACTGCCTCTGGGTTGGGACTTGTGTCGCTGACTGTCAGATGGCAGGCCTGGCCGTGGCCTGGAGGTGGGCAGGCCAATGTTATCAGAGATGTTGATCTTGGATTACAGGAATTGTTTCTAGGCAGCAAGCCCAGTATTCATTTTCCTCTCCAGCTCTCTGGTGTTCAGGAGAGGCTGTGCTTGCAGAGAAGGTGGCCAGCTTTCTAAATGGATGCAGCCAACTGGCCATTCACCAAACAGACTTTGTTGAGCAGGAGTCAAGCTTTGCCTCTGGCCTCAGGGAGCTTCTGTGTGTTTTGGGTGTGGTTAGGGCATTGTCAATAGGTGGCTCTGTGAGCTGGAGGAAGGCGTTCATTGTTTTTGTTCAAGGGTCATTATCCCAAAGTTAGAACTGGAGAGACCCTCAGAGATCAGCCCCCTTCCCATGCATGATACAGAGAGGAAACTTGAGTCCCACAGCTAGCTACCCTACCACTGAAACCTTCTCCAAACACATGAACAGTATTTTACCGTTTTAAACCCAGCAGTTTGATGATACTTGCTTTATATATCTATCTTAATCCATTAGTAGAAAATTGGGCTTATTCTTTTTTTAGTAGTTGTATACGGAGACTCAAATTGTACCTTTAACCATTTTGTGTTGGGGCACAGATTTAAGAAGTCTAGTCACATGGAGGTTGGAAATTAACAGCACAGCTTATAAACTTCCAGTGGGGGTTGACTTGATAGGAGGCATCAGTGATGTTTCCCTGGCAGAGACTGAGGCCTGGTGCATCCCTTTTCAGAGGGTTTCTCTTTGGAGGCGGCTTTAGTTTTCTCTTTGGTTTGTCAAAGGAAAACAGGCAGTTGGCAGATGGCTGTATCTTTTCATTCTGCTCTGTAAGGCACACCCTCTGGCCTTAGAAGTGAACCACTTTTTATACTGTTTACACAGCTCTCTTGTATATATTGTCCTAGAGGTAACATGCTGATAAGACTTTTTTTGTTTCTATCTTTTAAAGGCAAATATCTCCCTGAGAACTGCAGTTCTCAAGTTTTGTGTGGAAAAGACTCCTCCTCCTTTCTGTTAGAATGCAGATTCTGGGGTTCCTCCCCTGGGGATTCTGCTTTGGTTGGCAGGCCAGAGGGGGCCTTAGGAATCTGCATTTCTCTCCAGCATCCCAGCCCTTCTGCTGCAGATCTCTGTGGCTTCCCTGTGGAACACTGCTGTCCTCTCGATGATGAATGTCCTCTTTGGCTGTGAAGAAGACTGTCCCTGTATGATGGTGGCTTTCTAAGTGAACTAGAAATAACTAAACTGCGTGGGTGGAGACCAGTGAAGTGTGAGCCCTCCATCCTCAAGTTGAGTCTCTGTGGTTTATAACTGCATATCTACTTTGCATTCTGAGTTTCTATGCTCCAGAGGAATGACTTTTGGCCCAATTCTCCATTAGCCCTAAGATTTCTGTCTTCTGTGCTGATCGTAGTGGCTGGCAGACCCTGCATGCTAGGGTTCCTCCCTGAGCATTCAGAGGGAGGCTCCTGGAGGGAACAGTGTT
Organism: Macaca thibetana thibetana; assembly: GCF_024542745.1. Taxonomy (NCBI): domain Eukaryota; kingdom Metazoa; phylum Chordata; class Mammalia; order Primates; family Cercopithecidae; genus Macaca; species Macaca thibetana. Next base: position 162,945,825 of record NC_065584.1, on the reverse strand, counting down.
CACTTGGCATCTTTGGGTATTTCTGGGAGGGTGAATTGCAATGATTACCACCACCAAAGAACTGGTAATTACTTTCAGATCCCCTAGCTTTTCACCAGAGAAGTGGGTAACAGTGATGTAGGACGACCATCTGATACTCTTTAAACACCAGCTCCACCTTAAAACACCGTTAGAAATCACCATGGTTCCCAAACATGCCTGTAAATTCACTGAAAGACTAGGCAGGTTCCTGGTACCGGGCTCTCCTGCTTCCCTAAATGTCTGATGGGTGGAGCCTGGGAACCTATCCTATCTCCATTTCCTAAAACTTCATGTTAAGTCAGTCATTCTTTTGCCCTAGTTTTAGTTGAAAAACATCAAGCAGAATAATGTGGTATTGCATCGTGTGTGGAAGCCACTGTGGGCGGAGGTGGAGCAAGACTATCCAATAGGCCACAGGCCGTGGCTGCAGGAGTTGTTATTTATCATGAGCTCATCCCTGGCTCTCTCACATTGTGCAATGGCAGAGCTGAGAGAGAACCATAGGAATGTAGCCCTGTGGTCACTTGGAGGCCTCGTGTTCCCTTTCTCTCTGAAACAGAAAGCATTTTGACAGGCTTCTACATTTCCTGTAGGGACGAGCATGTCCGGAGAGTGGCCTTGTGCTTGCCCTTGTCTTGATGAAATCTGGCTCAGCCCAGCCGGGTGGCCTGGGCTGTGAGAGGCTTTGATGTGGCCAAATCCCTCACAAGCCCAGTTGTTTTCGTTGCCCACTTTCCTGTGAACTCACATTTGCTCTTCTTTGTTCTAGTTGTAGGCCCTCTTCTAGTCCATTACCCTTAGTTGCTAATCTCTATTAAATGGTATTTGCTTAAAAAGGTATTTGCTGAATATGGGTTTAAGAAATGGCTTTTCTCTCAAGGTGTTTGCTTTTTAAAAGGGGTGCTTGAGTGTTAGAGGTGGCAGAACTCCTCAGACCACCACCTGCCAGAATGGATGAGGAATGTGGCATCTTCCCAGGGAATGGCTGCCCACCTCAACACAGACTATTCAGGGAAATTGATTATGGGTTCTAGGTGTGTGCTCAGCCTTTGAAAGGAGTTAGATTAGAACTATTTTAATAAGATACGATTATTTTGTAAGACATATGGATGCTACTTTTAAGATAGCAATTTTAAAAGATACTAAAGGAGAGTTTATTATGTTCACTAGAGGAATGGAGGTTTGTGACCTTGCATTCCGTTTTCCAAGGAGCCAGGAGATCCAGTATTTTACTTCTCAGTCTCTGTTGCTGGGCTGAAACAGAAGATTTCAAAACCTTCCTGGGGAAAAAAATACATTTTTTCCCCCATTGGTGCTGGTCCAGATCCCTTGAGATTGTTTCCAGGCTCATGATTTTGAAACACTCAGGAAAAAATTTGGAACCTAAAGTTATTTATCAGGTTCGGAGTTATAGTCTGTTTTCTATTTGAATTTTGTTTTGTATTATCAGGCTGCTTACAATATTCTTGTGCTTTTTTTTTTTTTTTTTTTTTTTTTTTTTGAGACGGAGTCTCGCTCTGTCACCCGGGCTGGAGTGCAGTGGCCGGATCTCAGCTCACTACAAGCTCCGCCTCCCGGGTTTATGCCATTCTCCTGCCTCAGCCTCCCGAGTAGCTGGGACTACAGGCGCCCGCCAACTCACCCGGCTAGTTTTTTTTTTTTTTTGTATTTTTTAGTAGAGACGGGGTTTCACTGTGTTAGCCAGGATGGTCTCGATCTCCTGACCTCGTGATCCACCCGTCTTGGCCTCCCAAAGTGCTAGGATTACAGGCTTGAGCCACCGCGCCCGGCCTCTTGTGCTTTTTATTGCTTATGGAAGAAATTACTTTAGACATTTCTTAGAGATCCAGATATCCTTCCTTGGGTTTAAGAAACAAAAATTCCTTCATTATGAGCAGCCATTGCATTCTTTTGAGAAATGGATACTCAAAACTATCCTTGTAATTTAAATTGCTTTCTATAAGGTATGCAGACTTGACCCATTCTGTATATATATTTTCCTTCCTGTAGCTCCTTCGTGATTGTTGGTTATGTTGTTCTTTTGGCTTATAAACGTGGTGGGACCTGATCCATTGGGAAGGAACCCAGAGTTCATAACCCTAAGTGGGTGATTGAGGTGGTGTGCATCATATAGAGCATGCTGGAGGAATTATCGTTTGGTTGTATAAGGGATGTTGGCTGGCCTTGTAGATGAGATGTTTGAGCTGGGTCTTGAGTGAGTAGGAATTTGTTAGGGAGGTGTTAGTGCAGTAGGAGCAGAGATTGTGAAGGCTTTTGTGGGCCTTTAGTGTGGGAGAAAGGTTATAGTTCTATGGAGTGTGGGGCAGTGCGGGCCAGATTTCTTGACACTTGGAAGCCATGAGAGAGTTTTAAGCATGCAACATATATGACTTCATTGGCTAGGTGTCAGAAGAGTGTTTAGAGAGGGGAGACTGAGACAGCAAGTCCAGTTAGGAAGCTGTTGCGGAGGCCCAGGGGTAGATGAATCTGGAGACCCAGGGGTCCCGGGGTAGATGACTCTGACACTGTCAGGATGCATGAATCTGAGAGACTGACAAGGGAGTCCTTAGGAATAGGAGACCTGGCGATTCTATTATGTCAGGATGGAGAAGTTTCTGTCCTCTCCATATTTGCTTGTGTGTGGTCTTGTTATTGCTCACAGCAGTCTAGTTTTGAGAAGTGCTGTTAGAGCAGAATTGTGATTAAGAGTGGAAGCATGTTGGCCATTGTAGACTGATGGTCATGCCCTCTCCCAGTGACACTATGCCTAGCCCTCTAGATTTGATGTCCAGAGGACCTTCTGTACTGATGTGGGGACCAGCATCTGATATAGTTTTATTTGTCCCTGAAGCCAACCCAGAGGTTTTTATCTGAACTTTGCTATTGACTGAGGCCATCAGCATTTCAATATTTGAGAAAAACCATAGAGGAACTTGTGATTCCTGCTGAAATGCTGAGAGGATTGATTTTGTCTTGGACATGCTCTCTCATCCTTCCCCTTGATAGCAAGTAATGCAGACTCAGATTTAAATTTTGACTGTGCCAAGTGACTGTGAGATTTTGGGTAAACATGATAATACAGATAGTTGATACACAATGAGTACTTTGTGTCAAATACTCTTCTGAGCTTAACACATGTTAAGTGGGTTATCATGGGTAAACATGATAATATAGATAGTTGATACCTAATGAGTACTTGGTGCCAAACACCCTTTTGAGCTTAACACATGTTAACTCATTGATCTTCAATACCGTGAAGAGGTTCCTATTATTATTCTTTCAATTTTACCAGCAAGGAATCTGAGGCCTAGACAATTTATGTAACTTACCTAACATAGGTAGCCAGTAGCAGAGCTGGGATTTGAACCTTGGCAGTTAGGCTCCAGGGTCCATGGGCAAGCAGATGATACTGTTTAGGGAGAGATAGTTACGAGGGTTAAATGACAGTGTGTATAAAGCGAAAGCATAGTGTCTGGCACACAGTAATTGTTTTATGGATGGTGTCTAATATAATATGCAAATATAGATTATGGAAGAGTCTATGTAATTTTAATACAGTTTTATAAAGAAAATTGATTTTCTACCAATCGGCTAGAAAATTGGTAGAAAATCTATGGGTAGAGAATTTTCTATATATTTATGGATAGAAAAATGTTTGGAAATACCAAAGTATTAATGGTGGTTATTTCTGGTGATGCAGCTATGTTCATTTTATTTTCTTTTTTGCTTTCCTGTGTTTTCCAAATTCTCCTCAGCAGATGTAGATTGTTATTATTTGAAATAGAAGTCTAAAATACATTTGTTTTTTTTTTAAACTAAAGATTAATAGGAACTTACCAGACAAACAGGATTTCCCACAGTCCAGGAAGAGTGAAGAGCCCTGCAAAGTTATGGTGGTGTGAAACTCTACGCCACACTTAGTGACTTTGAAGTTGTTTGGTCTTTTTTCAGTTCGTCTTTGTCTATTAATTTATTTGTAGTGTTTTAGACACATATTTTCTTTGTTTTGCTTTCTTTGTGGGTTTAGAAAGCCCTTTACCTTCCAAGAAAACAGAAATGTTAGGACAGCAGTTTCTTGTGCTGCTGGAGAGAATCATCAGCCCTCTTATGATCAGTGACTCCCTGCTGCCTGGAGCTGGCTTCCAGGGTTGCCCATGGGAGAAGCAGCTCCCGGACTTACGGTTTGAAGTGTCTGTCCTTCTAGCTTTCAGTTTCCGGCTCGGTCTTGAAAGAGTGTTTTGTTTTCCTCATCTACTGCATCATGGTGCACATGGCATTCATTTTCTGTGTAGAGTCTTGTGGCTGCTGTTTATACTTCAGTTTTAGCTAAACCTTCCCATGTGAATTTCTGCTATGCCGCATTGCTTAAGTCCTATCTTCCCTTCCATACCTTTATAATTGGTGGAAATCTATACACCTGTTGTAAGAGGCAGAAAGAGATAGAAACTTAATTTTAATTATACAGGCTTTTTCTTCTACTGATCTAATGGTTTTTATTAAATTTACTTATTTGTTAAATGCATTCATTTAATGGTTTTTATTAAATTCATTAGTTTGTTAAATCTTGAATTAAATTTGAAATTATTTTCTCTGATGATAGGTTTCTTACCCAGGGCATCACTTATTTTTTTCCAGATATTTGGCCAGTTGTCCTAATGCCATTATATATATTATATATATAAATTACATATATATATTTGGAGACAGGGTCTCACTCTGTCACCTGGCCTGGAGTACAGTGGTACAGTTATGGCTCACTGCAGCTTCAACCTCCTGGGCTCAAGAAATTCTCCTACCTCAGCCTTCTGAGTAGCTGAGACTGCAGGCATGCACCACCACACCTGGCTAATTTTTGCACTTTTTGTGGAGAGGGGATTTCACCATGTTGGCCAGGCTGGTCTCGAAATCCTGGGTTCAAGTGATCTGCCTGCCTCTGCCTCCCAAAGTGCTGGGATTACAGGCGTCAGCCACTGTGCCTGGCCTGTTGTTATTATATTTTTAAGAGACAGGGTCTTGTTTTTGAGATGGAGTTTTGCTCTTGTTGCCCAGGTTGGAGTGCAGTGCCACGATCTTAGCTCCCTGCAATCTCTGCCTCTCAAGTTTAAATGATTTTCCTGCCTCAGCCTCCCGAGTAGCTGGGATTATAGGAGTGTGCCACCACACCTGCTAAATTTATATTTTTAATAGAGACGAGGTTTTACCATATTGCCCAGGCTGATCTCGAACTCCTGGGCGCAAGCAATCTGCCTACCTCTGCCTCCCAAAGTGCTGGAATTACAGTGGCATGAACCACTGTGCCTGGCCTATTATTATTACATTTTAAAGAGACAGTGTCTTCTGTTTTCATTTTTGAGACAGAATTTCACTCTCATTGCCCAGGCTGGAGTGCAGTGGCACGATCTTGACTCACTGCAACCTCTGCTTCCTGGGTTTAAACGATTCTTCTGCCTCGGCCTCCCGAGTAGCTGCAATTACAGGAGTGCGCCACCACACCTGGCTAATTTTGGTATTTTTAATAGAGATGAGGTTTCACCATGTTGGCCAGGCTGGTCCCGAACTCCAGACTTCAGGTGATCTGCCTGCCTCGGCCTCCCAAAATGCTGGAATTACAGGAGCGAGCCACGGTGCCTGGTTAACCAAGAGATTTGTCTTGCTCTGTTGCCCAGGCTGGGTACAGATCTTGGCTCACTGCAAACTCTGTATCCTGGGCTCAAGGGATCCTCTAACCTCAGCCTCCTGAGTAGCTGGTGCTACGAGCACATGCCACTGTGCCTGGCTAATTTTTTTTTTTTGAGAGATGTGGTTTCACCATGTTGCTCAGGCTGGTCTCAAACTCCTGAGCCCAGGCGATTCACCCACCTGGGCCTCCCAAAGGGCTAGGATTACTGGCATGAGCCACTGGGCCTGGCCTCTAGATTTCTTAATTGGATACCTAGGCATTTTATGTTGATTATAATTATGAACCTGTTTCCCACTGTTTATTGTTGGCGTAAAGGAAAATGTTTGCTTGCGGTGAATATCTCAGAGGTAGGAATTAACCAGATCTCATCCAGTTCTGTATTCTTAGTGCTAACTACTGGCCTTGGCCCAAGTTAGGCTCTTAATAAACATTTGTCAAGCAAATGAACACTTTATGTACATGGCGTTGTCCCTTTTTCCTCTTTTGAACTACTTTAGCTACATTTCTAGGAATGGAATTGTGGGTCAAAGAATGTGAACATTATTATAGCTTCTAAAATGTGGTAAATTTTGATAGGCGGACATTGTTTACCAAAGGGAATAAAAGCTTAGATAAACTTGTTGTTTAGTGGAGATAATGAGGCCCGACTCCCTGTAGCTGCTGCTGGATTGCTACTCCAGCCCCTCTACTCACAATCATGTACTTCCCGCTGAGAGTGGACCCTTAATATTTGTGTATTGAAATCAGTTAACTTGTAATCAAACAACTTTATTGTGGGACTTGTCTAAGCATCAAGTTGAGAGCCGGTGGGAGGCTGAGGGTAGTCTCTGGGGCCCAAGAGAAGAAACAGGTGGCCAGGGCCTGTCTCACACATGAGTGGGCTTCTGGGTTTTGTGCTACTAGAGACCTGGGGACAGCAGCTTGTGGGAGCAGCTGGGGCATCACATGGTACTTCTCAGCCGGCTGTCAAGGACTGCATTCCCACCTCGAGCAGAACACAGATGGCTTGCTTTTATTCTCCTAGCTGGTGCCTCATGTCTTGGCACCCAAAGGCATCAGATGGCTGCCATGTAGAATTGTGACCACCCAATCCTTGTCTGCCCCTCTTCCTGAGTAGAAGAAACCCAGGACGTTCATGCAGCCATGTAGGAGACAACTACAATGGCTTTCCAAGATGTTCGGCTTTGTCTCATATTGGGATTGGTGCCATATTTGACCTGGGATTTCAGCATTGTTGAGAGGAAGTAGCAACAATTGAACATGAGAGGATGAGTCAGATATTTGAGTGTTTATATTCAGGACACTGTGCAAGGCATCTTGGATCATATTGAGACCAGCAGGTCTGGCCTCTGCCTTTAAGGAACTTAGGTTAGTGAGGAACACGCAGGGAGTGCCCTCATCTCCATGGGAGGGTTACCTGGGCTACAAGATTCTCCAGGCTCCCCATTCAGAGAATGGAGACAAAATGTACCCCCAAATCAGGGAAACCTGCTCTGAAGAGGTGGCCTTTGCATTGGACCTTGAAGGGTGAGTAGGAAGGAGCTGAGGAGAGTGGTGTGAGGGGAGACAAAATGCACAACCAGGTCAGGGAAACCTGCTCTGAAGAGGTGGCCTTTGCATTGGACCTTGCAGGGTGAGTAGGAAGGAGCTGAGGAGACTGGTGTGAGGGGAGACTCAGGAGCTGGCCTGGGTGAGGCATCAGACAGCACCCGCTAACACCTGGCTTCTTGCTGGGTGCTTGCGTGGAATCAGCTCCCAATTCTCTGCTGATCTGTGGAGCTCTGCCTTGTCGCTGTTTCTTCTAGCGTGAGTGGAATGCCTGTCTGACTCTCCAGAACATGGGACCACAGCGTTTTAAATGGTCATTCTGAGGGGTGGGGGGCAGATGGTGATCCTTCCTGGTCCTCACTCCTCTGGCGGGCATGTCTTTGGTGAATGCTGTGTGGTCCTGGTGGTAAGCTTCTGCGCTGACTGGCTCATTGTCACCAGCTGAGCCGAGCCTCAGTGGAGGGAACTCCTGGTGATAGACCCAGCAAGGCATTGTCTGTGCAGCCAGATCACTCGAAGGTCCTACTCGCCCCACTTTGGGAGCTCTGAATAAAGGCACTAAAGCTGTTAGTCAGACCAGCAGTTGCCTGGGTTCCTAAAGAACGTTGGCCTCTCCTTGGACATTAATGGACCATGGGATGGTTGGAGATATGGAGGTGCCTGTTTAAAGAGAGCAGTTATCTTGAGTCATAAAGTGCTGTAGAAGAGCAATGGTGTTGGCTGCCCCACACCCCCATGGGGACCCCATGCCCTTGGCTTACATTGTAATCCTGAGGTGCTGTTTCCTGCCAAGCCAGATCTCCCACCAACCTTGGCTCTCAAAATGGAGTATATTTGCCATTGTGGTATAGACCAGCTCTGTTGAGTAAAGATAAGATATGAGCCACATACATACTTTTAAATTTTCAAGTAGCCACATTAAACCGGTAAAATTAATTTTAATACTGTTGTATTTAATTCAGTGCATCCAAAAGATTTTATCATGTGGTGCTGGTCTCCTCTCATGTGCTCAGTAGTCACGTCTGGCTAGTGGCTATTGTGTTGGACAGGGCAGATCTGAACCAATTTATTGGGACTGGGGCGATAAAGAGGCTGGTTTGTGATTATACATTTAATTAGGCCTGAGCTGAATCTCCATTTAGTCCTTCGCTGAAAGATATCAGATGGAAAACCCAGAGGCTTTTTGGATTTCTGCTGATTTTGCTGTATTGTACTTTTAGTGGTGCTCAGTCTTAGAGCCTGTGTGTGTTTCTGTCTTTGGGTTTCAGCTGTCTTCAGAAAAGGCCCTTTGGGGCTTTTCTGTCAAAGCACGTGCCCCAGAGACATTTCAGACAGCCTGGCCCCCAGCCTTTTACTAGCTAATTGGGGATTGAAGTAAAAAGTCTTCTAGTGATCTCTAGATTTTTTTTTTTTTGAGACAGAGTCTCACTGTCGCCCAGGTTGGAGTTCAGTGGCACCGTGTCAGCTCACTGCAGCCTCCATCTCCTGGGTTCAAGCAGTTCTCCTACCTCAGCTTCTCAAGTATTACAAGTGCCCACCACCACGCCTGGCTAATTTAAAAAAATATTTTTAGTAGAGACGGGGGTTTTCACCATGTTGGCTAGGCTGATCTCGAACTCCCGACCTCAGGTTATCTGCCTGCCTCGGCCTCCCAAAGTGCTGGGATTACAGGTGTGAGCAACCACACCTGCCTGTCTAGATTTTTTTTTTTTTTAAAGGAAACAAACCCAGTTAATCAGTGTCTAGATTAACTGCCTTCCTGACCAGATTTTGCCCAGCTTATTGACCGAATTTCTACAATATGATAAAATAGCAGTCGTTGAAAGCATGTGATCTCAAAGTTTTGCCCCGGGAATTTAGTGAGAGATGACTCAGAGGTTACTAATTGTTTCCCAGTTAGATTTAATACTCAGAGATTTAAAGGGAAAAGGATTTCTTGTAAAAAGCAGATTTTTCATGGTGCCTGCATTGTCAGAGGCAGCTGGAGAGGTTGGTTCAGATCTGTCCTAGTGAGTGTGTGCCAGCTTCTCTGAGCAGCCTGTGGCTCCTGAGCATAAATAGAAACACAGCTGCGTGTGCAGGCTGAACAAGAGGAAGTAGAGCAAGTGTCTGGACGCCTCCCTGGCTGGAGCAGAAGGCTCCCAGGGTGCTTAGCTCATCCATGGCATGGGGATGGAGGGGCCAGGTAGTTAGGGAGCTGGTGGGTGGACCAGACACACACATTCCCCCCACCCAAACACACAATTGCCTCTAAGGGTTGGGGGTTTGGCAGACCGGGCTCACAGTATTGACTCCCTGTATGATCTAGACAAGTCACTTCCCTTTCTGGGCCTCTATCCCCTCATCTGCAAAAAAAAGGGGAGGACTGGGTGGGCTTTGGGCTCTGAATTTGGCTATGGTTGTGTGTCTCAGTTCCTGACTTGCCTGGTGACTCTCCTCTCCCCTCCTGTGGAAATGTTTGTGTGCTCTTTGCTCCGCCCCAGGGCCAGGCTGAGCTCCTGTGTCTACCCTGCAACCAGCCTGCCGCCCAAACTCCAGGCTGTAATTCATGGATCTCTTAAGTGGGCTCATGGCCTCTGGCCTGAGCTAATCTCCTTCTATGCAAACTGCACCTGCCTTTCCCTCACCACCATTTTCACCAGCAGTACCTTTGTCTAATAATCTGATATGTGTCCTTCCCCAGTGCTCTGCTAAGTTCCCCATTCCATCTCTTTAGGAAGGCACACAAGTCCCTTCAGGGCCAGGTCCTTGCCACTCACTGACCTCACCTCACTCCTGCTCTTTGACCTTTTCACTTTTGTAGACACTCCTCTCTCTTCCTGAAATCTATTTTCCTCTGGCCACTGCCTGCTTCCCATTTAAGACCAAGCTCTCCTGTATCATTTTCTGATTATTCATTCATTCACTATTCCTACATATATGTATTCGGTAAATACTGACCTACTATGTGCCTGGCACTGAGCTAGATGCTAGAGAAATGGAGACAACTTGGAGTTTGTTTCTTGGAGAAGATAAACATTAAACCAATACTTTGAAGCTTTTAAACCTGCATGTGGCAGGTGTCCTGAACTTTGAGTACCTTGTCCTTTGCTGCACCTCCCTCCTTGGCTATTTGTCCTTCCCCAGTGCTCTCCAGTCACGCCAGCCCTGCCTCACCTGCTCTGCTTTCTGTCATAGCACTTAATGCAGCATGGAAATTACTGGGTGTTTTTTCCTGTCTTTCTCACTAGGCCAAGCCCCAGGTCTGGGTACCTGATAGGTGCTTGGCAAATGTTGGTTAAATGAATAGATGAAATGGCAACTTGGCTGATAGTTGGAAGAACTTTCTGTAAAATACCCAAATATCCTGTAATGAAGGCTTTTCTTTATCTGAGGCCAGGTATGCAATTATCACTAAAAAGACCCAGGTTGTAGCCACAGCACCCAGAGGTTATCCTTTGTATCCTTTGCTTGTAAGTAGTAGTAGTTTGGTTTAGGCCTGTCTCTTGCTGTCATGCCTGCAGAGCCATTTTCTTCACTGCCTCTGATCTTGGGAACCACTGTGTCTGATGTCTGCACATGTCACTGGATGCCAGTGTTGATGAAGTTCCCCTAATTGTGTCATGGCAGCCTTCCTTCTTCTTGGGACTCCTTTGCAGGGGGCAGCCTGGAGACCTTAACCCATACCTGCAGTCTAGTTTGTTTATAGTTAGGTTCATTGTTCTGGGTCCTCTCCCCCATCTTGGTTGATTTTTTTAAATAATATTCACTCTTTGTGTATATAATTCTATGATTTTGGACAAATGCGTAGAATCATGACTTTACCACCAGAACCATGATACAGAACAGTTCTGTTACCCAGAAATTCTTGTGCTGCCCCTTTGTAGTCAGCTACTCCCCTCCCTGCCAAGCCCTGGCAACCACCGATTTGTTTTCTGTTCTGACAATTTTGCCTTTTCAGGGTGTTACATAAATGGCATCATATAGTATATAGCCGTTTGGGTCAGGCTTCTTTCACTTAGCAATATGCATTTAATATTTATCCATGTTGTAGGAATCAATAGTGTGCTCCTTTTTATTGTTAAATAGTATTTTATTGTATGGATGTGTACCACAGTTTTTTTTTTTAAATCCTTTCATCAGATGAAGTTCTCATTTTTTTGGCAATTATGAATAAAACCTCTATACATACTTACATACAGGTTTTTGTGTGAATATGTTTTCATTCTTCTTGGGTGGATATGTAGGGATGGGCTTGCCAGGTCACTTGGTAAGTGTATGTTTAACTTTATAAGGAATTGCCAAACTGTTTTCTAAAGTAGCTGTACCAAGTTGCATTCTACCAGCAGCTTATGAAAGTTCTAGCTGCCCTTCACCCTTGTCAGTACTTGACATTGTCAACTTTTTGAAATATTAGCCATTCTGATAGGAGTGCCAGCTAGTTTTTAATCTGCAGTTTTCTTTGTATACTCTCAGATGCTGATGGAGTTTAAATATCATTATTTGATGTTATTTGGCAAGGCCGTCATTCATACCTATGTAAGATTTTATTTCTGAAGATGGAATTTATAGTTGCTCAGAGCAAAAGAGCAGCAGTATTATCACACCTTCCTAAACAGTTTTGAGGAAAATGTTATGTTGCATTATTCTTTAATTTTAGAATTTAAAAAGACTTCTTATTAATTGTGTTCAATTCTTCATGTCACAATTGCTGTTTGCTTGACCAACTCATCATGAGCAAAAGCTACTAATCTTGTAGCTGAAGTTTCCTTGATCTGTTCATCTTAACTCTCATATGGCAAGCTGAACAGTCTGTACTCATGAGACATAATATTTTTTAAGCTCTTCATATTATTGGTGGCCATAACATGTTTTTCCCCTCCCTCTTTCTAGGCTCCCAATCGTCAACTCATGACTTACTGGTTACAGGAGCTTCAGCAGAAGAGATGGGAATACTGTAACAGTCTCGACATGGTCAAGTGGGACAGCAGGACCTCTCCAACTCCCGGGGATTTTCCTAAGGGTCTTGTAGCCAGAGATAACACCGGTAAGGCAGAAATAAAGGGGAGCTGGGTCAGTTATTTGTGTGAGCCATTCGATACCACACATGAACTTAGCAGTGAATGAAAATGATTTTAGAAAGAAATAATAGTGATGCTACCTTATGAGTGGACAGCATTCCACAGTTACCCAGCGCCTCTATGTACGAAGCTTATGCAAACCCAGTGATGGCCTTGGAATCAGGCAAGGCCAGTGCCAAGCATATGGAAGAGATGATACGACTAAGGTCAGCATGTAGTAAGTTGTGGTGCTGTAAGTCTAGTTCTGACTGCAGGGCCAGCCTTTCTACCACACCTAATGATGGAGCACTTCGTGCCTAAATAGTCATGCTTGGGCAGACTTGCCAAGGTTAACAGGTGTTTGTATACGCTAGGAAGGTATTCTCAAAACATTCCACTTAAAATTCTCTAGTGTTTCTTAGGAAGACTTTAACCTTCAAACATTGATTTAATTCTGTCCTGGATTCATGGCATTTCTATAACTCAGGGTAATCCCTGGCCATTTGCAACATGGAGATAACCTCTAGAAAGAACAGGACAACAATTATTTGCTGCCCATCCTACCCCCCCCTGCAAAGACTGTGGAGATGGGACTATTTTTGGCCCCCGCTCTCCATACAGGGCAAAGAACACATCCAGAAAAACAAACAAACAAACAAACAAACAAAAAAGCCTCCTAAGCTCAGAAGTAAGGTCTAAAAAGCCCAGGCCATTGTACTAGTATTTTTGGAAGACACATGGAGCATACATTAAAAGAAGTAGACAACAGTAAGGACTAGTTCTAACAGTTTCATAAAGAGATGTTGTCTGCACTTAATAAAACCCATGGGACCCTTTGCTCAGCAGAACACAGGGCTGCATCTGAGTTGCCTGTCCCACCAAGGATGGTGTTGGCACATGTGTGGCTGATTTACTCCAGAAACAAATGCGTTCTTAGACAAATTTTTCATCTCCAAATTTGCCAGTCTTGTTTTTACTTGTCCCAGTATTTTTCAGTAGGTTAATCCTCTTATCAGTGAGAAATTACTATATATGCTTTGTACTTGTTGATATATTTTCTGTGAGAGTTTTCGAGTCACTTTCACGACTGTCTTAGCACTTTGTCTATTCCAAGTTCTGAGGTCATGCCTTTATTTTCAGCTTTTTGCCCCCTTATGTTTAGTTCAGGGTCAAGTCACTGGTAACTGAGTTCTTTTGAAAGCCACTCTTCTAGTGCTTTTCATCAAAAGGAGCTCCTAACTGAGTGTCTGAGTCACTTGGAACATTTGGAAATCCTGTGGGAACAGGCGGTGTTCATGAGCATAGCCACTGCCTTTGGCACAGGAGGTACTTGATTTGCCTCAGTTCCTTTGTTCTGAGGACACCAAGTGCTTCTTTCTAGCAAAGACTCAGGGATATTCAACCAAAAGGAGGACAAAGAAGTAATGCTTATCCCTATAGTCTCTTTATAACAGCTGTCCTTCCTCCTTCTAAGCCAAAATGCTGTGATTGGAGAGCCAGAGAAAACATCTGAAGCCCATATTTGTTTCTCCTCCTTTGATTTGGGGACTCCAGGTATCGAATTTAGCATTTGAGTAAATGCCATCTGACATTTACTCATTCATTCAGCAAAGTTGGCACTCAAGATGAGCTTTGCCCCTCTCCTCACAGAATTTCTAGTCAAGCAGGGTGGTTGTGCAGAGAAAAAATGAGAGAAATGTGAGGGAAGGGTGCATGCTGGTACCATGGGCTGTAAGTGGGCTGTGCATAGCTTCTGGCAGTTAGGGCCTCTCTGAGGAAGTGCATCTAAGCCAAGGCCTGAAGGATGGCTAGGAATTAGCTAGGTAGAGAAGCGGGGAGGCAGATGACAGGGCTGGACTGCGGTGCCTTCCCAGAGCTGCAGTCAGGATGGCTACCGGCTGGAAGCAGTTGTGGGGTGCGAGTTGAACCTGGGGGCACACCCGGGACCCAGAGCCAGAGCTGGGGGAGAGCCTAGACTGCTGGCCTTGGGATTTTGGACTTTATCCTAAGAGCAGTGGAGTGCCTTTGAAGATTTTTATAGATAGAAATGACTGTAACTTTAGACTTCTATTAATTTTTAGATAGCTTCTAAGAACAAGGAATGAAACTTTGGGCCCCAGAGCAGTATGTGAGACTATAATAGCTCAGGAAGTCAAAAAATCTAAAGCAGGAAGTCAAGAAGAAAAGCTTATATTTTAGCCCCTTTTGTTTCATCATCAGAGATCAAATCCGGTTCAAAGATAAATTGTGTTGTGTTATATGGCAGTGCTCTGTGAAGTTTCTAAAGCCATGCTTGTAGTTATCTGCTCAGCTTAGCCTACTCTAGCAAGAATTAAAGAAGAGTGTTTTTATAACTGATTTGCATTAAAAATAAAATTTTTCCTAGTATTGTCTCATGGTCACCCAGTTGTTTGGAACATTTTGGTTTGTAGTCTAATGGGCTTCACCCATCAGGACCCTCCTAGCACCTAAAGTTAATATGGGGAAAAATATAGGGGATTAACATTTTCCACTGATAGCTAGTTATATATCTTAGAAGGCAGCTCTACCTGGTGGAAGAAGCCCTGTGGGCCTGTGAGTCTTGGGGATATTTACTAGTTGTCAGACTCTAAGTAAGTCACTTATCTTGTAGTACAGGGGTAGGAAACTGTGGCTCTGGGAATTGAAGTTTGTTCACCCTCCGTTGTAGTTGTTATAAGGATCAAATGGGAAGCTGCATTGTTAAGTGTAAAGAGCCATATGTATGTGTATATACACATATATATTGTATAGATATGTATGAGATGATATCATTTTGAAAGGGTTAGCATTATGTTCAGCTGTAATTAGTAGGAAACCTTCCTAATAAGGACTTACACATAGGGAGTAATTTGTCTCACATGATAAGCAGTTTATGGCTGGCATAGCTACTCACTAGTGCCGCTGAGGGGCCCAAGCTGTCTCTGACTCTGTTTTCCATTGCTAGAGTGTATTAGCTTTCCTGCTCATGCTGGCTGCCCCTGGGGGTGGCACTTACATCAAAAAGAAGAATGCTTTCCCAGAAACCTGTGGCTTATGCATCGTTAGCTGGAACTGTCACATGGCCATTCCTAGCTGGAAGGAGTCTGGGAAGCCAAGTATTTTAGCTGAGCATATGGCCACGATCAAAACCAAGGTTTATAAGTAAGGAAAAGCTGGATTGAATATTCATTAAGGAGCCAGCACTGTCACATAGTTGCTTACATTAACTTTTTTTCTAGAATCTCTGTTGAGTAAGAGACTTTCCTGTGTGTGATTGGAACTTGCAGCTTTATTATTAGTCAATATCTGTTCTGTGTGCCTTCTATTTTGTAGCCTGTCCTCTGAAGGCATGCCATGCCTCAAATACCATTCCACATTGTCTTCTGTGTTTGGATAGAGAAAGACCTAGTTTCAACACAAAAGAATAATTTGCATAAAGATACAATCAGGGGTCCACAAACCTTTATAGCTGTTGAGAATGAGGTAACTAGAACCCAAAGGAGGTGCCCATAAATGACTAATAGCCTCATTACAGGATGTATGTCTAGCACATTCTGTTTACTTCATTCCCCACATAAACTAATAAGAAAACAAGCCAGGGGTAACAAGATCCTGCTTTTTAAAAAAAACTTCTTGAAAGTTCATGAGTACTAAAGCATTCATGGTCATAGCAGTCTCAAATGCCCAAGTGCCTGTTTGAATATGGATGGTATTTCTTGCAGAACATTGTATTGTGAAGACAGTTTGAAGGATGACCACACATTTCCTCCCCTGAAGCAGCTGCATCGGGTAGTTGAACTGTTACACTCTTAACAGCTTGTGTGCAAGGGGATGGCGTGGGAGGAGTAGCTGTAACTTTCAGTCCTCAGGCAGCTTGAGCAGTGCTCTCGGTGCGGGGTGCAGGGTGTAGAGGGCTGCCAGAAGGAAAGCCATTAGGTGGAATGCAGGCCCCGCGTTGGCAGTGCCACAGGAATTACACATCAACCTTTAATGTCATGATTCCATACAGAGATCAAGGAAGCTGTGCTTTCGTGTAATCCTTGTAAAATGCAAAATGCCATCCGTTCTTGTGAAGTATCGGTAGTTACCAGCATTGTATCTGAGAGACAGCATGGAGAGAGCTTATGGGACCTTGAGTACATAATGATTTCCCCATCTGTGAAGCAAGATGCTCTCTGAACCAGGTTCCTTCTGGTTTGAAGGTTCTGTGAAAGTCAGGTTGTGAAAGAATGTGACTGTGGGAGGGAGGATGTCAGGGAGATGCCGAGTGGGGTTTGATTGCAGTTCTGTCTGGGAGGAACCTGCTGGATAGGGTCGAAAAGGAGACTATCTGGAACAAGCTTGGAGTTTGGTGTCAGCAGGGACATCCTCAGCCTAGATTTGGTGGGACTTAATGCAGGTGAATACAGGGGTTGATGTGGCTGTGAATGGGGGCAGGGGCGGTGGCTGAGTCAGGTTGCAGGAGAACAGGGAGGAATGGGAAAGGAAAAGAGGGAAACCCCCACCCCAATTCAGGGAATCTGTCAGAGGCAAGGTGGCAGGAGAGAGGAAAGTCAGGAAGGATGATGAGTATAAATCCATTCAAGAACTGCAGGAGCCTTTGCTGCCTTCTGCCCGATTGTTTAAACCCACAGAAGGCCTTTTCTCCCATGCCATGTTAGCAAGTTCCTGTCGCTTACGGATTAATTTGGTCATTTAACCAATATTTATTCAGTCACTCCTCTATGCTAGGTGTTGGATATGCAGCTGTTAGCAAATCAGATAGAGGTTCACTTCTCACAGAGTTGTGTCCTTGATGGGGGTAGCAGACAGGCAGATGAATAATTAGCCAGACATATGGACTGGCCTATGCTGGGGCCTGTCAGGACCCGGTGGTTTGCCGCCTCTTTTTTTTGGTGCTTAGATGCATGCTGTGTTCTCACTTGGAAGATATTTCTGTTCCTCTTGACTGGTCCTTCACAATCTGTATTAAAACTCACATTGGTAAATAAAAAAAAAATTTTCAGATTAAGCCCACCCTGTCTTCCTCCACCTCCCAGTGTTGACACCCACACTTTCGTTTGCTGTGTCCTTAATGAAAAGTTCTGCTTTTCATTAAGATGCATATGGGCACAACCCTTTCCCAATGTTCTTTTCTCCTTTCTTGGATGCAGCTACAGGCCTGGGTTGAGTTTTATGAGAATTCTCCCACTGTACGCAGTTCTGTGCTCTGTAGGAGTTGCTGGCGGAGCACCTAGGCCTGACTGACACAGCAGGAGAGGAGAGGGAATACTCACTGAGGCAGTCCAGATGTAGGCAGGAGCCGCTCCTGTGCAGGGAGTCCCATTAGGAGGAGACTTTGAGCATCATGTGGTAGAATGCAGCAAATGGGAACGGCTGTTGGAGACCAGGGAGGCTGGAGACCAGGGAGGAGAAGCCAGCAGCTCCAGGGAGGCTGAGACTGCCCGGGGTCACACTGGATTTAGAGGCGGTGCTAGAATCAGAACCTAGGAAATGGGAACAATGCAGTCGGAAACTCCCTCAGAGTTTTCATTTAGGCATTTGAAAATGTTTAAAAAGGACAGAGGTCTAAACACCAAAAACCATCAGGCACAGACTTTCTTTCCCCACTGAAGCTGTAAGACAAAAGACATGTTCATGAACACCAGTCCAGCCTCTTAAAATCTTCAAGGAAATGTTGCCATGTCCTAGTTTGTGTTTTCCCTTAACGTCCTCCTTGAGGCGGTTCCCTGCATGCTAATGGTAGGACATGTATTGAGGAGAAGCCAGCAGCTCTGCTTTCATTAAGTACATCTCACATGGTCTCTTAAAAACCAAAAACCAGACAAAAATAACAGTTACAGCAAAAATGTATTAAGCTGGAAAAGAGCTTCTTTTTCAAGTCAGATAATTACTTTTAGAAATTGTCCTCCAACATGTTCCTCCCTGGTCTCTGGTCCCTTTTCTCCACCCCTCCCTGGGGCCTCTGAGTTCCTCAGGAAGTATTTCCAGTATGGGCTGTGGGTTGCTGCAAGGCCTGGGGTTTTCTTGGTAATAGGCACTTTGCCACATGAGCATTTGACAGTCCAGTCTCGCAGAGGCCGTTCATCACCTTGCTACTAACCCACACAGGAAGAAGAGGCCAGACTCAGCCTGTAGTAGAAATCCGTACAGTTTGTTGTGTTTATTTCCTGATTTGGCTTAGAATTGTGATGATGGTTGTAAGACCAGCCCTTGAAGTAAAGGAGTTTGTGCTGCGCCCGTACTCCATGTACCTGTAAACTGACACACGCGCTCACCAACATTGAGCACCCCCCGCCCCCCACTCCAGGTACTGTGCCCTCCTCTGGTAGGTACACTCATCTCTACCTGCCTTGCGATGTTTGTATACTGCAGGGGCAGGTGTCCGGGTTCTGGCCCTGGCTCTGGACGCTAGTGTCCTGATGGAGAAAGTAGGTAAGGAGACTGGACTGGATTAGTGGGGTTTGAACTTTTTTTTTCTTTTGTTTGCTGGAACCTCTTTTCCAAATGAAATCTTAAAGGGAACCCCAGTATATAAAAGGTGAAGAGAGGAACTGCTGAGGATGAAACTGAGCATGGGGCCCCCATCCTCTTCTCCCTCTAGAAGTCCCCCAGGCATCTCCTGGAACCCTAAGACTCAGAGGAAGGGTCTGGATCCCAAGGACTCAATGTTTATTTATTCTGTGGTGACTTGGAGCTTGACATGTTACTGTGTTACTTATGTCTGTCTCCTGGACGTGTTCTCCTTTATGGGGAAAGCTCTGTCTCATCGGTTGTTGTGCCCTCGGTGCCTAGTGCTTAATACATGATAGTAAAACCAAGAACTGGCAATCTGTGGTTATTTGTAACTTCTTGCCTCTTGACTCAAGAGGCTGCAGTGAGCCGTGATCACACCACTGCACTCCAGGCCTCAGTGACAGAGTGAGAGCCAGTCTCAAAAAAAAAAAAAAAAAAAAAAGTGTATACTCTGTTACCAAGCCTGTAATTCTTCTGTTCCCAGCACACCATCTTGCTTTTCCTAGTCAGAACCCTACTCTAAGACTCTTCTGGCCAGAGCCAAATTACCCTAATAGATACACAGCAGTTGTTTACTCATGCCACGCCCAAGATACTTTCCCAGTGTGGTTTTGAAGCCCTTCCCACACTGACTGGTCAAGTCAGAACCTGCCTACACAGTGCAGGCTTATCATGCGACATTCAGTACCTTGCTCTCCAAGCCGGAGCAGCCCAGGAACGCCTGCTGTCTGTTTCCTGTACCAGTGCTCAGTGACCTTTACCAGAGACCTGTTCTTGCTGGCTCTGGTTGTGTGCTCCTCTGATTAGAAACACATTTTTCTTGGCTGGGTACAGTGGCTTACGCCTGTAATCCCAGCACTTTGGAACGCCAAGGTGGAAGAATTGCTTGAACCCAGGCATTCAAGACTAGCCTGGGCAACATGGCAGACCCTGTCTCTACAAGAAAACAAAACAAAACAAACAAAAAACCCCAAAAATGAGCTGGGCATGGTGCGTGCCTGTAGTCCCAGCTACTTGGGAGGCTGAGGCAAGAGGATCTCATGAGCCTGGGAGGTTGAGGCTGCAGTGAGTCGTGTTCACTGAGATCCTATCTCAAAAGAAAGAGAAAAGAATTTTTCTTGAATATCAGTGGTCAGCAGTCAATTCTGATTTCACAGAAAGAGATGGTTGATTTGGTTGATACAGAGATACTTTAAAAAGAAGTGTAGATCAAATTGATTATTTTAAAGTAATATTGAATTCTGTTTACAAGCATGTCCTATTCTCAGAGAGATTATGCCATTTGGCATGGGAGAAATCTACCACTGAAACACCAGTGCAGATTATGTCATTTGGAAGAATACAAAGTATTTGTAGTTAGAAATGTTTTTATCAGCACAGTGGCTCATGTCTATATCCCAGCACTTTGGGAGGCGGAGGCGGGTAGATCACCTGAGCTCAGGAGTTCGCGACCAGCCTGGCCAACATGATGAAACCTCGTCTCTACTGAAAATACAAAAATTAGCCGGGCGTGGTGCCGGGTGCCTGTAATCCCAGCTACTTGGGAGGCTGAGGCAGGAGAATCACTTGAACTTGTGAGGAGGAGGTTGCAGTGAGCCAAGACTGCGCCATTGGATTCCATCCTGGGCAATAAGAGCGAAACACTCCATCCTGGGCAACAAGAGCCAAACTCTGTCTTGGGAGAAGAAAAAAAAAGAAAAGAAAAGTTTTTATCAAAAAAAAATTTTTTAAGTAACTTTTTATTATGGGAAATTTTAAACATATACAAAGAATAACATAATATTACCTCCAGGTTTATTAGGTTGTTGCAGCAATAATTACCCCTCTTGTTTCATTGATATCCTGCTTTGTTATTTTGAAGCAAATAAAATGTTACCTGAAGCAAATATTACTATGTATTTGTTAAGTAACAAAATACTGCTATTTACCATCATATTTACCATATGATGGTAAATCCTGACCATCATATGATTTCCACCTTAACTATTTCAAAAGTTTACATTTTAAAGATGTGAAGTTTCATCATGCCTTAGCATCAGTGTGTTTGCTTGTGAATTTACTGAACTGCTATTCTGTGATGTGCAAACTTTATTTTTTCAGTATCATTCTTTACAAGTATTAGCAAATACATTTATATTTGTATTTCTCCCACTTTCTTAGAGAAAAGATACCCTTGTATAATCTGACCTGCACTTTGCTTTTCTTATATAACAGTTTATCCTGGAAATTGTTTCTTATCAGTACAGGTGATTGGACTTTGATGACGGGTTTATGGTGAGGGTTATTGATCTGCAGTACTGGAGGAAAATTCTAGCCTTTGGTTTCTCTGGGCCAACACTGTTAATACTTGGTGGTTTGAGGTATGTCACAACCTTCCTTTGAGAAACATGGAGCTATTTAGATGAAAATGGTTTCAGAACACCAGAGTTACCCACAGATTATGTTTTTTATATAGTATACATTAAAAATATACTATTACATAGTTTAGATTTTTATATAGTATATCAAGTCAGTGTTTTATGTGGGATATCAAGTTTTATGTGGAAGCTTTGAGTAACTGACATTTGTTTACCTTTTTCTTTTCAGATTTAATTTACCCACACCCAAATGCTTCTGCAGAAAAAGCCAGAAATGTCCTAGCTGTGGAGACGGTGCCTGGAGAGCTGGTGGGAGAACAAGCTGCAAATCAGCCCGCCCCAGGGCATCCAAATTCCATTAATTTTTACTCTTTGAAACAGTGGGGCAATGAGCTCAAGTGAGTCTTTGGAAAGCAGCATATGACATTGAAAATGGATTGTTTCTGATAATGTATGTTATAATTTTATAAATGAGGTTATAAAACTATCTTACACTTACAAAGGCCTTTGTTGTTTACATCATACTTTCCCATAGATCGTTGTGGTTTTAGCTTGTATTACATGCTTATTCTGTGTCTGACACTGTGCCAAACATTTTCACACTTACGGTTTAATTTAATTGCTCAACTCTGTGAAGCAGGTCATATGGCTGACATTTTACAGAGACTGAAACTGGCTGAAGGAGAGTATGTGTCCGAGGTCACAATTCTTCCAGGCTGCAGAGCTGGGGCTTCTTGTGCCTAGGGCCTAGTCCCCTCTCCAAGACACTGGGTTGGCCAGGTCCTGTGCTCTGGATTTCCATTCCCTGTTTGTGCATGGTCAAGTGAGAGTGGAGGTGGGTTGGTTTTTGTTTGTTTGGTTGGTTTTTATGAGATGAGGTCTTGCTGTGTTGGCCAGGCTGGTTTCAAGTCCGGGGCTCAAGTGATCCTCCTGCGTCAGCCTCTTGAGTAGTTGGGACTACAGGCAGGTGCCACTATGGTCGACTTGTTTTTTAAATAAGAACTTCATTGAGATACAAGTCCCACACGGTACAATCCACCCATTTAAAATGTACAATTCAATGATTTTTGGTATATTCACAGAGTTGTGCTACCATCACCACAATCAATTTTTAAATGTTTTCATCGATCCAAAAAGAAACTCATTACATTAGCAATTCCTTCTCATTTCCCCCAACCCCTTCTCCTCTGTCAACCCTCAACTGTAGGCAACTCCTAATCAACTTTCTATCTGTATGAATTTTTTTTTTTGGTGGGATTTTTGTTTTGTTTTGTTTTGAGACAAGGTCTTGCTCTGTTAACCTAGGCTGGCATGCAGTTGCATGATCATGGCTCACTGCAGCCTTGAACTCCTGAGCTCAAGCATTCCTCCTACCTCAGCTTCCAGAGTAGCTGGGACTACAGGCGTACACCACCATGCCCGGCTAATATTTTAATTTTTTTTTTTTTTGTAGGGACAGGGGTCTCTCTATCTTGCACAGGCTGGTCTCAACTTCTGGGCTCAAGCAATCCTACCTTGGCTTTCCAAAGTGCTGGGATTACATGAGCCACTGCCCCTGGCTTATGTATGAGTTTGTTTATTGTGGACATTTCATATAAATGGCACTGTATATACCTTTGTGTCTGGCTTCTTTTGCTTAGCATAATATTTTCAAGATTCATCCATGTTGTAGCAAGTATCAGTGCTTCATTTCCTTTTATGGTCAAATAATATTCCCATATATGAATGTGCCATATTTTGTTTATCCATTAGCTGGGTGTGATGGTGCATGCCTGTGGTCCCAACTGCTTGGAGGCTGCACAGGTGGGAAGATCGCTTGAGTCCAGGAGGTCGAGACTGCAGTGAGCTGAGTTCGCATCACTGCACTCCAGTCTGGGCGACAGGGTGAAACCCCGTCTCAAAAAAAATAAAAAATAGAAAAAGAGAAAGATTGTAGAGGCAGTGCGTTGGGGGAGACTTGGAAGTTTCTTGCTGTCCCATAGAGCCCAGGCCAGCAGTCACTGTGCAGTTGGCCGTTCTCTTGCTGTCCCGTAGAGCCCAGGCCAGCAGTCACTGTGCAGTTGGCCGTTCTCTTGCTGTCCCATAGAGCCCAGGCCAGCGGTCACCGTGCAGTTGGCCGTTCTCTTGCTGTCCCGTACAGCCCGGGCCAGCGGTCACCGTGCAGTTGGCCGTTCTCTCTTGCTGTCCCGTAGAGCCTGGGCCAGCGGTCACCGTGCAGTTGGCCGTTCTCTTGCTGTCCCGTAGAGCCAGGGCCAGCGGTCACTGTGCAGTTGGCCGTTCTCTTGCTGTCCTGTAGAGCCAGGGCCAGCGGTCACTGTGCAGTTGGCCGTTCTCTCTTGCTGTCCCGTAGAGCCCGGGCCAGCGGTCACCGTGCAGTTGGCCAGCTGAGCTCCATAATGAGTCCCACTGGTTTTTCAGGGTGGGGCTGGGGTGTTCTTAGAAGCTACCATCCAAGGACACACTGTTTTAAAAAGTGGCCTCTTTGCTATAACTGCTTTCTTTTTTGTATGTTAATGGTTGAATTCAGTATGATAAAGTTATTCTCTGTGTGTTTTTAGTTTTTAAGCCATAAATTGAAGCTGAGTAGGATATATAGGATATATACAGGTTATATTGGAGCTCAATGTCAGGGATACTCAGACCTCAGAAGACCAGCACTTGTGAGGGTGGTCACTGTAGTGGGCGCTGCCTTCCTTCCTCATCCTGGCTCATGGCTGCAGTCCCACCTTCTTGGTCCTGCTCTGCTCCCATCCATCTGCTTTCTGCTGTTTTCTGTCTTCAGACAGCTCTGATCATGTCATCTCCCTACATCAGAAGCATTGCTGATAGACCTCAGCCTGCAAGTGCAGCTTCAGACTCTTTGGTCTGATATTTGAGGTTCTCAATGATACGACTTTAGTCTCTTCCTTGGGCAGCTGCTTCCCAGTATTAGCACTTCGTGAGCCTCTGTTCTGCCCATTCTGTGCCTTCCTCTTCATCCCAGGACTTCTGCTCACCATGTGCCTGTCTGCCCTGTGCCATCTAATTAAGTCCCAGTCATCTCCCAGCATCCAGGGGATGGGGAGGGATCAGCCGGGAGACACAGTGGGGCTGCCTTCCCTGGGTACCTGCAACTAGAGAACCACTGGTTTCCTCTGTTTCAAAGTATCGGGCTTCTCAGTAAAGAAAGGGATCTGTGCTCCTAAAAGTGTCAGAAAACCTCTGAGAGCTTCCCTTCATTCCACATGTTAAAAGATTGAGGCTTAGAGAGGTAAAGTAACTTGCTCAAGATCACATAGCAAGTGTGTGGCAGAGCTGAAACACACACCCAGGTCTCCTGATTGGGGACCCAGTGCTCCTTCCCCCTTTCATCATAAGATTACATTTGGGGGACTATTGGTTTGCCAGAGGTGTGTCATCTGCCCTCAAAGTGAGATAATGGAATGAGGTGGAAACAGACCTGTAATGCTGGGTGCTTTCCATGTCCTTGAGCATAGGAACATGGATGATGATTGAGTGCCTCCTGCCTGGAAAGTGAATGCCTGTCACTTCTGCCTGTCACAGCTGACAGATCACATTCAGGGTGAAACATGACTAGGAGTTATCTTCTATCAGCTCTGCCTTTGCCGTGTAACACAGTGATTAAGAACCAGGCTGTGTGAGTTCAACTCCCAGCTATGCCACGTAGTAGCTGGATAACTTGGGCAAATTACTTAATATTCTATGCCTCCGTTTCTCACTTGTAATATGAAGATAATAATCGTACATCATGAGATTGATAGCATGATGATGAGTTCATATGTGTACACTGCTTAAAACAGTGCCTGGCACTTAGGAAGTAATAGTCAAGGGTTAGTTGTTGCTGTTGCTGGTGGAGGCACAGCTCATGACAAAGCCTTTCTTCACAGAGGTTTTTGGGACCACTTTCTGTAGACAATAATGCTTATTGACTGGCATATGAATCTTAAGTGTTCATGGTTTTTTGTTTTTCTTTTGTTTGTTTTTGCTTATGGCATGCTTTATGAAGTTTTAAATAAAATGCCTTAAGTGCATAGACAGACTTTAATGACCCTAAAATAGATTCCTGTATTATAAATGAATGGCTCAAAAATTGTATTTTTTAATGCACTCAAAATGCTGTCAACATTATAGTCAAGGCTTAAAAGATAAATGAAGGTTTATTTATTATTTTATTCTATTTATCAGTATAGTTGAAACTCTCTTAACTAGCTCCCCTGATGAACTGACATTTTAAGTTTCCTCAGTAGAGCCATGGTCCTCACTGACTGCATGAGACCAAATGGGCCACTTCAGGGCACCTGTGTCCCTGCTGCCCCCAGCTGAGCTACAGACCTACCAATAATCAGCTGGGTTTGTTCCTCACTGGTTAATGCCCATTGTACTTATTATTGTAATTATGTAATTTAATGGGATATTTATTAAACCGATGAAATATAAAAAGGAATTGTTGTTTCTAGGAAAAATAAGTTGAATGCTTAGGGAAACTTTGATAAAGGAGAGTCACTAAAAAAATTGCCATGAGAATGTGGGTGACATGATTGTGAAAAATCAGAAAAAAAACTTGAAAGCCTGTAAGATTTTATGCTTAGATTGTTTCACAACTGTTAGGCCTTGTTCCACTTTTTAATAAGAAACAAAACAAAACTGGAAAAATTAGCTGATGTCTTAATGGATGTGATTTGCCCAAGAAAGATAACAGAGAACTGCAGTTAGTATCCCCAGATTGATTTCTGCCTCCCTCCCTCTTTTCTGTTCTGTTCTGTTCTTTTTTCTTTTCTTTTCTCTTTTCTTTTTTTCTCTTTTTTTCTCTCTCTCTTCCTTCCTTCCTTTTCTTTCTTTTTCTTTCTTTTCTTTTCTTTCTCTTTCTCTCTTTTTCTTTCTCTCTCTCTCACTTTCTTTCTCCCCTTCCTTCCCTCCTTTCCTTTCTTTTCCTTTCTCCTTTCTCCTTTTTCTCCTTTTTCTTTTACTCCTTTCTCCTCTCTCCCCTCTCCCCTCTCCTCTCCTTTCCTTTCCCTTTTC
Source organism: Macaca thibetana thibetana (assembly GCF_024542745.1). Lineage (NCBI taxonomy): Eukaryota > Metazoa > Chordata > Mammalia > Primates > Cercopithecidae > Macaca > Macaca thibetana. Next base: position 162,919,645 of record NC_065584.1, on the reverse strand, counting down.
TTTTCTTTTTTCATTTTTTGAAACAGGGTCTCTACTTTGTCACCCAGGCTGGAGTGTAGTGGCACGATCTTGGCTTACTGAACTCTTGAACTTCTGGGCTCAAGTAATCCTCACACCTCAGCCCCCGCAAGTAGCTAGAACTTCAGGCGTGTGTCACCACGCCCAGTATCCCCAGATTCCAAGAAGAGGCTTTGGCTGGCGTGTATCAGTAGACTGGCAGATGAGTGCACATTTACATACACCTTTACAGGTGCTTGTGTGTGTTTTAAGTTCCTTTTATATGGATTCCTGCTTTAACCACATTTTTCATTTAACTTATCAATAGTCCAAATCACACCAGGTGAAGGCACTAGGTCTCTGCTGAAATTCTGGCCAGTCCATGTGTGTATGTGCATGCTCAGGGGTAGGAATGCACAAGCACGTGTGAGCGTGCATCGGGAGCCTGTGTAGTGGTTGAGCATGTATTTTCAGTGTACGTAGGAGGTGTGCTTAGGCTGCAGCAGCGCTGACAGCAGTCAGCAAAGTTCTGTGGCTTTGTGGCCTGGACTGTGTGCCCATCTTTGGGTGCTAGGCAGGGCCTGATGTGGACCTCTGGCTCCTGGGGTCCAGCTCTAGTTCTGTTCAAGAGTGGGGTCACATTGTAGATATTTCTGTCAGCCCAGGTTTTGGAATCCCAGTCCTGCTACTTATTGGGTGTGTGATGTTGAGCTAGTGACTTAACTTCTCTGAGCTTTATTTTCTCCATTAGTAAATTGCATGCACACACGTGTGTGTGCGCGTGTGTGTGTGTGTGAGAAGTAGTAAGCCTCTCCTCTACTGGATGGGTGGGAGTGTTAAGGTTATAAATAAGAACTGCTTAGCACAGTGTCATTGTAAGTGCTCAGTAAATGGTGGCTACACAACCCAGGCCTGCTGGCATTGCTGCCACTGTCGTTAACCTGACTCTTTTGAACCAGTGGGTGAAGTGAGTCTCCACTTCCTTCAGTCAGGTGCCTTTCTTAGTGCAGGTGTGAGGGCTGAGCTGGCCGGGAAGGTGTGCTCATCCTTCCAGGCCTGCCTCCCATAGGTCTTCTGCGGGCTCTGTAGTTGGCCCTGCTCTGATCCTTTGTTTTTGCTTCTCTCTTGGCTCCCTCAGGCCTGGTAGAAAGAGTTATTTGTGAGCATGGCGGGAGTTCCCAAGAATATATTATGGTTTTAGTGTCTAGGACTGTAAAGTCGTGACAGTGACTCCTCTCTTCAGCCCCAGTTCTCAGCAGAGGGCCCAGCGCAGCCCAAAGCAGGCACCCAGATGTTTGGTGAATTAGGGGAAGTTGTTCCTGTCCCGGAGCTGTAATGTGGTACTTGTGATTTTCCTCACTGGAAGGCACAGCTATGTCTACCAAGAAAGACAAGGCATGTAGTCACCATGCTGCTGCCTCACACAGACATTTTTAAAGCCAGGCCTTCTGGAGAAGGAAACAGGAAGGAAGGCGACTTGCTCTTGGGCCCATGGAGTTTTAGCAGTTGTGGGAAGTTGGCTGGGGTGTGTGTGTTTCTGCAGTGGCGCAGTGGCACCTGGTCTTCTCTGATAACTCCCAGGAGCATGAAGTTGTGCTTAGCAGTTGTGTCCCAGCAGTCCTCTTTGTCTTGATCCATTCACACGCTCCTGGGGGAGTGAGACTGTGAGTCCTCTGCCACAGGGGCTGTAGGGTGCAGTTCAAGGCTGAACCCAGCATGTCACAGCCTACCTGGGTGCATCAGGAAGAAGTGCTTATTCTTTGCAGTGTGGGTTGTGGGAGAGGCTGGTGATGGTTTTGCTGTGAAGATGAGTTTTGGCTTAAAGGGCTTGAGAGATGGAGAGGGACTGTCCAAAGGGAAATGCAAGTGCAAGGACACCCATGCAGAGGCAAGGAAGTCAGAACAGGGTGTGTCTCACGAGTGGCATGGGTTCTGGTGCCAGGTGCGTAGGGTGCTAAGGGGGTGAGGACAGAAGAAGGGCTGAGGAGGCCAGGGACTCCCAGGGTGAAGGAGTAGGGGTGTCCACCCTTTGGGCAATAGGGAACCTGTGGAACTATACTTGTCTGTAAATTCTACAGTAAGAATATTGTTTCTTAGATGTTTGGTTTCTTTGAGGCTGTGCATGTTTATTAGGTGTTTGCTCTGATGTCTTAGAATTGGAAGGGTGATGTACTCATCTGTCCAGGTAAATGTCTAGAGTATTTTGGGAAGGGTCTTTCTGATGACACCTTTCCAGGTCCTCAGGACAAAAAGACATCATATCAGAAGTAAATATGTTCTGACTTTGGACATTAATGCTCCAAACTTGAATGTCAGCTGAAGCCTGGACCACAACAGAAAACAACCTATCAAAGTCCTTGGTTTGAAGGGCGATAGCTTATTGGAGAGTAATTGCATTAATTTACTCTGGCTACTATAGCAAGTGACCATAAAATTGGTGGCTTAAAACAACACATATTTATTCTTTGATCGTTTGGGAGGCCAGAAATTCAAAATCAGCTTCACTAGGCCTGAGTTAAGGTGTTGGCAGGACTGCTTTCTTCAGAGGCTCCAGGGCAGAGTTAGTTCCTGGCCTCTTGCAGCTTCTGATGGCTGCTGGCGTTCCTTGGCCTATGGCTGCCTTGGTCTAAATCTCTGCTTCCCTGACCACATTGCCGTCTCCTCTTCTGTAGTTGAATCTAGGCTCACTCCCCAGATAACGGTGTTGATCCATTTGTGAAGACTGAGCCTTCATGGCCTAATCACCTCTTAATGGTCCTACCTCTTAATACCATCACAATGACAATTAGATTTCAACATGAATTTTGGAGGAGACATTCAAACCATAGCAAGTGACCTGACTTGCAGGCCTGCCACCTGACAGCTTCCCCGTTTGGCCTGCCTTCTTAGTTGTGTGTTTGTACCATTGCAATAAGCATGCATGCGTATAAAAAGAAAAATCAGTCATTGCTGAGGGGTACACAGTTAAAAGTGAAAGTCCTTTTAAGTCCACTTCTCAGGACTTAAAAGGACTTAAAAGTTCAGAAGTCACCGCTAGAACTAAAGGTACTTACGTCTGCACCCTGAACTTTGCTCTGTGTGTATGTGACTTACACAGAGGGATCGTACAGTATCCACTATGTCAGTGCATAGCTACCTCAGTGACTTAGAATGCTAAGTCTTCCCTCAGACATGGCTTCTCTGTATTTACCATGTCATGAGGCCCACTTGCACCAGAGCTGTGCTCTCACCAGCAGGTGGGTCAGGAGGGGTCAGCAGTGGTAGGGAGTGTAGGGCTACCTGCCATGCCCCTTTGAGCTGACACATTATATAGGCACTTATTGGAATGTCCAAACTTATTACCCTTACTAGAGCTCTTGTTCTGACAGAATTCAGTTATAGGAATGTGCCCTAATTTATTTAAGCAGTTTGCTAGCCATGGACATCTGCTTGTTTCTACTTTTCTGTCATTTCAAATAGCATTGTTCTGATATTCTTGTACATATGTCTCTGTGCCCTTGTGAGAACATATTTGAGGAATTAATTTGCAGAGGAGGAAATACTGAGTCAGCTTTGTTGAGAGGGCTGTTGCCAGTCAGAGGAAACCTCTCTACACGACCTCCTCCCTGCGCCCCCCGCCTTCATTGACCTCCTCCCTGCACCCCCCACCTTCGTTTCCCTTAACAGGGCCTGTAGTCTGGAGGGAGGGAGGGAGGGAGCTGGAAGCCTGCCTCCCTCCTGTGCATAAAGAGAGTGGTAGCCTGCCTCCCTCCTGTGCACAAAGTCTTGGCAAGTGCAAACCTCTGCCTCAGCAGTGTTGTCCCCCTGCTGAAGAGGTTGTGGTGTGGCCTGAAACCTGGCTATGCAGGTGGTTTGTGGAGGGGTTAACTCGGAAGAAATTTGATGGAACATTTCCCAATAATTCTGTCAACTTGTAAATTCTAGCTGGTTATCAGAATTCAAACAAATGTGGAACAAGTTATTACTGTTTTAGTTGGACATTTTAAACTGTGCAGACTTCCACCTGGAAAGAGGTTTTCTTAACAATGATACTGATTGCTGGCGTTTGTTTTAAAAAGCTCAGGCTGACCACTGCCCCTAACAAGGTGCTGTTTTGCTGCTTGATGGTGCCTCACTTTCTATTTCAGATCAGAGCAGCTGAGTGTTTATAGGTGGGTACCCGGCACGATGCCTGGGGGAACACAGAAGGCCTCTCAAAGATCTGTCAAATGAGGCTGGGGTCTTTAAACAGCAAATACTGCCATAGAACAGCCTCTAACAGCAGTTAAAAACCCTCCATTTAAACCAGCTGTGAACTCCACATGGCGTGCACAGGCAGGACACGTGGTTGCCCCTGAGGCCTCTGCAGGCCAGAGCGGATAGGGTGAGTGTGTGAGAAGTCTGCACTGTAATGACCCCCTTGTTGCACAGTCCCAGAATTGAGTTTCCCCACATAAGAGCAAAAACAGGAATTGGCTGTATATTGTTTCAGCTTCAAGAGGCTTTCACTTTGAGCCTGATTCCATTTCTCTGTTACCGAGGACTTGACAAGTAGCACCACACCTCCAGCAAGGCTGTCCCTCAGCTGCAGGTGAGAGCACAGCAGTGTACAACTCAGGCTTGCGACAGGCTGGAAACCCAAAACCGCTGTGGGAGGAAGGAGGGTGTGTGGCAGTTCTAAGTCATTGAAATTACTGTTCTCTCTCCCCAGGCCCTGTGGGGGTGTTCCTGCTCTTATTTCTCTTTCCTGCATTCACCCTTTAGGAACCAGAGCTGAGGAGCACAGTTTGACGGCTAGGGCAAATGGCAAGGAGAATTTAACTCCTAAAATTGACAGTGGTGGTAATCACATGCCACCTGAGAGAAGGCTCCCGTGGGATCCTTGCCATAGGCAGGGCCACTGAAACGTCATGGTGCGGTGGGTCCAGCGGTGCCAGTGCTCTGTGAAGTGATGAACCAGTCATGTCAAAAAAATGAACAGAAGTATAGCCAGCATTTGTGAGAGTTTTCTTTTTGAGCAGCTATTTAGAAATGGTTTTCTCTACAATTTTATAATTTTTATAAAATCAGACTTTATACAGTATCTTGCTCATTGGGTTACCATGGGGAATTGACTAGAATCCTTCTATGCAGTTGTCCGTGAAGATGTGTGGCACAATGCCAGGCTCTAGAAGAGACAGGAAATAAATAGCATGTGCAAGATGCTGTATGTTGTTTACCAGCTCCCTCTTGGTCCTAAGTAAATAAACTATGAGAAAGGGAGTGTCAGTTCTAAACAGGCATCATTGCTGGTTCCTGATGACTCTTTGTTAAAGCAGTTAGCCAAAGGCCATGCATCCATAAGCTGTGATAACATGATGAGAATTTAAGTGTGCTATATAATTTCTCTGTATTCTTCTGAATGTTTAAAATACAAGTAAAAGGAAAAAAGATATTCTTTAAAAAACACATTGAGAAATGACTGTTTGAATGAGAATATCATCTGTCTGATTCAAACTAGAGATAAAGCTGTCTTTCCCCCCCTTGCCCTTAATCCACCTCAGAAAACAGCAAATGATACATTTCTTCCTCTTCCTTATTTATTTGCATGTTTATTTTAATAACTTTGTTGAGTTATAATTTACCTCCAATAACTATTTTAGGTGAATAGGCTGATGAATTTAAGAAATTATACACAGCAATGTAAATACCTCCATGATAAAGAAAAATAGAACATCTCTATACCTTTAAAAATTCCTTCACGGTCCTTTGCAGTTGATCCCTTCCCTTAATACCCAGCCCTGGGCAACCTCTGATCAGCTTTCTGTCACTATAGCTTTGACTTTTAAAAATTTTTATATAAATGGAATCATACTCTGTGTAGTCTCCTGTGTTTCTTCTTTCACTTAATATAATGTTTTGGAGACTCACCTATATTGTTTGGTGGTTTCATATTTCATTCCTTTTATTGCTTTAGGGATAAGTATGGATCTATTAAGTAAGAGAATATAAGCATTTATGTGTGTGTGCATATAAGTAAGGTGGTTCATGGGAGCATGTCCTCTCCTCACTTACCAACTGCTCAAATGAATTAAGATGCCTCTTCATAATGAACACATGCCTCTTACCTTTTGACAGTTTAACTATAAAAATTTGACTGTTCCTTTATTTCTTTTGCAAATTAGGGTTATACTTAAAACTTTAAACATTATTTGTATTAGGCAATTTGATTATGATATGCCTTGATACAGTTTTCTTCATGATTTTTGTGCTTGAAGTTTATTGAGCTGCTTCTATCTGTGGATTGATAGTTTACATCAGATTTAGAAAAAATTTTGGTCATTATTTCTTCACATACTTTTATTCCATCTCCTCCCCTTCTCGTCTCCTTCAGTGACCAGCTCATTGGTCCATCTATCCTTCTTTGTTTCATTTGTCATTTTTCTGTTTCATTTTAGGTCATATTTCTGTTTCATTTTAGGTCATTCCTATTGCAGGGTCATCAAATTTTCTAGTCTTTCCTTCCACAATGCCTAGTCTACTCTTGTTCCCATTTGGCATGTTTTTCATCGTAGGCATTGTAGTTTTATTTTTGGAGATTTGATTTAAATCTTTTTTTTGTTTTAATTTTCTATGTCTCTAAGATGTTTATTCTTTTTTTCTAGCTTCTAGAACATAAAGAATACAGTTATAACTTTTAAAGTCCCTGTCTGCTAATTTTATCATTTGTAGTTTCTGGTCTGTTTCTGTTGATTGATTTTTTTCCTCATTATGACTTGTACTTCCCACTTCATGCATGCCTAGTCATTTTTAAAATTGGATACCAGATATTGTGAATTTTACCTTTCTGTGTGCTGGATTTTTTTTTGTAGTGCTCCAGATATTCTTGAGCTTTGTTCTTGGATGTATTAAATGACTCTGAAACAGTTTGATCCTTTTGAAGTTTGCTTTTAAGCTTTGCTTGGTAGGATGAGCACAGGCTTTAGGAATACCATTGGTAGCCTTTCTCAGTACTCTTTCTGATGCACTGTGAATTATGAGGTTTTCCTGTGTGAGCCTCAAGGATGGTTTCCTTTGCTTCTCTCAGCTGGTTCTCTCCCTGTCCTCAGATAGCTTTCTTACATCGAAGCCGCAATCAGTACTCAGTTGAAGACTTGGGGGACCATCTAAGATCTCCGCGACACTCCCTCTGTGCAGCTGTCTTCTCTCTAGTACTCTGCTCTATGAGCTGCAACTGCCTTGAGAGTCTCCACTCTATCTTCTCAGCTCAGAGAGATGCTGGGCTCCTCCTGGGTGTCCCCTGCCTGCACCCTGGCCTGGAAACTGTCTCCAGGCAGTAAGGTGAGCTTACCTCATTGGCTTTCCCTCTCTCAGGATCACTGTCCTGTGCTGCCTGATGGCCAGTGTCTGAAAACTGTGGTTTCCTATATTTTTAATTTTTTTTTTCAGTTCTTTAGTTTTCACCAGGGAGGGTAAATCTAGTCCTTGTTATTCCATCTTCACTGGAAGCAGAAATCTCAACCTACTTTTTAAAACTTTTAATGAAATATTTTTAGCACACAGGCAAGTATATTGATTACTCAGATAGCCATGACTCATTTTTAGAGTTTTGTCATATTTCTACTGCATTTTTAAAAACAGAACATTACTAAGATCCTCTCTCTCTCTCTTTTTTTTTTTTTTTTTGGAGACAGAATCTTGCTCTGTTGCCCAGACTGGAGTACAGTGGTGCAATCTCAGCTCACTGTAACCTTCGCCTCCCAGGTTCAAGTGATTCTTGTGCCTCAGCCTCCTGAGTAGCCGGGACTACAGGTGTGCGCCACCACACCCAGCTAATTTTTGTATTTTTAGTAGAGACAGAGTTTCGCCATGTTGGCCAGGCTGGTCTTGAACTCCTGACCTCAGGTGATATGCCCGCCTTGGTCTCCCAAAGTAATGGGATTACAGGCATTAGCCACGGCACTGGGCTAAATGCTGTCTTCTTGATCCCGTTCTTTACCTTTACAGAGGTTGCCAATATTCTGTATTTGATAATTGTAATTTGTGTGTGGATTTTAAAAAATAGTTTTACTACATATATATGTATCCATAAGTAGTCTCTATTAATAGTATAATCTGAAGATATAAAACAGTATCATGCTATACCTATAATTCTTCCATTTTCTTTTTCATTCAGTGTTTAAAAAATGTTTATCCCTATGATACATATAGCTTTGGCTGAAATGTACATTCCACAAGAATAAGAATCTTGCTATGTTTTGTTCACTGGGATATTCCAAGCATCTAGAATAGTGCCTGGCATGTTGTAGGCTCAAACAATAATTGCTGGATGAATGAATTAATTTTAAGTGCTGTAGTACTTGACTATATGAATATGCCACAGTTTATTCTCCTGTTCATGAATGTTTAGGTTGTTGTACCTTTTTATTATTTTTGTAATATGAACAGTGCTGCAGTGAATGTTTTTGTTTGTGTCTCCTTGTGCACATATGTAAGAATTTCTTTTAGCAAATACTGGATGTTAGGGGTAGGCACCTCTTCAACTTAACAGTACCTTGCTGTGTTCTTCTGCATGGTAATAGTATCAATTTATAATCCCACCAGCAGTGTATGAGAATTCCCATTTCGGTTGGGTGAGGTGGCTCATGCCTGTAATCCCAGCACTTTGGGAGGCCGAGGTGGGCAGATCACCTGAGTTCAAGAGTTCGAGACCAGCCTGGCCAATATGGTGAAACCTTGTCTCTACTAAACAAACAAAAAAAAATTAGCTGGGCGCGGTGGTGCATGCCTGTAATCCCAGCTACTCAGGGAGGCAGAGGCAGGAGAATTGCTTGAATCCAGGAGGCAGAGGTTGCAGTGAGCCAAGACTATACCACTGTACTCCAGCCTGGGTGACAGAGGGAGACTCCATCTCAAAAAAAAAAAAAAAAAAAAAAAGGGAATCCCCATTTTTCTATCCTCACCAACATTTGATATCATCAGATATCTTAATTTTTGCCAATCCTATATATGTGCGGTTACATTTTGTTTTACTTTTGTTTTTGTTAATAACACATATTGTTTTTCCCAATAGAAATTCGATGTCTTCTTTCCGTCCTGGGAGAGGACATAATGATGGTCGGAGGACTGTGTTTTATACCAATGAAGAGTGGGAACTTTTAGACCCAACCCCTAAGGACCTAGAGGAGTCCGTAGTACAGGAAGAAAAGAAGAAGCTTACCCCTGAAGGAAACAAAGGTATCAGCGTACTTCCTGTTGTCTGTCATTCTCTGTACTGCTATCTGTTAACCACCAGTGATGTGGGAGATACTTTATTAGCAGGTATTTTGAGAAGCATAAGGACCAAGACCAATGGGGGCTTGCATTCTCTTTGTTGGACTTAAAACATAAAGGCTTAAAAAGTTATTTAATAAATGTTATAAGAAATAAATGACTGTCTAGTCCAATGGCTCAATTTTTTGGGGGAGATAGCACACTTGGAAGTCATGATCCTCTTTATGGAAATATTGATTTTAAAAAACTTTATAGACATTTGAAATGTACACAAAAGAAGAGAATATAATCTCATGAATTCTGGTGTACCCATCATCCAGCTTCTACAACGTGAACTATGGTCTCTCTTCTTCCTTCTCTGTCTCTAAGCTCTTGCTCCTCCCTGCACCCACTGTCAGCTGGATTATTATTGTAGGCATTAATTCATTGCATCTGCAAATGCTTTAGTATGTATCTCTAAGAGATAATGACTCTTTTAAAAAAATTATAACCGGCCAGGCATGGTGGCTCCCCATAATCCCAGCACTTTGGAAGGCTGAGGTGGGCGGATCACGAGGTCAGGATATCGAGACCATCCTGGCTGACACCGTGAAACCCTGTCTCTACTAAAAATACAAAAACTTAGCCGGGCGTGGTGGCGGACGCCTGTAGTCCCAACTACTCGGGAGGCTGAGGCAGGAGAATGGCGTGAACCCGGGAAGCAGAGCTTGAAGTGAGCCGAGGTCGCACCACTGCACTCCAGCCTGGGAGACAGACCGAGACTCCGTCTCAAAAAAAAAATTACAACCACAACTTTTTTTTTTTTTGAGACAGAGTCTCGCCCTGCCGCCCAGGCTGGAGTGCGGTGGTCGGATTTCAGCTCACTGCAAGCTCCGCCTCCCGGGTTTATGCCTCCTGCCTCAGCCTCCAGAGTAGCTGGGACTACAGGCGCCTGCCACCTCGCCCGGCTAGTTTTTTTTTGTATTTTTTAGTAGAGACGGGGTTTCACCGTGTTAGCCAGGTCTCGATCTCCTGACCTCGTGATCCGCCCGTCTCCACCTCCCAAAGTGCTGGGATTACAGGCTTGAGCCACCGTGCCCGGCCACCCCAACTTCTTTATTATATTTACAGTTACAATAAATCCTTAATATTATTAATTTCTTAATTGTTCCTTAAGTGTCTGTTTACAGCCGGTTTGTTCAAATGAGGATTCAAACAAGACCCACACGTTGTATTTAATTGATGTCTTCTTAGGTCTCTTTTAGTCTAAACAGCTCCCTGGGGTTTTTTTTCCTTCCCCTTACCTTGCCACATTCGTTGAAGAAACCAGGTCTTTGTGCTGAGAAGTCTCCCACGTCTGGGTTTGCTGATTGTATTTCTGTGGGGTCATTTAACATGCTCCTGTCCCATGTAATTCCTGTATACTGGTAGTTAGGGCCAGAGGCCTGCCCAGATTCAGGGTTGACTTCTGATTCGACAGGAATGTTTTGGTGGGGAGATGCTGCGTGCTTCCTTTCGCATCACATCTGAAGCCACATCATCTGTTTCTCTCTTTTGATGTTAAGATTGATCAAAGTTTAGGGTTGTCATCCTGATCCATTCATAAAATTCTCTGTCAGCCTTTTGCCTGATGCTTTTAACAACCATTTACAATCCTAGATTTATTTATGCATTTATTTAATTTATTGAGACAGAGTCTCACTCTGTCACACAGGGTGGAGTGCAGTGATGTGATCCTGGCCCATTGCAACCTCTGCCTCCCAGGTTCAAGAGATTCTGCCTCAGCCTCCTGAGTAACTGGGATTACAGGCCCCCACCACAATGCCTGGCTAATTTTTGTATTTTCAGTAGAGATGGTGTTTCATCATGTTGGCCAGGCTGTCCTTGAACTCCTGACCTCAGGTGATTTGTCCACCTTGGTCTCCCAAAGTACAAGGATTACAGGTGTGAGCCACTGTGCCTGGCCACAGTCCTAGATTTGTTAATTCATTAAGAGAATGTTGATGTTTTAAACATAAAATAAGAATAAATAATTTTGAAATTCCACCTTATGCCTGATTCTAGCATGGGGCAGCAGGAATAGGGTGCAGGATTTGAGGAAACCTTTATTGGGAGAGTAAGCACTTAGGAAAGGAAATATTTTTTCCATCTCCTAGAAAAGGACTGTCATGATTTGCTGTGAGAGGGAGCTTACCTGTGCTCCATAGGATCCTGGTGTAGAACCCACTGGTCCAGTATGACATGGTGTAGAATGTGGCCACACTGAATGTGCTGAATTACCTAATGCATGGCAAGGCCAGTGGGAGTGCCAAGGAGAGGGGCTCAGTATGAGCTGATAATGCTACCTGGAGGAAAAGAGATTAAAACTGGGGATTTAGGTTATTGAAAATAAGTACTGTTGGCTGTGACTTCCAGTAGAAACTAAGGGTGAAATGGAAGTATGAATGTGAGCAGGACTGGGGAGGAGAAATCGGGAGCACTTAGTGAGTCGGGACAGGAGGAGAAACTCCCTGCACCATGGAGAGTGTTTTCTTGACGGATGACAGCCTTCTTAGCCCTCTGCCCAGCCCTTCATCCCCTTTGAGGGGAGTTTATGTGATAGACAGGGAGAGACAAAGATGTCACTAGACTTTGATCTTACACTCTTCATGGGTATTTCCTGAAACAGCTCCAAGAATCAGCCCTCCAACTTGTCCATGTTATTCACAGAAAGTGAACTACCCTTCCTTTATTTTCCCCAATCTTTAAGTAAACTTTTTATTGATGTATAACATACAGGAAAGTCCCCAAATCAGAAATATATAGCTCAGTGAGTTGTCACAAAGTGAATACATCCATGTAACCAGCACTCACTTTAAGAAAGACAACTATGCCAGCACCCCAGGAGCCAGCTGCTATCCCCGTGCCCTTTCCAGTCACTACTCCGCCCCAGGGAACCGCTGTGCTGATTCCTAACAGTGTAGGTTGGTTCTGCCTGTTTTCTAACTTTATATAAATCACACTTACATAATATATACTCCCTTGTGTCTCCTCTTTGTAATTTGAATATATATATTTGAATGTATCTACACTGACATTTATTTAGATCCCATAGTATTTTTTTTTTCTTTTTTAGTGATGGAGTCTCTGTGTTGCCCAGGCTGGCCTTGAACTCCTGGGCCTAAGCTGCCCTCCTGCCTCAGCCTCCAATAGCTGGGACCACCGGTACATGTCCCTGTGCCTGGCCTGACAGTATTTCTGAATACTCGTTTTTGTTTTTGTTTGTTTGTTTTGTTTTTTGAGACAGAGATTCGCTCTTGTTGCCCAGGCTAGAGTGCAATGGCTTGATCTCGGCTCATTGCAACCTCCGCCTCCCGGATTCAAGTGATTCTCCTGCCTCAGCCTCCTGAGTAATTGGGATTACAGGCATGCACCACCACGCCCAGCTAATTTTGTATTTTTAGTAGAGACAAGGTTTCTCCATGTTGGTCAGGCTGGTCTCCAATGCCCAACCTCAGATGATCTGCCCACCTTGGCCTCCGAAAATGCTGGGATTACAGATGTGAGCCACCATGCCCGACCCCAAATACCCATTTTTTAAGAAGGGGAATGTAGTCATGCTTTAAAACATGCATGTCTTAGTTTGTTTTATATTGTTACTGTTATAACAGAATACCATAGACTAGGTAATTTATTTTTTATTTTTTTATTTTTTTTTGAGACAGAGTCTCGCTTAGTCGCCCAGGCTGGAGTGCAATGGCGCGATCTCGGCTCACTGCAAGCTCCGCCTCCCGGGTTCACGCCATTCTCCTGCCTCAGCCTCCGAGAGTAGCTGGGACTAAAGGCGCCCGCCGCCTCGCCCGGCTAATTTTTTGCATTTTTAGTAGAGACGGGGTTTCACCGTGTTAGCCAGGATGGTCTCGATATCCTGACCTCGTGATCCGCCCGCCTCGGCCTCCCAAAGTGCTGGGATTACAGGCGTGAGCCACCGCGCCCGGCCGGACTAGGTAATTTATAATGAACAGAAATTTATTTGGCTCATGGTTCTGGGACTAGAAGTCCAAAAGCATGGCACTGGCATCTGGGGAGGGCCTTTGTTCTGTGTAGTCCCTTGGCGGAAGGCAAGAGAGAAAGAGAGCAAGAGAGGGCAAGAGTGAGGGAGAGCCAGGGTACCAAACTTGTTTTTATTACAAATCTGCTCTGGTGATAACTAACCTACCCTGGTGATAACAACATTAATCCATTCACAGGGGCAGAGTCCTCATGACCTAATCACCTGTTATTAGGCCCCACTTCCCAATACTGTTACATTGAGGATTAAATTTCTAACACATAAACTTTGGGGGACACATTCAAAGCATAACGATGTTTGTACGTTTAAAAAAAACAACATACATTTGAGTGTTCTTGGTTTTTTGCTAAGGACAAATTAGCAAAAATAGGATGCTTAATATGTCTTAGTTTTCCATGAAAAATGATCCTGTGATAGAGTCTTCCAAGGAAGGATCCAATGGGGGGAAATCAATCATCTCTGGTTGAAGCATGTTGGTTACTATCTAGAATGCAGTGGGGCAGAGTCGTCAATCTCCTGTAGTTCTCAAGGTGGTGAATGCCAGACTCCCTGGAGGATGATTTGTGAGGATGCTTTATTTTGTTATAGTTTCCAAAAGGAAGATGTGGCTTGCGTTTAAAATACAAGTTTTGGCCAGGCATGGTGGCTCACGCCTGTAATTCCATCACTTTGGGAGGCCAAGGCGGGTAGATCCGAGGTCAGGAGATCGAGACCATCCTGGCTAACACAGTGAAACCCCATCTCTACTGAAAATGCAAAAAATTATGCAGGCGTGGTGGCGGGCACCTGTAGTCCCAGCTACTCGGGAGGCTGAGGCAGGAGAATGGTGTGAACCCGGGAGGCGGAGCTTACGGTGAGCCAACATTGCGCCACTGCACTCTAGCCTGGGCAACAGAACGAGGCTCCGTCTCAAAATAATAATAATAATAATGATAATAATAATAATAATAATAATAAAATACAAGTTTTATTTTTATGTAGGAGTAACTGGCTCAGGATTCCCCTTTGATTTTGGACGTAACCCCTACAAAGGAAAGCGCCCTTTGAAAGACATAATTGGGTCATACAAAAATCGTCACAGCAGTGGTGACCCTTCAAGTGAAGGCACATCAGGCAGTGGCAGCATCAGCATCAGGAAGCCGGGCTCCGAAATGCAACTGCAGATCCAGAGCCAGCAGGAAGAGCTGGAACGGTTAAAGAAAGACCTATGCAGTCAGAAGGTAACTTCTTCTGGTTTCTGTCTTACCCCACATCAGCAGGCCAAGGATGGGAGGAATAAAGCCCAATTTATGTTTCCCTGAGTCTGGAAATAGCTTTATTTCCTAGAAGTTGCTTTTCCTCTGGAGGTTTCATATTGCCATGGCCATCATCTAGGCATGGCTGCTGTGCGTAATCATTGGTTCAGAGGTGTTTGCATTTGCAAGGAGAGTGAAGATCTCTCAAAGGAGGACAGAGGAGGTTGCTGTCTGCACCCACCGTCCAGTCCTGCCCCTGAGGTTGAATCTCCCCGAACACAGTTTCAGCCCAGAGTTCTTTAACAGTCGTTAAAAAGAGTTTCTGCATCCTATTCAACAACAGTTTCCTGAGCTAATCAGATCGAATTACATTTAATTGTTCAGTAGTTCAGTGACTCTTAGAGCACAGATTTTTTAATACCCATGAACATTTACTGGACACCATTGCTAATTACAGTACACATGTCCATTATTTCCTGTTTCCTATTACTGTTCTCTACAGACAGTCTTTATGGAATAAATATTTTTTTCCTCTATTTTTGAGATCCTTCAAGAGGAAGTTCAGTATTAAAATGTTTCCAGTAAAGTTTCTACATTTCCTCAAATTCTGTCGATTGCTCTATGTAATGTTGTCATAATTTCTGCTTTTCCTCCCCTCCTTACCCTTCACTCCATTCTCCTTTTGGCTCCCAGGAGCTTGTTCGACTGCTCCAGCAGACAGTCCGGTCATCCCAGTATGACAAGTATTTCACAAGCAGCCGGCTCTGCGAGGGGGTCCCAAAAGACACGCTCGAGCTTCTGCACCAAAAGGATGATCAGATTCTGGGCCTTACCAGCCAGCTGGAGAGGTTCAACCTGGAGAAGGAGAGCCTTCAGCAGGAAGTGAGGACGCTGAAGAGCAAAGTGGGCGAGCTCAACGAGCAGCTGGGGATGCTCATGGAGACCATCCAAGCCAAGGATGAGGTCATCATCAAGCTCAGCGAGGGCGAGGGCAGCGGGCCTCCTCCCACTGTGGTGCCCAGCTCCCCTTCAGCCGCACCTGTTGCCAGGGACCAGCTGGAACTGGACAGGCTCAAAGTAAGAGCAGGGCAGGGGCTCTGGTGATTGGCATGAGAGACCACCAATGTCACCCTAGAGGCCTGGCCTCCATGAGCTGATTTGGTGTGATGGACAGCTACACACCTTTTTTTTTTTTTTTTTTTTTCACAAGTGTAACAGGACTTACCATCAAATAATCATTAATCATCTGTGGAGCTTCCTTGGAAAAGGAAACTCTTGCTGTTATTTGGAACAGTTTCAAATCCTTCCCCTCCCTTGCTTTCAAGCAACTGAGACTTACCTTTCTATATATACCACCCTTAGTACTTCATTATCCCGTGTATCATACAGAGGCTGTTTCTTACCCCTCTTGTGTACATGAAAGCACACACAAACTTAATTTGTAAAGTTTGCTGCAGGACCTAGTGGATGCCTGCTTTGGGAGCATTGTTCCTAACAGCTAGTATAGGATTAGCTGGGGAAGCGGACTCCAGCTTCCAAGCAGGCCTAGGAAGAGGGCCTGTTCACAGTCAGTGCCCCCAACACCCAAGATGGGAGGGTACTGACACTTAGTAGGAAGGACAGCTTTCCTCCCCATGTCCCTCTCTGGGTGAGCCCTCAGGGTGGGAGGCTATTTCCTGAACGGAAGTGACCCTCCAAGTCATGCCTGGGGTGGTGACCAACTGATGTGGTAGGAGGAACACACAGCATTTGTGAGAGGCGGGGGCAGCCTGCATTTCTCTTCTTGCCCCTAGAGAAGCCTCCTGTTTCAGAGGGGAAGCCACAGGGAGGATCATAACATTCTTGCGGCCACCAGTTCTTGAGACTTTGTTGGAGTGGTTTTAGGTGGACACGTGGCCCCCAGGACGTGGGGCATCAAGTATAGCCTGTTTGACCCCAGCAGACCCCAAACATGCCTGTAGCTACTAGTCTCAGCCCCAAGGCATTCCTTACCTGGCCACCCTCATCTTGCAAATAATGTGTTTTCAAGGGTGTTTGGCTCCGGATGGAGCTTGTCCTTGGAGGTCCGAGGTTTGTTACTGTCCAGGTTATTACTGAGCATTTGCTTCATGCCTGGCAGTACCTTTCAGGTACTGCCAATGCATTGAGTGAGGGAATGATGGGCATGCTGGGCACCCTGAAGATAATTCCAAAACAGAAGTAAAAACACTGGAATCATGGCAGCAGGGCTGGAATATGTACATGGTCCACAGAGTGACCACTTCTCACTGATAACACCTATTGGATATATGAGGCCCAGAGGATTTATGAATGAGAAAATCCAAAACAACAATAAAACCTCTGGTCTCAATACTTTACCCTTATATCTACTATTAAAAAAAAAAAAAGCTGGCGGTGCATGATGGCTCACGCCTGTGATAGCAGCACTTTGGGTGACTGAGGTGGGCACATTGCTTGAGCCCAGGAGTTTGAGACCAGTGTAGGCAACATAGTGAAACCCCATCTCTACAAAAAAAAAAAAAAAAAAAAAAAAAAAAAAAAAAAAAAAAAAAAGGCCAGGCATGGTGGCTTGTACTTGTAGTCCCAACTACTCAAGAAGCTAAAGTGGGAGGATTGCTTGAGCCCTAGAGAGCAGAGCAAGGCTGCAGTGAGCTGAGATCCTACCACCGCACTCCAGCCTGGATGACAAAGTGAGACCCCGTTGCAAGAAAAAAATAGCCTTTGTGGGTTTTTTTGTTTTTTGTTTTTTTGTTTTTTAAATAAGAGGTATCAGTTAACGTTGCCAATGGAAGTTGGGTTTTTTAATGTACACAACATTGAATATACATGACCCTAAATATATACCCATCAATAATACAAATTTTGGGATTACTTAATGAGAGCAGAAATTTTTATTTTTATGTTTTTTTTTTTGAGACAGTGTTTTGCTCTGTTGCAGGCTGGAGTGCAGTAGTGCAATTTCAGCTCACTGCAGCCTTAACCTCCCTGGCTCAAGAAATCCTCTGGCCTCAGCCTCCTGAGTAGCTGGGTGAGACTAGAGGCGTACATCACCACACCCAGCTAATTTTTATATTTTTAGTAGAGACAGAGTTTCGCCGTGTTGCCCGGGCTGGTCTTGAACTCCGAAGCTCAAGTGATCCTCCTGAGATTACAGGCATGAGCCATGGCACCCAGCAGACGGGTGAAGGTTTTATTTTGCAAGTGTGTCTATTTCTGTAGTGTGTAGAATAGTACTATAGTGGTAGGTTTTCAGGGCGTGCGTGACACTCGGCAGTGGGGAAGACGTGTGGAGCAGGTTTTCCGGGGGAGCAAGCCGGGGTTGTGTGAAGAGTATGCTTCGTGGCTGTCGCGACTGTGTAGCTCCTTCTGTAGGCAGCTGATGGAGCTGATCGGGATACAACACTGATCAGAACAGGACATTCCCTCCTCTTTTCTTTCTGCAGCGTAATGGGTGGGGTGGTTTTGAATCAGCCATGAAGTTTTTTTTCCTCCAACATTTCTCAACAAATTTAACAATTTTTAACAACTTAAGCCTGTGAGTGACCCCAGAATATCACAACCGTGAGGTGATGTAGTGACAGTTGATGAAGAGGCAAAGTAGTTGTTAGGTGGATTCCGGGTGAGACTATTGAGGCCTGCCTGGGTCCATGACCTCATGCTGTCTGACACTGCTCTGTTATTGCCAGTGCTGGGGGTCCCTCTGCAATGCAGAAGGTGTTCACACCTCATATAGGTCTCCTCTGCAGTGGCACTGGGAGAACTGGAAAGGCTCCAAGGAGAAAGAGGGAGTGCACTGACAGAAGTGGGTGTTCTGATGTGCGTTCCTTCATAGCCCTTCAGCTCTAGACAGGGTATGGTTGAAGAAGAAATATTGATTCCTACTTCTGATTCCAAATTTAAAATGTCTTAAGTGGAAAAGTATATATATTTAAGATATGTTTATTTAAAGCATATTTTATATATTTTTAATTTTAAATATATGTTTATGTATCTTTTTTGTTATTGCCATTCTTGACCAGTTTTCATGCTTTATTGTCAGTGGATGCTGCCTGTAAAGATTTCTGCCATTTGGAATTTGCTAACTTTTTTTGGTGTAGTCTAATGCTTTTTGTTTCTGTAGTATTCTGAGACAGGAATAAACATTGGTCCTAGGATTTTGCCACCCTAGTGATTAAGTCATTCTTTTTCTATGTTTCCTTCCAATCCTTTTCTATGTTTCCATAATGCTTCCATTTGTGAAGTATATGGACTTTCGGATTGTTCCATTCAGCATTGTGGCCCCAGCACTTCCACATTGCTTTCATTAGCGATTTCAGTGTTGTCCATCCTTTGTGTTGTCATTTACTTCATCCTTGTCTTTCTTCCTGTGTTTGCTGTTCCATGAATACCTCCCTGCCTACAGCTTCTCCTTCCAGCTCATCTATTCATCCAGCTTTGTGCCTACTCTTTTATTCTGCACGGGTACACAGGCACTGCACTCCTGGGCCTCACGGTTTAGTTTAGAGGCACAAACAGAAAAGCAGAATGACAACTGGAGCAAGCACCAGGAGGGAAGGGGATGTGGAACAGCGTGGGGTGATGCTTTACATGACCTCCAGAGCCAGCCCTGGTTGGATTCAAAGTCAGATCACCACTTAGGACCTCTGACTTGGGCAGGTGAATTCATGTCTCTGCTTCAGTGTGTTTGTCTGTGAAATAGTGCTTATTTTCATCATAGGTATTGTAAGGGTTACAGGCAGTAATCCACGTAAAGCCCTCCCTCACACAGTGCCTGGCTCCTCATAGGGTCTTCACTATTGAGTGTTGTTATTGCTGTGGTCATCATCATTCTAGAGAAAGTAGCTGTAATATAAATGATCAGGATTTAACTTAGATTGTAACACAAATTTTAAGTTAAAGACATACATGACAGCTGATGTTACTTGCTTTCACTGACCCACCTTGTATCACTCAGTCTCTATCCATCACTGTTGAGTGTTTTCTTCAGTTGCCCTTCAGCCAGCTTTCCTTTGGCTGACCTGCCTTTTAGTAATATGTTTGCTTAATCTTTCCAAGTATGAGACCTTTGGCCAGGTGCAGTAGCTCATACCTGTAATCCCAGTGCTTTGGGAGACCGAGGCAAGAGGATCACTTGAGGCCAAGAGTTTGAGACCAGCCTGGGCAACATAGTGACATCTCATCTCTACAAAAAAAAAAAAAAAAATTAGCTGGATGTGGTGGCCATGCCTGTGGTCCTAGCTACTCAGGAGGCTGAGGTGGGAGGATCACTTATGCCCAGGAGTTCAAGACTGCAGTGAGCTATGACCATGCTAGTGCACTCCAGCCTGGGCAACAGAGTTAGACCTTGTCTCCCACCCTTTTTTTTTTTTTTTTTGATACAGAGTCTCACTATTTCACCCAGGTTGGAGTGCAGTGGCATGATCTTGGCTCACTGCAGCCTCTGCCTCCTGGGGTCAAGTGATTCTCATGCCTCAGAAAGGGTAGTTGGGACTAGAGGTGTGCACTACCACACCTGGCCAATTTTTTTTTTTCTTTGTATTTTTAGTAGAGACAGGGTTTTGCCGTGTTAGCCAGGCTGGTCTCAAACTCAAGTGATCCTCCTGCCTTGGCCTCCCAAAGTGCTGGGATTATAGGCACGAGTCACCATGCCCAGCCAACTTTGTTTCTTAAAAAAAAAAAAAAAAAAAAAAAAAAGCTTTAAGACACCAGTAGAAAGGAGATTCAGGTGAGAAAAGGAAGTCCAATATTCAACATTTCAAGTACTTGTCATGACATGGTTTTGCTCAGGCTGAGTATGATGCCTATCGAAGTTCTTGTGGGAGTCAGGGGCCTGAGACCATGGAGCTAAGAGCCCACTGGTCTGGCTTTCAGAAGTCTGATTTGCAGCCTAGACAGTAATTGGGCAACTTTCTATGGCTCAATTCTTCACCTCAAAAATAAAGATGGTGAGAATGGCTGCCTAAGAGTTGTGAGTTTTAAACAAGATTAGGAATCTCACATGCCTAGCACAGGGCACCTGTAACCCATTGCAAGTGCTCCATAAATGTTAGTGATTAAAGGGAACATTGAACCATTTTGAGTTCTGCATTTTATGGGGGAAATGGTATAATCCCGTGGTGGTTTCTTGTTTGGCGATGAGGAATTTCTATAGCCACATCTCTGGGGAGCAGCAGCAGTCTCCTGCCTGTGGTATCACCAGTCTGTCTTGACTCCCCTGGCCTGCTCTTTGAGCTGTCTTGAACATAATTTCTTCTGTGATTGGGAGATCAGGAACCTCACACACCAGCCTGTCAGATTATAAAAGAGAAACAATTAGAAGCGGGGCGGGATGGGGAAAAGAGACACATTTATAAAAGACTGAATTTGTAAAGAAGATTCAGAAGTCACTGCCTCAGAGGTGATTTGGATTAGTATCCTTAGCAGCGTCTTCAGTTCATTGTTTTTATTAGGAAAGTCTAAGGAAGTTTTCTGAGCTTCATTTTCAGTGTTTTACATGAAAACACTGTACCCCCTTTTTGGTTTGCTTTTTGTTGCTGTTGGCTCCTTTCAGCTTTCTTGCTTGGAGTTTCAAGGGCTGAAACCAACATGACATGTGCCCCGCCCCAACCTGCTCTCACAGTTGGACTTGGCAGAACTTGTCACCAGCTTGTTATGTTCTTTTATAGACAGAAAGCAAATAGGCAAAGGTTAACAGTTGGCTAATTTAAATGAAGGCTATATTGTGTTAATTGTACTTTTCTTTCAACTTTTCTGTAAGTTTGAAATTTTTCAATGTTGAAGAATATGTTCTCTTACGTGCCTTATTTGTAGGTCATAGGATTTGTTGTTAAGAGTGATTTTTAGTTATGAACTGTATATGTATGTAACCTTTTTTTTTTTTACATAAACTGGATAAGTGAAGATGAGAACCTTCAGAAAATATGTTGTTTCTCTAGTTTAAAAAAAAGTAAGATATTGCTTTTTTTTTAACCACCTCAATGAATATGGAATATGGATAAAATATTTGCATAGATTTAGGAATATGTCATATTTATTTCTCCTGTCATCAGTTGAGAAAAACTACCACAATTAAATAAAAATATCTTCTCCATCACGGCCATCATGCCTGCCTGCCTTCTACTACTGTAAATGGCCAAAAAGATTAATCGGAAAGTGCCTTTTAACAACTTCTAGTTCTTTAGAACTTACTCTAACTTAGCAGGGCTATTTGATTGGTGAGGCAGCAAGATACTGACTACATAGGGTAATTAATTAGTCAATATTCAACCAATATGAATTCAGGGATTTTTTTTTTCTAACAGGATAATCTACAGGGGTACAAAACCCAAAACAAATTTCTAAATAAGGAGATTTTGGAACTCTCAGCTCTACGAAGAAATGCAGAAAGGAGAGAGAGGGATCTGATGGCAAAGGTGGGTCAGGATAGATGGATTCTGTTACCTGGTGGGAGGTAAGGTTAGGAAACCATTGAAATTAAGCATGCTTTACAAACCGGTTCAACTCCCAGGCTTAGAGAGATGTAGTTACTGATAACAAAATATGTTTAAAATATATATAGTACATAGAGATATATAGTTAGTCTTATTTTATCTCTGATGAAGACAAAGATAAATGCCCTGAGATGTGAGTTTTTCACATAAACTGGGTAAGAATGAGAAGCTACAGAAAATGTGTTCCGTTTCTCTAGTTAAAGAAAAAGAACATAAGGTATTGCTTTCTTTGTGTGTTACCTTTGTTCATAAGCATTTTTAATGGACTTTGAAGAAAACAAACTAAATATATAATTATAAGGTCCCCTAAATTAAGATTATTTGGGTTTTGATTTATGCTGTTCAGATTGTATTTATGGAGATGGTGAGGTGAATGCCGCCTCTGTGGACCCAGTAGGGTTGTTGTGAAAGTCCGATATGATTATGGCTGGAAGGGGCTTTACACAAAGTGTAATGGGACCACAAACATTTCAGCTGTCATCAAATGAGTTGTAGTCAAATGACACTTGTCAATAGCTGTTATATACCTGATAAACTTTTTTGAACAGAACTTGAAGCATCTTCCCAGACCTTATTCCTGCGTTTTTTCCGGGGTATATTTGATTTGTCTGATAAGGTGGCAGATGGGAGCTAGTCCTGGACCACAGTGTCCTTAAATAGAATGGGTATAGCATGGAGTGGCCACTCATGGGCCATGTGCCAAATGGCACCAAGCTGGACCTCAGTAATTGGCATGTAGTAATTGGCATGTAGCCTGTCCAGAGGTGATGCATTTGTTGGCATCCGGAGGTCTGATTATCAGCACTCCTCTATAAGGAAGAGAGGAGCCCACTGCAGGCCATTTTAAACGTGACAGGTGGTCTGTGGCATAAATTAATTTATTGTCTTTGATACAGTCTGTCTCTGGCTCACTTCCTAATAGTTTTGGGTTTGTTGTTCACTGGTTATTTGAGTATCTAAATATTGCTCTTCCTGTGTCTCTGTCTGGATGGAGGTAACCACCACATTCTCTGCAGTATTCTAGCCTGGAAGCCAAGCTCTGCCAGATAGAAAGTAAATACCTGATATTGCTCCAAGAAATGAAGACACCAGTGTGCTCAGAAGACCAGGGGCCCACCCGGGAGGTCATAGCCCAGTTGCTGGAGGATGCTCTGCAGGTTGAAAGCCAAGAGCAGCCAGAGCAAGCATTTGTTAAACCTCATCTTGTCAGGTAAAGGTGCTAGTGACTTTTGGGAGTAGTGCACCCCATTTCTGAAGTCCCTTTTTCAACAGCAGGAACCATTCGCAGAAAGCCGTACACAACTGTGTGTCTCATTTGGTGCTCATGACAAATGCTGTCAGGTCAGCAGAACAGGTAATGTCTTCATTCTCCCCTAATAATCAAGTCATAGAGCAGGGACTTACCACAGGTCTTCTGATTGCAAGACCTATTTCTCGTGTAAGTAAGGGAGCCTTCCTTCTGATCCTTGCTTACTTCAGGAGGAGCCGGTCTTCCAAGGAATAGGAACCATCTGCTAAAACAGCCCTACCCACAGGTGGTTCAAAACAAAGGGGGCCCTTAAGTGGGGAACTGAGCTTACACACACATACACACACACCCCATATATTTTTGGGGAAATCACTGAATCTGGAAGCCCATGATGGATCTTGGATTAAGAACCCTCTCATAACCTGTTTTCTAAAAAAAATTAGACTCATGAAATACTTGAGCCAGGAGAAATCTGCAGATTCATGCAGTTCAGCTTCCTCTTGTTTCCACGACTCAGGACCAGCCCTGTGTCTAGGCCTTGTTTACGGCAGTCTCCTTGCTTCTCCTGCCCCACCCCTGCAGGCCCAGGTGAAGCCTTGCTTCAGTTTGACGTGACCTTTCCCTTCTCTGAGCTTACAGCACCAGCCTGCAGTGTTTGGGCTACTCAGATAACAGAAATATGCTCAGAAAGTACCCAACACCATCTTTACTAAACACTTTTATGGATGTCTCACAGGTGCCAGGAACTGTGCTAAGGGTTTTATGTGCAGAGTGGTACTTAATGCTCAGTGATGTGGGTGTTTTTATTCTCACTTTACAAGTGAAGAAGCTGGGTATGGAGGTGATATAACTTGCCCAGAGTCACCCAGGCTGTGAGTGGTGAGGACAGGCCCTCAGCCGCCTGGATGGTCAGGTTCCCAGGTGCTGGAGCGCCACCTGTACGCTGGGCATTGCTGCTTTGCCCGTCGTGGTGGTGGTTAACTTCTATGAGCTCTTGGAGTGCTTCTGAAGGTGCTGTGTATTCTTCCCATGTAAAAGTGTTTTGTGCTCTTACTACTTACATTGTGTGTTCAAATTTTATATATAAGTAGAATAACCATGTATATTGTTTTATTTTCAACTTTTTCTTATGGAAAATTTAAAACACACAAAGAAGTAGACAGAATTATGTAACATATACCCCTGTGTGCAACTAACTGGAGCACTTGTTAATGTTTTGCCAATATTATTTCATTTTACCTCCCAACTCCCCAGTTTTTTTTCTGGAATATTTTAAAGCAAATGCCGGACATCACGTCATTCCACCTGTAAACATTTCAGTATGTATTTCTGACTGGATACATACTAATCCCAGATACATATCATTTTGAAACTTATTTCCTTCAACATTATTTTCTGAAATTATCCAGGTTGATACAAGTTAACTCCTGAGCTTTTTTTTTTTTTTTTTTTTAAGAGATGGGGTCTCACTCTTGCTCTGGCTGGCCTGGACCTCCTGGGCTCAAGCAGTTCTCCTACATCAGCCTCCCAGACAGCTGGGACTACAGACGCACACGACTGAGCATGTTTACCTTCTTTGTAGAACATCATTGTATGAATCTACCATGGTGTCTTTATTCCTTCCCCTCATGGAGGACATTTAGATCTTTCCATTTTTCCTTGTTACAGTGATGCAAGGACCATCATGGTCCATATTCCCATGTGCCCACGTGAGAGAGTTTCTCTAGGGTGCAGACTGGAAGTGGAATTCCTGGTGTGTAGAAAATACATACCTTTAACTCTGCTAGATCTGATTTTCAAAGGGCTTGAGTAAGTTTACGCTCAGCAGCAGTGTGTGAAAGGCCTTTGTAGTAGTTTTCTTTTACTGGTACAACAAATTATAAACATTGTGGCTTAAAACAACACAACACAAATTTGTCACTTAATAGTTCTGAAGGTCAGTAGCCCAATATGGGTCTCATTGGATTAAAATCCAGGTTTAATTGAGGGCTGCATTTTTTCTGAAGGTTCTGGGATAGTTAATTTCCTTGTTCATTTAAGTTGTTGGTGGAATATAGTTCCTTGCAGTCAGTTGTAGGACTAGGTCGCTGTTTTCTTGCTGGTTGTCAGCTGTGGTTGGTGGCTTCTAGAGCCCCCTGCGTTCTTTGGCCCGGGGCCCCTTTTCCCATCTTCGGGGCGACAGCAGCAGGTCCAGCGCCTCTCACGCCTCCCATCTCTCCTGCCTGACGTTTCTCTGACTGACTCTTCCACTTTGAAGGGCTCATGAGGATATTTGGGCCCATCCAGATATCCCAGATAATCTCCTTGTTTTAAATTCTGCATTAACATTCCATTAACAACATTCCTATTGCCATGTAACGTAAAACAGCCACAGGTTCCAGGAACTGGGACGTGAACATCTTTATCCCTAATAGCTTATAAATACATTCTTCTTTTTTTTATCTTTTAAAATGATATTTTTAAGCATAAAGTTATACATATGTAGTACATATATGATAAAGAAACATACACACGCATTAATGTAGCCAGATTTATCAGTCTTGTTTTTGTGCTGTTGCCTGCGTTTTCTTCCATGCTTTTCATATTTTCAGTGTTAAACTGTTTGGAATTGGTTTTTTCCCTATGTAGTATCAAGTAGAGATCTAATTTAATTTTTCCATATAGATAGTCATTCTAGCTTTATATACTGAGAAGTCGATTATATCCTCACTGATCTGAAATGCTTCTCATAGTTCAAAGTACCACGTGTGCATAATTTGGTTTCTAGACTCTCTTTTTCTGTTGCGTTGGTCTTTGTTGCTAAAACTTTGTCATTTTAACTTTTCCTTTTGTTTTTATCAACAGTGAATATGATATTTATGGGTTCAGGACTGTACCTGAGGATGACGAGGAAGAGAAGTTGGTCGCCAAGGTCCGCGCGTTGGATCTGAAGACTCTCTACCTCACAGAAAACCAGGAAGTCTCCACTGGGGTCAAGTGGGAAAACTATTTTGCCAGTACAGTCAACAGGGAGATGATGTGCTCTCCAGAATTAAAAAACCTTATCCGTGCGGGCATTCCCCATGAGCACCGTTCCAAGGTATGGAAGTGGTGTGTGGACCGTCACACCAGGAAGTTCAAGGACAGCACGGAGCCTGGCCACTTCCAGACATTGCTGCAGAAGGCGCTGGAGAAACAGAACCCGGCCTCCAAGCAGATTGAGCTGGACTTGCTGCGAACTCTGCCCAACAACAAACATTACTCCTGCCCCACCTCAGAAGGCATACAGAAGCTACGCAACGTCCTCCTCGCCTTCTCCTGGCGGAATCCAGACATCGGCTACTGCCAAGGCCTAAACAGGTGGGGGCACAGCACAAAATGTTCCCATTTGCCATTAGGCAACTTGTAGGCACCGGTACTGCCTGGCAGCTCCCTCCCTTCCTGGTTGGCCAAGAAAAGTCAATATTTTAGAAGAAAAAAGTAGTTGCAGCAAGCCAGTTTTCATGACACAGTGTCCCCAGTTCTAGAAGAACTGAGAGAAACAAACATGCTTTCAGAAAGTATTAAGAACACAAGAGTTTAATTCATTTGAAACTACTGGAGTCTCATTTTTTCCTAGTCTCATCACACTTGGGTTTTGATCAGAAGTTTGATTTTATTAGTTTGTAATGCATGGAGTGGAAATTGATGGCCACCCCTTGTTTATGCAGTATACAGGATCTTTTTGTGAATCAAGAAGTCGCCCCAGACAATTATTCAGCTGATTGAAACTTAGCCCTTCATGGACTTAAACTTGTTTCCTTTTAAACTAGAACCTTTAACAGGTCTTGCATACTTCCCTACTTCCATAGGCAGAGGACGCTGAAAAGCCTCTCACATTTTCTTGGTGATCCAGGCTCATCCTCCTGAGCTGTGTAGGGATGGGACAAGACCTCAGGAGGACTGAGGTTTGCTCCCCACCAAGCTCTTCCTGTCACTGGACTTTGCACTGACTGCTTCTTAATGGCTTGTGCACTTTCTGCTTACTGCTGTCCTGGCAGTTGTCCATTTATATTTCTGTGTTATGAAAGTAGGTAATCAAGTTTGTAAAAAAAAAAAAAAGGATAAAGGTCCAGTGCAGTGGCTCACACCTGTAATCCCAACACTTTGGGAGGCCAAGGTGGAAGGATTGCTTGAGTCCAGGAGTTTGAAACCAGCCTGGGCAACATGGCGAAACCCCATCCCTACAAAAAATACAAAAAAAATTAGCTGGGTGCGGTGGGTCACACCTGTAATCCCGGCACTTTGGGAGGTCGAGGCAGGCAGATCACCTGACGTCAGGAGTTCAGGACCAGCCTGGCCAACATGGTGAGACCCTGTCTCTACTAAAAATACAAAACTTAGCCAGACAGTGGCACATGCCTGTAATCCCACCTACTTGGGAGCCTGAGGTAGGAGATTTGCTTGAACCTGGGAGGCAGATGTTGCAGTGAGCCAAGATCGTGCCACTGCACTCTAGCCTGAACAACAGAGGGAGACTCCGTCAAAAAAAAAAAAAAAAATTAGCTGGGCATGGTGGCATGCGCCTCTAATCCCAGCTACTTGGAAGGTTGAGGTGGGAGGATCGCTTGAGCCCAGGAGGTTGAGGCTGTAGTGAGCTGTGATCATACCACTATACTCCAGCCTGGGCAACAGAGTGAGACCCTGTCTCAAAAAAAAAAAAAGATACGGATAAAGTAAGAATGGAAAAGCTCTGCCTGTGTACCTTAGGAATTCTGTAAGCCGTGCATGAGCTGGAGTTCTGAGTACTGACATTTGTTCTGGCTGCTGACAGGCCTTTTTGCTTCTGCTCCATGCCAGGTATTGACCTCCAGGTACGGGTTTTCTGTTTGTGTCTGAAATGAGAGTACTGCAGGAAGAAAGGGTTTTAAGCTGGAATGTTATTTGGTTAAGACCTGAAACCAAATGGTTTTCAGTAAGTCACTGTCTCTGTGGTGGTGAGGATAGGGCAGCCTCTCTGTGTGCCCTCAGAAGGTGAAAGGGACTAGAGCTACTTCTAGACAGTCTCCATTTTTAAAAAGCCTGTAAGTAGCATCCTGCCTAATGAACCAGTTTTGTTTTGCTTAAAGCCACCATTCACACTGTATACTCAATCTAAAAATTCCTGGAAGCTGGAAACCCCTGAAATTAAGGGTCCTGGTGAGGACTTGAGTGTGCCTGTTTGGGGTACAGTAATGCTCCGTTTATTTGGCATTGTTATGGAATCAGTTTTTTCCTACATAAATGATACTTCCAGATAATTGAAGCTTTCTCTCTACACCTCCACCCTCATCACCATTAAAACCTCTGAGTTGTAATTCTTTGGGATTTTTTTCTTCAAAGTATTTGGTACGTGTCCATGCCTTCTGAGCACCCAGAACTTCAGTAGGACAACTGTAGCCTTGTTTAGATGATGGTGATTCAGGCCTATCATCTGGAATATTGGTGAATATAAGTGATGTCCTCAAAGGCTCTGCCGCTTTCAGACTCCTTACCCTTTCTCCTGGCACCATCAAGTCCTGTGGATTTGGTGTCTCTGCTTGCGTGTCTTGTTTTTCTCTCCTCTGTCTCTGCCAGTGGTCACCATTCTCCTTTCCATCCCATCCCTGCATACTTGAGACATCCTCTTCCCGGACTTTTTTTCCATTTAATTTGAGATGAGTTCATTATAGTTTTATCTAAGGAAAAAATTTCTGAGAAATGGCTTCAGGGGTTTTCCCATGAGTGTTGCTCATAAGCTTTGTGTGATGGGCAGAAGTTTTGGGTTTCAGCTGAGTAGAGGGAGGCCTATCTCTCACCTCTTCCTTTCCATCCTGCTGCGCCAGATTCCCACTTGGAGCCATACCAGGGCTGTTGATTAGTGACAGCATGTAAATAGCTGACCCGTTTCCGTTATGAACAACAAAGCAACTGAGACACATGGTCCTCCTCCCCTGCTGTGCATGCAGCGGACACAGCACTGTTAGCTTCTCCGGGGTGCTCTCGTCTGCAGCCCGTTTTATTCCTTCAGCCTGGAAGCAAGATGGCATTGGGAAAGCTGTTTTAAACCGCCCTGTGTTCTTTGTTACTTACATTCACATCTGGATTTTTTTGTGTATGAAAGGGTTATCTGGAACTTCTTGATGAACTCAAAAGAATCAGCTGCATTTGCAAAAGTGTTATAATGAAAACTATTTAATGAGGCTGGTTGATCATTGGGAAACTATTTCATCTTTGAACAAAAACCAAATGAAAGTGGGGAAAAGTAGCTTTGCTTCTCAAATTTTAGGAAATGTCCCCCCCCCCCCCCCTTTCTTTTTTAATGAGACAAGGTCTCGTTCTGTTGCACAGGCTGGAGTGCAGTGGTGCGATCATCATTCACTGTAGCCTTCACCTCCTGGGCTCAAGTGATCCTCCTGCCTCAGACTCCTGGGTAGCTAGGATTACAGGTGTGCGTCACTACTCTTGGCTGATTTTTGTTTTTTGTTTTTCTAGAAATGGGGTCTTGCTATGTTGCCCAGGCTGGTCTTAAACTCCTGGCCTCAAGTGATCTTCCTGTCTTGGCTGCCCAGAGTGCTGGGATAATAGGCGTGAGCCATTAAGCCAGGTCCTTATTATTCTTTATTGGAGAACTAGAAATAGTTTTGGCCGTGGGAGAAAAAGTGGCTTAAAGCAGACGGTCTCTGTGGAGACTGTGGTAGCAGCTGTCTGTGCCTGGGCTCTCATCTTGTCCTCCCTTTGCTTGTAGGTTGGTGGCAGTGGCCCTCCTGTACCTGGAACAAGAAGATGCTTTCTGGTGTCTCGTTACCATAGTGGAAGTTTTCATGCCCCGAGACTATTATACAAAGACTCTTTTAGGATCCCAGGTAGTTCTGAAAATTCTGTGTTTCAGTCATCACTTTTAGAATTGCAGCTGAAATGTGACCTGAATTAAACCTGTGGTCGGGGTTGGGGATTGCTTTGTGTACATGACTTCAGAGACTGATTCCTGAAGACAGCAGGCCACATCTCAGAGGCTGTCCCCAGTCATGGCCTGCTGTTTGTGACTGAGGCCGAGTTGGGTTCATTCAGCCCCCTGCGAACCAGCAGAGACAGACCCGTCCTGCAGGCCTAACATTGTGTTCACTGCTCTGCGCTCTCTTCCCCAGACACAGACCTACCAGCGGGCTGAGTCATAATCCAGGCGTGCTTGGGTGACTGGTGTGTTAGCTCAGGCTGTCAAGAAACAGATGTCAGGCTGGGATGAGACAAACCAGAGACTTTGGCATGGGGGAACCCCTGTGGAGGACAAGGGACAGGGAAGCTCTAGCCCCAGGAAGGGAGGAGGATGGGGAGGAGAGTCCCAGACCCTGTGCAGTGACCACCATGAAGTCCTGAGGAAGTCTGGGCAGGGCCAGTGGGGAGCCCTCAAGCCAAGGGCAGTGACCAAGGCACCCACCTCCACAGATGGGCTGCATTCGTGCCCCTGCCGCACCCGTGCCCTGCTACTGGAAATGAACATGGTGATGCACCAGAGGGGCAGCAGCAGAGCCTGCAGTCACCTCCCACAGTGGGGGTCTGAGTGGCGCATTTCATGCCGTCCACACCTGGAGTCTGATGCCAGGGGCCAGGGCAGGGTGATAAGGGCGGGAGAGCCCAGTGTTTCCGTCTTTGCTTGGGACAGTCCTGGCCCTGGACCAGATCCTTGGCCCTTGCATCATCCCTAGGCTGAGCTGGGGCTGCTGTCGGCACTGGCTTCCCCATAAGCCGGCCCTTTGCATGTGGCCCAGCCTCAGGCAGCTTCTATCTTAGCCAGAGCTGTGCCCGTGTGTGCCTACTCTGTCTCTTGTCTCTTCTCTAGGTCTGTGCCCCGACCTGGCCTACCTGCTCACAGCCTCTCCTTGCCCTTCTCCTGCACCACTCGGTGTCACAAGGCCTGGACCCACAGGCCAGCGAGAGGTGTTGGCAGGAGACTGAAGGGTGACAGGAGGGACTGAAGGGGTTTTCCCTCTCCCCGTCTCGGGCACTGTCTCTGAAGGTGGCTTTGTCTCCTCTGTGCCCAGCTCCTGTTCGGTGTTTCCTCTGTACCAACAGCTCACCCTACCGGCTCCCTTCATTGCTCCCCGCAGGGTGGCTTTCTGCCCTTGCTATAACTCTGGGCTGCCTCGCTGTCAGCTGTTTGGCTTCTCAGCTTTTCTCTCAACGATGTGGCCAGCCTCTGGATGACATTCACTCTGTGACACATATTTAGAGGGACTTCCATTTTCCTGGCTGGACCCAGAGCGAGTGTTCTTTGCATTTGCATTTCTGCCTTTGGAGGGAGGGTCATCATTATTGCCTCCTATTTCCGCCTGTGCTCCTCACCTCTCTAGCTCCCCAGGCTGGAAACTCAAGCCATCCTGGACTCTTGCCTCCTTCCCCTGTATCCCTGCCGTCAACATTTCTAGTGCTGCCACCTGCCTGGAAGCTTACATCTGTGTCCCCTTTTTGTCCGTCTCACCACGGTGGGACCACCGTCCCCTCTCCATCACTGCAGTTGCCTCTCTCCTTTCTTCCCGCTGCCACTCGCCTACTGCTCCAGTTTAACCTCTGTCTCACTCAGGCATTCAGTCTCGTCCCTCTGCTGCTGTTGTCCGGGGCTCCTCAGGGTAAAGATGCCTTCGAATGCCGCCAGGGCCCTCCTTCCTGCCTGCTGATGGGACATATGTTCTCTGGGCATGCCCATCCTCTGGGTACTTTCCTACGTAATCCCTCTACTGGAATAACATCCCATTGCTCATCTCCCTGGGAAGCTCCTGTGCAGCCTTAGCACACAGACATCTCCTCTGTGAGTGGTCCTTCCTGCCTCAAGGCAGGCACGGGGCCCTGCTGCTGTTCCCGCTGCTCCGGTGCAGGCCTCTGGGACAGCAGCCACCTGATTGGATCATCCTTGTGTGCCTGCCTGTCCTCCAGCTAGTCAGTGGTACCTGAGGGCCATGGCCCTGTCTTTCCTTTTTCTTTCTTTCTCCTTTTCCTCTATGCCTGGCACCCCACATAGTAAATGTTTGAACTTACATGAGCTACTCTTTGACCAGGGAAGGGGACCTGGCATTTACTGAGCCCTGGCCCCGTGCCAGCAGCTGTACAACTGCACAGAGCCCTGCAAGCTTGAGCATCAGTCTCCCTATTTGACTTGGGAGAAAACTGGGAGCCGAAGACACTAATAAGCAGTTTGCCTGAGGTGCCACTGCTGAAGGGCTGAGCTGGGGTTTGAACTCAGGCCTCTGCAGCTCTGGGCCTAAGCTTGCCCATCTCTGCCCAGTGCCTAGAACGTCACAGGAGGGTGGCAAGAGAGTCAGAGCTCTGGCCTTCCCAGAGGGTGGACTTTCGCCACAGCTGCCCCCTTCAGGTCCCTGTCCCAGTTTCACAGATGTCAGTGGATCCCAGGAGAAGCTTATCTGGTCTCCCTGTGATCACTTCACTTGCTAATTACCCAGGAAATGTATTGTTCTGTTGCATTGGTGTGTAGGAAATGAACAGCAACAGGAAGAGGCAGTAGTCAGTCAGGTGGGATTAGAGGGTCAGTAAAGAAAGTTTTGTGTGTTCATGGGCACCTGAAAGCTAATAGCTTTCAAAAATTCAAATTTAAAATATCAGGTGACCCAGTGTTTCAGAATAAGAAAAATGAAGGATTGATCTTTCTTAATTCCATTGAAGTGTAGCCAAGCACCTTGGTTAGGAACTTGGGTGGAGGGTCACATGTAGTAGTAGGTCACAACCCAGGCCCTACCTCCTATGAGCTGTGGAGCTTGGACACATCACTTAACAGCTCTGTGCCTCAGTTTCCCCATATGTAAGATGAGAGTAATACCCCTTCACACAGATTATTTGAGGTTGAATTCAGATGATGCATTAAAAAAAGTTGAATGTAATGCTCAGAACATTGTAAAAACTCAATAAAAGTTGGTAGTATTGTTATAGGGGAAGACTTATTTTAAATGTCTGGATTTAAGATAAAATTTGCATCACATTGTCATGTAAACATAAACGTAAATTCTAAGGAGACTTCTCCCTCCCCCCGCCGACTATACAAGTAATAGATGCTCACGAAAGAGAAGTTAGGCAATGTAGAAAGATGTTAAGAGGAAAATGGAAATTACCTGTTATCCTGCCAACTGGAGAACCATGGTTAGCATTTTGATGTATTTCCTTTTGCTTTTTTTCCCCTAGTTCATATAGGTATCCAAATTGAGAGCACACTGTATCCTGGCTGGTTCACATTATAGCATGAGCATTTTCCCATGTCATTTTATACTGTGTACCCATCCTATTTGGTGGCCTAATACTCCATCAGGTGGGTGCTAGAACATGTTTAATTATCCTCCTGCTTATCGATGGCCATTATGTAAGGTGGCTCTTAAAATGCGGATAGCTTTGTGTGTGCTGTCGACCCTCAGCACTGGGCTTTGCCAATCACTGTCAAACTGCCTCCTGCCAGAATCAAGTGCCTGAGCCCCGTGTCCACTGCTACTACAGTCCACATGCTTGTCAGCTTTTCCATTCATTCCATCCTTTGAGTGCATGTTCTGTGCCAGGACCTTGCTAGGTGCTGAAGACACAGAGATGAATGACACAGTCATTCCATGTCCTCCAGAGCTCAGTGGAGGAGGAAGCTTGAACAGAGGCCAGAGCAAGCGTTCCCTGGCAGCCTGCTCCACACCAGCCCTCCGCCAAGCACCCGGGCAGCCTTAAGAGTGAGGCACAGTCTGCCTCCTAGTTCGGAGAAGAGATGTGTACAAGGATCTCCTCCAACGTCAGGGCCAGCTGATATGCCCCTCCCTCTTGGACGTCTTCAGCTAGATCCTCCAGGCTGAATGAATCACGTCATCATCAACTGGTCTTACAGTGAGCTGTCCGTCTCCCTTGCCACTTTATTGCTCCCTAAAGGCAGCTCCTGACTGGGCATAAAATATGGGAAAGTACGTACAGTTGACCCTTGAATAACGTGGGTTTGAACTGCATGGGTCCACTTACATGTGGATTTTTTCAAACAAACAGACTGAAAATACAGTATTCACAGGATGTGAAACTCTCTTATATGGAGGGCCAGCTTTTTGTGCATACACCAAGGGATGACTATCGTTGTTTTTTATACTATGGATAGAGAAATTGTTTTAGTAGGTTGGTACTAGGTTTTTATTTTTATCTTTTTCCCATCAAATCCAATTGATTAGAATTAAAAGCATCAAAGGGTAGTCCGCTGTGTGAGGTTAAGTATTGTTTTGTGAAACATTTATTTTTGTTTTGTACACGTGCACACTGGTTCACGTGGACTGGGTGATGGTTGAAGATGCATGTTTTTTTGTGAGTCATAGACAAAGGCTAGGAAAGCCCCTGGCTGACAGGATAGTGTCTTGACTCCTCAGTGTGATTCAGGGGTGTCTGTGACCAGCTTCTGCCTGGCTGTGCTGCCTCACCTCCCAGCCCTCCTGCCTGGAAGCCTGAACTCCAGCTGTAGGAACGGTTTCTTCTCAGGGCTTGGCCGGGACCTGTCTGTGGTTCCACAGGGCTGTATGAACACATCGTTACCAGGGCCTGGCCATAGTTAGGATGGTCCATGTGTCTGGCCTTCCCCTCTCATCTTTTAACTCCTTGAGGTCAGGGTTGAACCTTATTTTTGCTCTGCCCAGCGCTGGTGCCATGCCTGACACAGAGTGGCGGTAACCAGGTATCGCTTGTCTGTTGTGCGATGGGTAGTTTATATAAGCCTCATTTAATCCTCACAGTAGTCCAGTAAGAGAGAGGTAATTAACTATTTTCCACATGAGGCACAGAGCCATTTAGAGCATAATTTGCTAAAAGCCACCCAGCTAGTAAGTGATAGAACTGAGATTCAGACTCAGGTCCATGTGATGCTGGAGTCCTTGCCACCCCCACTGCACATAGAGCCCAGCAAATGTTTGTTGAATGGACGTGGTGATGCTGCTTCCTCTTTGACTCAAGACTCCCATCTGCCCAGGATTCCAGTTTTTGGCCCTTTGTGTCAACGTCTCCTGTAGTTACATGTGGATTGGCAAGGCTGACTGTCCCACCTGCTCCTTGCAGTGGCCTATTTCCCAGGGCATTTTGAGTGCAAGAGTTGGTTTCAGGTCACGGACCCCCCCCCTACTCCCATGCCCTGTGGAAAGTGTGTTTAGCAGACACTCGGTGTGTACCTGCAGCACACCAGGTCAGCACTGCTGGAACATGGTAGTCTGGTTCTGTGATGGGCCCCACGGCGCATTTGGAACAGTCGTGCTGCTGTCACGTGGGCTCCACCCCCAGGCTCTCAGGTTGTGTGTCTGTCTGTCTGCTTACCCGGTGACCTGGCAGGCCCCATACACCTCTCCCCTTTGTTCCCTCTCCAGGTGGACCAGCGGGTGTTCAGAGACCTCATGAGTGAGAAGCTGCCTCGGTTGCATGGCCACTTTGAACAGTACAAAGTTGACTACACCCTCATCACTTTCAACTGGTTTCTGGTGGTGTTTGTTGATAGTGTCGTTAGTGACATCCTCTTTAAAATATGGGACTCTTTCCTTTATGAAGGACCAAAGGTGGGTTAGCTCAGCTCAGCTATTTTCAGATACACATGCTTGACAACCGTCAGCAGCGTTGGTGGCGGTAGAGTGGCTGGCTCACCTGGAACTTGGGAGGATTACCACGGTGCCCACAGGATCTCAGCATGGCCTGACTAGAGCTGGGTCCAGGGTATCAGGAAACCACAGTCATTTGTTCATGTATCAGAAACATTCAACCCACATCAAGCCCTGTGATAGGCGCTGGGAGCTGTGACTTATAGTTGGAGCCTGAGCCTCACCATCTGTCAAACGTCTGGTGGTGTTGCCCCATCATATGGAGGAGGAGATGGAGACCCAGAGATCTAATAAGCAGGGGATTAGGGGGACTAACGAGGGGGAGCCAACTGCAGAGCCTTACTGCCCATGAGCCTCCCACTCGCTCTGTTGTATGTTTTTTAAAAATCAGTTTTTGAATAAGGAATACATTTACATACTAAACCCTAATTGTATAAACAGGTGTATGTAATGGAGTGGAGGCCCCCCTAGTCTTCTAGTTACTCTTCTCAATTTATTCTATACCTTAGCTGGGCACAGTGGCATGTGCCAATTGTCTCAGCTATTTGGGAGGCTGAGGTAGGAGGATCATTTGAGCCCAGGAGTTAAAGTCTAGCCTGGGCAACATAGCAAGACCCGGAAAACAAACTAAATAAGAGAAAGTACAGGTTGGCACAGGCCCTTAGATATGGGAAAAGCAATTTGTTCCAAAGCTGCTTGAACTTGCAAGACTACCAGGAGTCCATTCCCTTTAACCTCTAATGTACCCCAAACACAAATTTAAAAAAAAAAAAAAAGGCCAGGTGCAGTGGCTGACACTTGTAATCCCAGAACTTTGGAAGGCCGAGGCAGGCGGATCATGAGGTCAGGAGATGGAGACCATCGTGGCTAACATGGTAAAACCCCGCCTCTACTCAAAATACAAAAATAGCCGGGTGTGGTGGCGGGCGCCTGTAGTCCCAGCTACTCAGGAGGCTGAGGCAGGAGAATCACTTGAACCTGGGAGGCAGAGGTTGCAGTGAGCCGAGATTGCGCCGCTGTATTCCAGCCTGGGCGCCAGAGCAAGACTCCATCTCAAAAAAAAATAAATAAAAAATAAAAATAAAAATTTAAAAAATCTCCTTCCCTGTCTTCAAAAGTACACTAGTTGAGATGGAAACAGCCTCTGTAGGTGGGACTTTCTAAGAGTTTCAGAATCAGAAAACTTTGGTTTTGGTTTTATTTTAAAATGATTCCTTATGCTTGTTACTTATGCTTTATTGACTAGAAGTGTTCTCTGAATATGAAAGGATTCCACAAAGATCTCCTATAAGGAGATTTTTGGTTTGGGCTGATGTGTTGTTGAAAACCACCAGAGTTTATTTTCCTGTAATAAAGGAGTCTTGGCCTAGCCAGGAAAAATTGCCCCTCAGGTCAGTTGTCTTTCCCCAGGTTGGGGACCATGCAAGCCATGTCCCCCTGTCCCCAGTGGGGCCAGCACCCCCCTGGAGTCCAGCCTTGTGCCTGGACCCACGAGGGTTTTTCCGCTAACAGATTTCCCTGTTTATTCCACAGGTTATTTTCCGTTTTGCTCTGGCACTTTTTAAGTACAAGGAAGAGGAGATTTTGAAATTGCAAGATTCCATGTCTATATTTAAGTATCTCCGCTACTTCACTCGCACTATCCTTGATGCTAGGTGAGTCCTGGGGAGTTCTCAGATGTCAAGGAGAGCAGGAAGCCTGGCGCCTGCCTCCTTGAGAGTAGTGTGTCCTTGCTATCTTCCAACTCAGAGCCGTGCCAGGTGTACGGTGTGGGAGGGGCATTGCTTTCCAGGGAAAGGAAGGAGTAAGGGGTGTGAGCCCCAAGTAGCCTTACGTAGGAGGAACTGAGATGATTCTGTCCTTTGTCCTACAAACACAGATCCCAACAACCAACAGCAATAGTTTCATTTGTCTAGAAAGCATTTACTGAGTACCTGCTGCGTGGTAGGGCCTGTGCTGCACACTGAGGATGACGGATGGAGAGTAAGGCCTGTCCTAGAAGACCTTGCTGGGGACACTGTTGCGCATCATTTGATCCGTGCTGTGGTAGAGGGAGCCCAGGCCGGAGAAAGGCTGAGTAAGCTGGCCAAGGGGCAGCAAGGAAACAGTATGGGGGCAGGGGTCCTTCAGGAGCGGTGGCGCAGAACTGTGGGGCAAGTGTGTTTGGGGAAGTGTGGAGGCAGCTCAGCCCGGCTGGTGCCAGTGTGGCTGGGCCATAGCAGAGCTGGGCTGTCAGGGTGCTTACAGACTTTGCTCAGGACTTGAGGCTTCATCCTAAGCGCTAGGAAGTATTACAGGGTTAGGCAAGAGACAAACAGGTCAGATTGGGGCAGGACTGGTGACTGTTAGAGGGCTCTAGGGAGAGAGGTGGTGACCTGGGGGAGAGGTGGTCCCACAGATGGAGAAGGAGGGTAGATTGAAGAGAGGGAGGGAGGAATTTGACTTGGAGGACCCCTGAGTTTCTGGCCTGGGAGGCCAAGTGTTCAGGAATCCTCCCTGGCCACACAATCATTGCCTGTTCTGGGCCACCTTTGTCTGTGTGTCCCCTGGACCACAGCTGTTGGCTGCTCTGACCCTGACAGCTGATTCAGACACTGGGAGCTGAGGTGCTGGCTGAGGCCATGCCAGGCCTCCTGGAGGTCGTTGCTATTTTCAGGGTCTTTTATTGGGAGTGGGTTTGTAAGTTTCAGGCTTACTAATAGCACCAACAACAGTGCCCTGATTTCTGCCAAATGAGAAAGGATATTGGAATCATATTTGCTGGAGAAAGTTTGATTCTGAGTCCTGGGGTGAGCCTTGAGAGTTTCTGTTCATCTCGTGTTGGGTCAGGATTCCTGAGAGTGACACGGAATGAGCTCACCCATGCCGACAGCTAGGGCTGTGTCGGAAGCGCTGCTGCCCTCAGTTCTGTACTGGGTCCCAGGCGCTGCCAGGAGGAGCAGAGGCGAGTGGGCGTGACTCTGGCGAGTGCCCGCCCCTTCCCTGGCACCACCACTGCTGGACCTTGCATGGTCCTGCAGCGCCTCCTTGCGAGCGGCTCGCAGTACAGTCTCCCCTGCAGCTTGCTTTAGAAAGCTAAGTCGCCAGACCAGCAGGTGCTTTAAGGAGTGCCAGGCCACAGTGACAGGCTCCCCAATGTTATCAAGACTGCAATAACCCGCCTATGGGCTGCAGCCTCAGTGTTTTAATGAGCTCCCCAGACTAGAGGTTGCAAGGAGGCCAGTCCTGCAGCACAGTGAGTGGCCTTCAGAAACATAGGGAGGGAGTTGTGTGGTCAGCTGCATTCAGGAGACGGGGATTAAACAGGATTGAACCAGGCTCTGCAGCAGAACTTCTGGGAGCCTTTCAAGGTGCTGAGCATCGTCTCCCAAATTTAGCTGACCACGGGGCGCCTTCTCATCTCCCAGAGGAATCTTCCAGGCCTGAGGCAGAGGTGGGATCTGGCTTCCCAGGTGCCAGCCTGGGCTCAGAGGCCTCTGTCAGCTCCTGACTGAGGAGCAAATGAAGAATTACACTTCGGGCTCACGTTCTGCAGCACAGGAGGGGTGGGCGCCTTAGGTTTGGGGTTTGTGGAGGCTGTGGGCTGACAGCTATGGGGGAGAAAGTGCTGGTGAGTGGGGACCCTGTGCCCCGTTCACATGAAGCCTCCTCCCGCCTGGTGGGGCTGGCAGCCTGGTCCGCAGAGCCAGGCAGGAGGTGGAACCTGAGAAATCCACAAGCGGGGACCCCTGTGCTCGGGTCTTCCCTGTTCTGTGGTGCTCCCATGTTCTAGAACACACGCTGGGGAAATTCGGAATTTAAATAAAGCTGGCCTCTCTGACCTTGAGCCTCTGGACGAGAGTTAAGCATGTCCAGGCAGCGGGGTTTGGAAACACAGAAGGCTGCGCCCTCGTGTGCGCCGTGTGTTGACAGGAACCCAGGCGGCTGACGGCAGCAGGAGCAAATGGCCTGCTCCACTGGGGACGGGCAGGAAGTCCTTCGGGGCATTTCTGTTTCATCACAGCTTTTCCTGGGGCTGGTGAGTCTGTTGGCCTTCGGTTGACTGGAAAGGAATGAGCCCCTGTTGCTGGATACAGAGCGTCTGGGGCCTGGTAGAATCCAGAGAGGGGAAGATGGTGGCCCCGTGTTGGAGGAACTGGCTTATTTTGTGATCCCCAGAG
The DNA here is from genome assembly GCF_024542745.1 of Macaca thibetana thibetana. Lineage (NCBI taxonomy): Eukaryota > Metazoa > Chordata > Mammalia > Primates > Cercopithecidae > Macaca > Macaca thibetana. The sequence goes on along the minus strand of NC_065584.1, from coordinate 162,879,687 downwards.
ACCAGCGTGGCTGACCCCTTAGTGCTACAAATCCATAGCCAGGCCTCAGGACAGCTTTTGGTTTTATTTATTTATTTATTTATTTATTTATTTTTTTTTTTTTTGAGACGGAGTCTCGCTCTGTCGCCCAGGCTGGAGTGCAGTGGCGCGATATCGGCTCACTGCAAGCTCCACCTTCCGGGTTCACGCTATTCTCCCGCCTGTCTCCGAGTAGCTGGGACTACAGGCGCCCGCCACCACGCCCGGCTAGTTTTTTGTATTTTTAGTAGAGACGGGGTTTCATCATGTTAGCCAGGATGGTCTCGATCTCCTGACCTCGTGATCCACCTGCCTCGGCCTCCCAAAGTGCTGGGATTACAGGCTTGAGCCACCGTGCCCGGCCGGTTTTATTTTTATTAAGCCACTGACCAGTGGTTAGGAGCAAGTGATCACAACATTAACATTTTTATTGTAAATTGGAGCCTTGACTTGGGGATAATGTGAAACCCACGAGCTGCACGTTTCTCTGTAGACTGCATCTGGACACTTGTCACATTGCCGAGTGGCTCTGACAGTCATCGCCAGGACTGCCTGGGCCTGTGTTCATTCCCAGTCAATCAGTCCTGGGACACAGACGTCCCGGACTCAAGCCTGGTGCCAGGCCTCATGCCTACCTGAGGATGCAGACACATCCGCACCTGTCATCACCATGCAAGTGCCGGGCACTCTTCTCAGCGCTTATGTGTGGGAACTCGAGTAATCCCACACACTAGGAGGTGGCACTACTGTCATCCCCAGTGTGCAGATGAGGAATCAGAGGCCAGAAAAGGGGGTGACTTCAGTCACACAGCAAGCATGTGGCAGAGCTGGAGTCCAGGCTGTCATTCTGAACCTGCCCCTGGCTGGGCCATTGTTCCTTGTCACCTCTCTGCAGAAGGTGGGCCTCGTCCTCTACATCAGACCCCCAGCCTGGCCAGCGCTCTTCCCACCCTGCCCCAGGCCACCTGCTGTGCCTGTGAGGGCTGTGTGTGAGCACTCACGTGAGCGCTGCTGATTCTCTTGTCTCTCCCCTGTGTCCTGCCAGGAAGCTGATCAGTATCTCCTTTGGGGACCTGAACCCCTTCCCCCTACGCCAGATCCGGAACCGACGCGCCTACCACTTGGAGAAGGTCCGGCTGGAGCTGACCGAGCTGGAGGCCATCCGTGAGGATTTCCTGCGTGAGCGGGACACCAGCCCTGACAAGGGTGAGCTGGTCAGCGACGAGGAGGAGGATACCTGAGTAGGTCCCGGGACGCTGCTCTTCCTGCCTTCACAACCAAAGTGTGCCCAAAGGGTGAAAGCACGCTTAAAAGCCAGAATGTAACGTGTGTGGCCTCTGGGAATCTGCTGGGCAGATGTCCAAAGCCAGACTGCACTTCCTCAATTCCCACTGTGCGGGGGCAGGGGTGGGAGGTCTCATCTGTTTACAGCCATTTCCATGCCATGCTTTTGGTTACACGTATCTCAGTCATGCTTTCTGTCTGATTGGTGGATCCTCAGGCTTACCAGTGGCTATTTGCAAGAGCCTGTTTCCAGTCTCCATCAGCCTGTCGGTGCTCTGACCCCCTGAAACCTTGCTTTGCTGGGCGTCTCCCCATGTTCTCTCTCCTGTATATAGTGGGCAGTGGTGTGTGGTTTTGAATGGCAGTGCTGTGAAGGATGCCCACTGTGCTTCAGGCACCTGTAGGCCAGAGGGTTGCTGCCTCAGGCATAAGGTCGGTATGAAAAGGGACTGCCTTAGAAAGGCAGGCACATCGCTTGTTCAGAAATGGCCACTGTAGAAAGCCTGTGAACCTCCCACCAGTGGCTTTAAGCTGCTAGCCGTGCCCCATTTCTAGAATAACCTTTGCTCTTCCACACGCAACCCTTCCAACAGTGGCTCCCAGCCTGCATGGGGAGGGCCTGGCTGCCCAGACACCCGCCCTCACTTCTCATGGCCAGCCTGCGTTTGCAGATTACTGGGCTGCTCTGTCCCCAGCTTGCCGCGTGCCTGGCGTGGCTCGGTGAGATTCTGTGGAATGCCCTTCTTGACTTGTGGGAATCATTCACCAAGTACGACAGTTCAGGATTCCAGGTCAACGGTGGACCGGCATATTGCAAAGCAGACCCACCCCTGGGCTGGCCTTGGTCGAGGGGATGGAGGAATCTTTTCGGTGGCGCTTTGCAGGGCAGTGGTGCAGCTGCAGCATGAACGCTCTTGGACAGTTGAAAACCTTGGCTTCCTTGGAGATGGCCAATGCTCCTGGTGTCTCCTCCACCTGACTGGGTTGTGCAGGAGGCCGGCTGCCAGTGTCCGGGGCTGGGAAACTTTTTTGCTTGGGGCCCAGGCTTGGGTGAGCTCTCCCGGGTGTGTGCCCACCCCACCACTGCCCGGAAGCATCCTTGTTCTCTGCCAGGACACGGGGTCACTGGTGCCTCTGACACGGCAGTTTCTGGGAACTCACAGGACTGCCTTTCTGAAGGCTGGGAAGAGGCTTTGAGCAAGGAGCTCATTTTTGCTTAATCCCTCTAGAGCATCCCTGATGCGTAGATGTGAGACGATGTTTTCTGGCACAGTGTTACGAAAATACAAGAAAAACGGTCTCAGTGGAATGTTTCGTATTACCTGAAAAAAACTGGAAATCATCCTTTGTTGATACGAACACACTGAGACTAAGAATTGAAGCAATGCAGTTTTAAGAAGTACTTTTTTCCTGTTATTTTGTGCTGTCAACTTTCTAGCAGTGCCACGGCGAAGCTGGCGTTTCCGCACGCTAGACTGAGCTCCGGCTTCATGTCTTTAGTGGAGCTGGTTGACGTTTCACTGGGTAGAGGGGCTGGCCTCTATATTTAGCCAAAAGCCTTTGCCTCTTTTCAGGCATCAAAAATGGGTTTTGCCATTGTCTTTGTCTTTGAGAGCAGCAGTTTGAGGTCTGACTCCTTCAGGAAGTTGTCCTGTGAGCTGGGCATTGCAGTCCGCTCGAATCAAATGTTGGAAATCTCCCACCCCCTCAGCCCATCTGAAATGACAGCTGTCAGCCTGGGAGACGGCTGCTGAGGAGGTGCAGCAGGAATGGGGCTGGGCCCGTGGGCTGGCACCAGCTGCCCTCAGGTTTTACTTTCCAAGCTGATGGCCCCTGGAACATGCCAGCACACACTGCCATGTCCTGGGGCTAAGATGCTGCCTTTAGGGACAGGCTCGTGTTGTCCAGTTTGCCCTGAGAGATGCACCTGACCAGGGTCCCGTCATGGCTGCAACCCACAGTGGTATGTTCGTGTTCCCAGACAGTTGTCAGCAGTTGCCAGGCAGTGTGTGTGTGAGAGCAGGAGAGTTCCTGGAGGAAAGGGACTGGGGACACTTTCTCAGAGGTTCTCCTGCCTGGAATCAAGTGACGTGCATCCAGAAGGCAAGATAGGGCAGCTCCGCCTGGTTCCAGTTTGGGAACAGGATGGAGCCAACTCCTCCTTCCAGGACTGTGGCCTCCACTCTTTCGTGCTAACACTTCCCCCCTTCATGTCACTGAGGAAAGAGCTGTTCTGTCCCCTCCAGTGCCCTGAAGGTCCCTGGCCTCCACTGGCTGCCATGGCAGGGGCTGCCCCACACTGCTGTTCCTCCTCCGAACCTTCGCCCCAACACCCAGCCCATGGCCCCTGCAAGGGGGACCTTGCCAGCTGAGAAACCCAAAGGCCTGTCCAAATACACGCACCAGGACCGAGGGGAGCTCCCTCCCCACACCTGCTGGGAATTGCCAACTTTTAAATGGATGGGGTTTTTTTTAATGGGTTGAACCTCTGTTAATACTTTTGTATGCTTTCACTACAATTTATATTTTTATAGGCTATTTTCTCAAGGTGTTTCTAGATTCCACATATCTATTTTATATAACAAGTTCTTACGTTATGTGTGTGACTCCCTTGTATCTGTGCCAGCCTGAGCCTCCAAGTTGCTCTTCCCTCTGGCCCTGACTCTCACTGACTCGCTGTTGTGATGTGCGGGCCCACTTCTTACCCCAGGTAGCCCCGGGCGCTGCCTGTAGTCATGCTGACAGCTGTACAGTAGCCGCCAAGACTGCTGATGGCTGGAGACGGTTCTGGTTCCAACTACAGTATATTGATATAGGAAGTATCCTAGACAGATGCTCGGTTGGGTTTTCTAACTACAAGTTTGTATTGCAGAGATTCCCCACCTGCCATCCTATAGTTTTGTCTTCCTGTGTGTTCCGGGGCTTCTGGGCAGCTGGGCCTGCCCGGGGAAGTCCTTGCAGGTGGGAGGCCATACAGAGACCTAGTGTGTGCCACTGAGTGTCCCACCGTTGCTGGGCAACTGGAGGACTGCAGGGGGCGCCAGGTGACTCTCTCTTTTTATGTCACAGCAGCTCCTGTGCTGACCTTCAGGTTACATTTTGGAACTGTAATACTAAGGAAGAAATAAACTAATTTGTATGATATTCTGCACTGAAATTCCGTTATAGTCACTAGTGATGAGGCTCACCCCAAGGGCTTGGAGGGTGGACCAGGGCTTATTGGTGTTGGGGGGTGAGGAGGGGCTCTCCACCCTTCCAGCCTGGCGTTTCTGGGTGTCCCTGCCCTTGGCTTACCCTGGGGCGGGTGCGTCAGGATGCCTTTCCCAGCAGGGTCAGCCTTGGGAGGCCCCAAGAACCATGGCCAAGCTGCAGGTGTGGGCTGGGGGCACCAAGGTGGGAAGCCAGGACCTGGAGACTCCCTGTGTCCAGATAACCCCCCCACCCAGCCACAAAGAATAGGCACACCTCCTTCTGCCAGCTGTGCCATGCCCTGCCTGAGTCACAGGCTTGTTTGTCTCCTGCCTGGACTGACAGCTCAGGCCCAGCTGCCACCGGAGACACCCCCAGCCATCAGTGGAAAACACCCAAGAATGATGAAGACCAAAGGGGTTCCCATAGGGGTGTTTCAGGGGTGGCTCCCGCAAGGATTCCCAGACAGGGCAAGGCAAGGCCTGGCAGGCTTTCCCCTTCTGGGGACATGGATTCAGCGAGGCTGGGGGTTCCTGAAGTCACATAGCACAGCAGCGGCGGCAGAGCTGGGACAGGGACTGGCTCAGTGTGTGGGTCAGGAGCAAGTCGACAGGCTCTGCTCCCCACCCCTTGGAAGGGGCTGCCACCAGGGGCAGTTCTGACTAAGGCCCGGGAAGCCATGACTCAGAGCATGGGTCCCCAGGGTCTCTTTGGGCCAGCCGGGCTGCTGTAGACAGACAGGAAGCACTCCTGACACTCCTCCACCCGCGGGCGGCGCAGCGGGGCTGGACTCACGCTAGCTTGCCCAGCAACTTGCTTTCCTGCGTGAACTCTGGCAGGCTGCCCGCTTTGTGCAAAGCCGCCGCTGGGGCCTGCTCGGGGCCCTCTCCCTCTTCCACCTGCTCAGGGTGGCCTGGAGCTTGGAGGTGGACAGTCAGAGCCTAGGATGGGCCTGTGTCAGCAGGGCATGTGCCCTTGGGCCAATTACTTCCTCTCAGAGCCTTGGGCTCCTCCTCTGAGGATGGGGTGTGTTGGCGTGAAATGAGGTGAGCATGTTGAATTGGGGAGCAGCAGGATATGCACCTGTAGGCAGCCGCCCTGGCCACACTCCCTCCCTCCCTTCCAAGTCCTGGGACAGACACAGTAGGGCACAGCTGGCCAGCCTGCTCTTCTCCTCTCTGCCCACTTTTTGCAGAAAAATCAACAGATACAACAGGGCCAGGGAGGTGCCCCCGGGGGCCCCAGTCCCCATCACTCCAAGGGGCAGTCCCTGCAAGTGACAAGGTGGGCCCAATCCCTGTGGAACAAGTCTCTGAGGACCACAGAGTGGGGCCTCAGGCGGGCAGCAAGTAAGGGCCAAGCTGTGCCCCTGCCCAGAAGACCTTCCTGCCCCCAGAACCCCACCCTCTGCACACAGGCCTCCCTGGGCAGCAGCCCCCGGCTTCTAAGGCCTTCTGTGCCTCACCAGACGCCATGCTCTCATGGACCCGACTGCTGCTCTGCCCACTGCAGATGTGCCCCAGAGGAGCATGTGAAAAGCCGCGCCTGCCAAGGTGCTGCCGTGGTGGAGTTTTGGGCAGAGGGGTTGGGGGAAGAGTTTCTGACTTTTAAGATTCTCCAAATCCAGGATGAAGTCACACTGTGCTTTGGAATGGTAGATGCTCATTTATGTAAAATCGTAATAAATGTTACACGAACTGTTAGAATAAAAAAATACCTTTTTTGATGGGGAGGAGGTCCCCAGCCTGCCGCTGGGTAGGGAGGGGGTTAGCACCATTAGGGCGCAGGGGGTGGAAGCTCCGCCACAGCCCGTGGTGGGCACTGAGGTCTGTCGGTCAGTCTGTGCATCCTGGCACAGTCAGCGGCGGGCAACCTGCTGATGGCCACGAGAGGGGGTGCCGTGGCTGGGCGGAGAACACGAGCGGCAGCACTGGGTGCAGACGGTGGGCAGCTGGCAGCAGCCCAGTAGGCGCAGTGTCTCACAAAATCCGAAGGACAGGCGGTCCCGCTCACAGCCTGGAGTGGGGGGCAGAGGGGCATCAGGACCAGTGGTTTGGGGTACCCAGAACCTGGCTCCCCATGCCAACCACCTTAAGGAGGCTCCAGCAGCTCCCCACCGAGCAAAGGGCCCCAGTTTCTGGAGTGGGTCCTGAACCAGAGTTGCAGGTCTCCAGCTGTTGCTGTTTCTGTCCCACCTGCTCATGGCCAACCCCAGGACTCGAGAACGGGCGCTGCTGGGCTGAGGTTTCTGGAGGAAAGGTCCTGAGACCCCACCCTGATGCCCTCACATGCCCGTGAAAGCCTACCCGGGGCAACGCCCTGCCACCCCATCTCCATCCTTGCTCACCCCTGGTGTTTCCCAACAGATCCTGGCACAGAATTGTGGTCCCAGGGACCTCCTGCCATCCTGCAGCAGCCTCTGCCATCCACTCCCACCACCACCCCCTGCCCCAGTACATCTGTCCTGCCAGGCCTCCGTGACCACCTCCAGCCACGGGGGCTGTACTCAGCCTCGGGTTCTGGGTCACAGGGTCCTATCTCCCAGGCCAACCTCCCACTTCTCAGGTGGGCCACGAAGCCTAGAGAGAGTGGGCCTTAGAGGCCGTCAGCAGAAACCAGGGACTGAGCCCAGGCCAGCTCCAGGCTGTGCTTGTCAGGGCTGAGGCTTGGCTGGGTCCTCCTGCCCCGTGGTTATCAGAGCTATTTTGGGAGGTGGCTTGTTTCCAGCCTCCTGGCCTTGCTCCTGATTCTGCTGCTGCTGCTGCTGCTGACAGACCCAGCTTACTCCAGCAGGAGGAATAGGAGGACAGCAGCCATCCCTGGGCCTGGGACATCCCCCAGGCCCGGCAGAGGGCACGAGGCAGCAGGCAGGCTCCTCCACCCCAGCTCCAGGCAAAGCTCCAGAGCGCACATCTGCAGGCCTGCATCCTGGTCGCCTGGGGTGACTTCAGACAAGTTGCTTCACCTCTTGGGCCTTCGTTCCCTCCTCTGTCAACCCCACCTCCACAGCAAACGGATGTGGCCATGCTGTGTCACTGCAGTGACCACACACTCTGGAGTTTCCTGGCTTTCCACATGTCCCACCAACTGTCCCACAGACCAGCAAAACATCCTGGGAATTCCAGGTCTCCAAGTCCAAGATACCTTCCCAGCCGCCCCTCCACTGTTCACTGGTGGCAGAAAACTCCTCACTTAGGACAGCTTCTAGTTCAGCCACCTAACCAGCCCCCATAGCCCACTCCCTGCAGCTCACTCACACCCGCCCCTGGGAGACCTTGCAAGCCCAGAGCCTCCTGGGCCATCCGTCCTTGGTTCTAGGCCCCCAGGTGCTTCAGTTCCTGTTCTCTGCCCCATCTGGTCCTCATCCCCGGGGGTCATAACCACCCTGCTCCCTCTGGCCAGCCCTAACCCTGAAGGTGAGAGACATGGTGCCAGCACCCAGCTTAGGCGACACACAGGAGCACTCTGAGATGCTGGCTAGGTGCATGCTGAGGGCAGGCAGGACAGGGTGGGGGCACTGCCACTGGGCCTTGAGGTTTGAGGCAGGAAGGCCACTCCTGCCAGAGGCAGGGTAACGAGGCATGGCATGGGCCACTCTGAGCCTGAATGAGGGCTGCCCAGGAACCAGTGCAGATAGAGAAGGCTGTATTGGACAAGGGGAGAAGGCAGACCGGGGAGATTGCAGGGGGCCCCGAATGCCAGCTTGAGGGCCCTGGCTGAGGACTCTGTCCTAGGAGTAGGGAGCAGACAGCCAATAGCACAGGGGCCGCAGCTCCTCACACCACAGCTTCTGGATTCCTTAGACTGGCAGGGTTGGCCCCAGGCCCTCTCCCTGACCTTGCAATTGGGGATGACAGTGGCTTTGGTAGAGGGGAAGAAGCCGCTTTGCCTGAGTATCCCCTCGATGCCCACGCAGTGCTGGGCCCTTCATGCCCAGACTTCATTTATGCAAGGATGGGGCTTGGCAGCCCCTTTATTCAGCACATGAAGGCCCTGAGAGGGAAATGGAGCCCAAGGCCACACAGCTGGCGAGGGGAGCCTAGGTGACACTCCAGGGCCACCCCATTTTCTGCCCTCAGCACTGCTGAGAGCAGCTGGGGCTGCAGGAAGGAAGTGTATGAGTGTGTGTGTGTGTGTGTGTGTGTGTGTGTGTGTGTGTGTGTGCTGGGGCTGCAGGAAGGAAGTGTATGAGTGTGTGTGTGTGTGTGTGTGTGTGTGTGTGTGTGTGTGTGTGGCAGCAGCGGGGTTGTGGAGAACCACGTCTAGCTCAGGCCCTTCCACCAGGACCCAGCTGGCCAGGAAACCCCCCACCACTGGGATTAGCAGAACCCTGGAAGGGAGGCCCTTCCTGCCTCAAACCCCATTACCTCATCAGCAGGGCCCTGGTTGCGCGTGCCTGTAAATCCCAGCTACTCAGGAGGCTGAGGCAGGAGAATCACTGGAACCTGGGAGGTGGAGGCTGCAGTGAGTTGAGATTGCACCATTGCACTCCAGCCTGGGTGACAGATTGAGACTCCATCTCAAATAAAATAAAACAAAATAAAAATAAACAGCTGTATTAGATAACATGGGTTTCCTAGCTTTGAAAGGTATCTGCCCAGTTCTCCATTTTCGTTTTGTCATCATAATGGCATTTTAAGGAATGCTCAAATGTCTGTATCTCAGATTCCCGATTCTGAGACCCTGAGGACACTGACTGTCAACGATGGGAAGACTGAGGGGAAAAGGGAGGACTAAGAGACAAAGGGGGAGACTGAGGTGTGGGGAGACCAAGGAACGGCGGGGGAGACCGAGCGGGGAGAGGAAGACCGAGGGGCATGGGTGGGACTGGAGGACAGGAGGGAGACCGAGGGGCATGGGGGGAGACTGAGAAGTATGGAAGGAGATGGAGGGGCAGAGGGGAGACTGAGGAGCAGTGGGGAGGACATGGAAGGGCGGAGGGGAGACCGAGGAGCAGTGGGGAGGAGATAAAGAGAGCGGGGACTGAGGAGCATTGGGGGAGACTGAGGGAAATATGGGGAGGAAGAGTCAGAGTTAAAGAAATTGTCCTACTTTTCATAAATAGTTCAGGGAAATAAGTCAGGGTGGTGAGGGGCCACTGGACTGGTCTCCAGGACGCAGCAGAAATGCAGGCACAAGACCTGCCGGAGCTGAGCAAGGACACAATCGAGAGGGAGCTGTGTCCGCTGGAGGGACAACGCCAGGAGCTGGAGCACAATGAGCATGCGCCGCGAGCCAGCACCTACCTGCCTCATCCATTTACCCTCCCAGTGCGCCTGGGACATGGGGCGGTTGCCAGCCTCATCTCACAGATGGGGAACTGAGGCTCAGAGAAGCCAACTTCCAAACCCGTGGTGGCCCAGCAGTGAGCTGGAAGCTGAAGCCAGCGTCCCTGTCCACAGACAAAGTCCCTGCTGGCGGGGCTGTGCCTGCCCCACTTCTCACCTCTGCCGCAGGTGACTGTGCACTTGGTCCAGGGCCCATAGTGCCAGGAGAACTCGGGTGACGGGACCTCGCCATGGCTGCCTGCCTCCCTGTGGATGGTGTACTCGTAGCGCACCCCGGGGTTGCTCTCCTGGAACAGCAGCTGGGTGGGCAGGCAGGAGCCCGTGAGCACGAGGTGTCTTCTCCATCCACCCAGTCCTAAAGGAGCCAACCCCAGCCACCTCTGTGAACTGCAGCTACACCATTGGGCCATTTTAAAGATAGGGAAACCAAGGTAGAGGCCACAGCAGGAGGGCCTGGCTCAGAGCCAGGCTCTGTGACTGACCCAGGGCTCACTCCTCCAGGACGAGACCTGCCATGAGGGGTGCTGAGCCTGGGGACTGCGCCTCCGCTCCCCCACCCTGGGCCTCGGGAGGCAGGCACCTGGATCCAGACAGGCTCGTTGGTGGGACCCGGGGACGTGAGGTTCTCCCAGTTGCCCCTGCGTGCGTATGTGAAGGTGGTCCCTGCCACCTGGTAGTCCCCGTTCCACTGGATGGTCCAGCCACCATTGAGGAAGTACTTCTCCGGGTCCTCGCTCCGCAGTGCCAGGAAGTTGGCAGCCTTGGCCACCTCCTGGATGCGGATCTCGCGTGCGCCGGCTGGGATCAGCCCCACGTCCACATAACCTGTCAGCCAAGGGTTGTGCGTAGGTTGCGCCCAGGGTGAGAAGGTTGCTTATCCCCACCCGCTTCCCTCACGTCTCTCCCCACTTGCCTCCGCCTGCTGATGCCAAAGATTTCATCATTAGCTTTAAAGTCTGAGCTCCCAAAATTGCTCAGATGTGTCATGGGTCACCAAAACCTCACAGAGGTGCCACAAATCCTGACCCCGTGGCCATGCCCTGTCACCCCTCTCTTGAGGACCTAAACTGGTCTCATCATAAGACTGGATCCATCCCCTACACTAATTCTCTTTCTAAAAAAAACAAAGTGCCCAGGCCTTTCTCCTGGGACACCCTCCTCATCCCCACACAGCCTGCTTTTATTCAATTCACTTCTGTCACACCCATCACATACCAGGCACTACTCTCAGCACTTGTGTAAGCTCATGGGTAACGGCCCTATAGCCTAGGTACTATTGTTATCCCCATTTTACAGATGAGCAGAGAGGCAGACAGGGATGGTAACGTGCATGAGCATCCTGCTGGGATATGAGCAGCCTCCAGGGCCAGTGCTTTATCCACCACATTGCACTGGGATGAAATCTAAGCTTCTCAGCCTGGCATTCAAGGCCCCATAGCTGGTTCTGCCTTCTCTTCTTGCCTCCAGGCTCTGGCACAAGCACTTTCCTCCATTTGGAAGGCCCCTTCCATCACTTCTGAGTTTTATGATTCAGTTCAACTTCCACCTCCTACAGGAAACCTTCCCTGACTTCCCCAGGCCAGGACCTTCTTCCTCGGTGCTCCCATAGCCCTCTGGGCCTCCCTCCACTGCACTGGTCACACCAGAAGCTTCTGCCCCCTGCAGGACTGAGCGCTTCGCCTGCATGTCCCCATCACCTAGCACACAGTCCGTATTTGAGCAACGTGTGCAAAACAGATCGGAGGTGAGGGCACAGAGCTGGGGGTCTCAGAAGTTTCAGGAGGAGACTACCATTCTTTGAAAGGCCCAGGGGCCACACACAAGCCAGGCTGGCCCTGCCTGGGGTCTCTGGGACAGGAGGACTCCCCATGGGGACAGGTCTCTGCACATGGGCCAGGGGTCCCCTGACTCCTGCAAGAATTCCACCCCAGCAAGGCTTTCCTGCTTAGCCATCTCTAGGCTGGGTGGGGACCACGAGGCCAAGGACAGGGGTCCAGGGGAGATGGGGAAGGGGTCACCAGGTGAAGAGCACACCCCTCCACCACAGCAGTCCCACCCCATACCCAGGCCCTCGGCCTCCTCGAAGGTCCCGCTCACGGTGTGGCAGGTGGAGCCGTTGCCATGGCACACACCACAGCGATCCTCCATAGCACCGGAGTCAATCTCAAAGTCACAGCCCACGTTCTGCAACACACAAGGAGGGGAGGCTCCTGGTGCTGGCGGCCAGCCCTCTGTGGCCCCAGCCCCGAGGGTCAGCCAGGCTCAGGAGGAGAAAGCTGGGAGTGGGGGTCAGGAGGCCTCTCTCTGGCTCTGCCCCACCCCAGCTGTGCCTCTGACCCAGGTGAACTTCTCTACCTCCCTGAGCCTCAGTTTCCTCAGATGTGAGATGGGGAGACCCACCCCTCGCTTAAAGGCATGTCGTGAGCATCACATGAGACAAGAGAAGGAAAGAGTTCTGCAAAGGCCACGGGCAGGCAGGGGATCTGACGCGCCACGGGCTCCTGACCAGCGCATGCAGGGAATTTCAACGTCAAAGGCACTGGGGGTTGGCACCTCCCTGCTGGTCCTCCTCAGAGCCCAGGCCTTGATACCCCAGAGGCTTAGAGGGCAAGAAGCAGGGACAAGTAGGTGGCTGGGGACATAGGCAAAGAGGAGAGGCCATCGTTGTTATTAAAAATAAGAATAGAAATTGTTACCAAATACTGAGCACTATTCTTCGGGGCTCAGAGCCCTTCATGTCACCTGTGCCACCTCATTTAACCCCTTCTATTAGGGAGCAAACCACTGCCTGGGGTCAGCCAGCCAGCAAGAGGTCAAGCCACTGCCTGGGCTTTGGTTTCCTGGCTGGGGCGGTGCTGGTGCAGGCATCCAAGGAGATGCAGGGGGTGAGGCCTGACTGGGAGGGGTCCCCAGTGCCAGGAGGCATTGTAGGGGCTTTGCCTTAGAGGTCATAGAGGGTAGGGGCTGGGAAGCCCAAAGGTAGAGCATGAGGAGGGTGGCCTGAGGAGGACCAGGAGGGACCCAGGAGAGAGCCTGGGGCCTGCCAGTGGGGCTGTGGGCAGCCAGTGCTGGGAGAGCCTCTTCTTTTTTTTTTTTTTTTTTTTGAGACGGAGTCTCGCTGTGTCTCCCAGGCTGGAGTGCAGTGGTGTGATCTCGGCTCACTGCAAGCTCCGCCTCCCGGGTTCACGCCATTCTCCCGCCTCAGCCTCCCAAGTAGCTGAGACTACAGGCGCCTGCCACCACGCCCGGCTAGTTTTTTGTATTTTTAGTAGAGACGGGGTTTCACCATGTTAGCCAGGATAGTCTCGATCTCCTGACCTCGTGATCCACCCGCCTTGGCCTCCCAAAGTGCTGGGATTACAGGCTTGAGCCACCGCGCCCGGCCGGGAGAGCCTCTTCTAACCAGGCACACCTTGCAGATGCTGTTGATGCAGGGGTCCCTGCTGGCCCGGACCTGGTAGCAGGGGGTGCCATCAACCACGGCGTCCCGCAGCTTCTCGGCAAAGTACTCATTCGAGGCCCGGCAGTGCAGCTCGCAGGGGTTCACTGGGGACCCAAGTAGAAGAGCCATCAGCAACAGCTGGGGCAGGAGTGTGGAGGCCATCAGGAAGACCCCTCTGTGACACACATCCATAGCAGGCTAGAGGCTCCCAAGCAGCACCAACATGCTGGAGGCTCCGGCTGGGCTGGTAGCTATCTGCAAGGCTGCAGACTGGAGAGTTAGGGGTGAGCAGCAGCCCCAGGGGACATTGGGAGAGGCCCAGGCTTGGGGTGGAGACTGGGCCTCCTGCTTGCATCACAGGGTAACCTTGGACACACACACCCCCAGCCCTCTGAGCCTCAGTGTCTCCATGGGAGGCAGCACTCACCGTCATTGACCACGGGCACCCATGTGTGCAGCTGGCCCTCGTAAAGCGTAGCGTCAAAGTGGCTGCACTGGATGTGGCAGAAGGGGGGGCGGCCAGCGGGGCAGGCCTGCAGGTTGCAGAGGCGGAAGCGCTTCCGCTCACCCACACAGTATCTGCCTTTATATTTGGGCCTGTGGGGAGGACCGAGATGCACCCTAGTGAGGGACTGGTGAATACTACTGCATGGCCACAGCCCAGAGTGAGCGGCTTCCTCCTGCACCCACACCCCGAGATGCCTGCCGCCCAGCTTTGTGCATGCTGTTCTCCTCCCTTGGGCTGCCCACCCTGTGGCCCAGACACACCCTTCCTGTTTGTAAGGACCTGCGGGGAGGTGGCAACAGGAAGCCTGAGCTCTGCCCCCAACCTGCTGTGTGATCGGGGGCAAGTCTTCAGCCACCCTCTGGGCCTCAGTTTCCTCCAGTATAAAGTGAGGTTGGGGCTGCCTCTGCAGAGGGCTGTTGAGAAGCTGGGACAAGCTGTAGGCATGACTGGCACTGGCTGGAGGGACTGCTCCAAGTCTCCGACCCATGACACCAGCATCCTAACGAGCCCTTGAGTCCTCAGCCTCCCTCCTGGTGGCAGTACCCCAGCCCGGGCCTAAAGGAAGCGCCCAGGGCCCCAGCCAGCTGAGAGGTCTGACCGAGCACAGCTCCTGAAACCCTCTGCATCTAGGCCAGGGTCGCTGGCCCCCACCCAGCTCAGACCTGGAGGCCAGGAGGCAGGAGGGCCACAGGCCAGTCTTGGGTAAGCACAGGGCCCTGGGTGGGGCTGACTGTGAACCCCATGCCTGCCCCAGGTGGCCTCCGGAAGTGAAGATTAGCCGGGTAGTGCCTCAGGTCTACAGTACCACTGGCCTCTGCATCTCACCAGATCTTCACACCCCACCGTTTAGACGGGGAAACAGAGGCCCAGAGAGGTGAAGTCACTCACCTCAGGCCACCCCTTCACTGCTGGCCCATCCTCCCGCTGCCCCCAGTCTCATCTCAGACCCTTGTGCCTCTGAGGCCACCAAGCCCCTCCCGCTGAGTGCCCACTACAGACGAGCTGCAAAACTGAGGGCCTGGCCTGCGTAAACTGCATTTGCCCCCGACTACAACTTTACTGGATGGGCACTGCTATTATATAGACGGGGAAACGGAGGCCCAGAGAAGGGGTGAACAGAGGATTCGAACTCAGAGCCGTCTAAGGTCCAGGGCCCATGCTCTTCCCCACTGCCCTCTCCTGCCTCCTTCCAGCCAGCAGCTGCTTTGCCATGTGGCCTCTGATGAGTCTCTCTAGTCTCTGGGCCGCAGTGTCCCGCTCTCTGGAAAGGGGTCAGCAGTGGGGACCCTGTCAGCCCCCGGAACACTGCTTGAAAGTGACTCAGGGTGCCCTGGACACTCGGACTGACCATTATGAGGACGCTTCTAAGAGCCAGGGGCTGGGACAGAGCCAAGCTCCTGCAATCGGCTGACTGCTTGGGTCCCTCTGTCCCATTGCCCAGGGCACCCTGGGCCCCACACTCACGTAGGCTGCGTGCACTGCCGCTCGGCGCTCTGTACACCCACACCACAGCTCCGCGAGCAGATGGACCAGGCGCTCCAGCCGGACCAGCCACCATCCACCGCCTCGGGCCGGAAGCCCACGGGTACGCACTCCCCATTGAGACACCACTACCGAGACAGATGGAGGTAGAGCCACCCCACCCCCCAGCCTATCAGTCATCCTCACCCTAGTGAGAACAAGGTGGGTGGGAAGGCTGCGAAAGGCACAGAGGGGAAGGATGGAAGGTGAGAGAGACCCCCTCACAATCATCACAATCATCTGTGACCCAGGCCACAGGGAGGAGCTGAGCAGGGAGTAAAACAGCCCACGTGCTGACTCAGCTGAAGACACCCTGGGGAATCATGGAATCAAGCCCTGGCCCCAGTGCCTCCGCTTTGCAGATGGGGCCTTGGGGGGCAGAGAGTGTGGGGCTCTGCTAGGAGCACAAGCAAGACTGTGAGCCGGGGCGGACCCCAGGGCCTGGTTACAGCAGGTCTGGCCTCTCCAACACCCACCGCTGGGACTGGGGACATCCCCTACCTTATTCTCCCCACACCCTGGCTGCATCCAGTTTGGAGTGACAGGTGGTCCCCACAGAGCACCAGAGTGTGTGGCAGACATTCTGCAAGGAGGAGGACACGGGCCATACCCTCACCCCCTCCCAGTGCCGCCACCCACCCTGCCCCCTCCCTGTCCCCAAGGGTCCCCTGGGCACCCCTCCACATGGCAGGGGCCCACTGACCCCCAGAGGTCCCTTCTTGTGTGCCTGCTCCCACCTTCCTCCCCGGACCATGTGGTGGTGTGAGGTGCCCGGGGCCGCGCTGCTCAGAGCCATCCCCAACTGTCCCCACCTCTCCCGGCCCAGCCCCTCCTCTGGAAACACTCCCCTTGGAAGATCACTTCAGGTGATCTTCTCCAGGATAAAGAGACCCTCCCCACTGGGGTTCCTTTTCCCTCTCATGAGCCAGCTCCAGAGAGGCTAAGGGACTTGCCCAAAGTGTCACAGTTGGTCCATGGTTGACCCAGAAATCAGAGCTGGGTCTGTGGCCGCCCATCCCTGGCCTCTCCCACAGGCCACTTGACGTCTCACAGTATCACTCGGGGGCGCAGCCCAGGCCAGGCGAGGTTACTCCCAGGCTGGCATCCACGGGCTGGTGAGAGCTGTCCCCTGAGCCCTCCTGCCGGGTCCCCACACCCCCACACCCACACCGGCCCCACTCGCATCCATGTCCTCGCAGAAGGCAGAGTAGGCCCCGTACTGGAGGCGGCACTGGTGGCTCACATCATAGAGGATGCCAGGCGGCACCGAGGGGAAGTCGATGATGTCCTTGGTGGGAGGGTCGTCCAGGCACGGGCCCCACCCACAGCTAGAGGATGGAGGGGGCGCAGCCTGTGAGACCCACCAGAGAAGTCTTGGTGGGGCCGGGAGAGGAGGAGAGGTGGGAGGGGACACAGAGCCCTACAGCTATAGGAAACTCCAGCCTCCCCGCTCGGTTCAGCTGATCCTCCAACCACAGCCAGCAGCACAGGCCCTCCCGGCCTCTCTCATCTCACCTCCTGGGCACTCCAGCTGGCTAAACAATCCCAACCCCAATCCCAGCCCTCTGCACACGCTGCCAGGGCCCTGCCCTCAGAAGGCCTCCTGGACCGCCAAGCCCTCATGTGGCGCTGCCCTCTGACCCTGCAGCCTCCGTCCCTGAGCCCAGACCCTGGAGCCAGGCCCAACAAGGATCCAGAGAACATCACATCACAGTTGACACAACAGAGCCTCCGATGGCCCCACCCAGGCAGGGCAGCCGTGCCTGTCCATTTCCCCCACCCACCGACAGGGCTGGCCTCCGGCCTCTGTCATACCCTATCTACTCTGGCCTTCCTCCAGCCAGCATTCCCTGGCAGCGGTGGTGGGGAAAATGGCAGACATGAGCAGGCGCCATCTGTGTCCACCATACACTTTTGCTGCTGCGGTGTGCCAAAGACAAGGCTGCCCAGACACAACACCACGAGGCAGGGAGCACAGAGGTGGGGGCCCTGGGGAGAGCAGCCCAGGCCTGGCTGGCACCCACTTCTGACCCTGCCTCACTCTGTACAGCCCTTGGCCATGCTATTGTTTCTGGGACCAGTGACCAGCCTGCTGCCCCTGCTGGACCTTAGGCAGACACCACTATGGCTTAGCAGCAGGAGTGCCCTAACCCGCTGACCACCCCACCTATGGCTCACTGCTGTCCTGGAGGAAGGTTTGGGGCCTTCTGGGGGCAGCAGTGGCTGGGGAGAATTGAGCCACGCAGACATGCAGGGCTGGGGATGACCCAGGCAGCCACGGCTTGGGTAGAAGCAACGGAGGGAGGCAGGACCCGTGGGACCTGGGGCCTCTAGCCAGGCAGGGGAGATGGGGAGGCACAAACCCTCCAGTTCTATAGTCTGGGTGGCCTCAGGGCAGGTGGTGCCAGGCCAGAGGGCCAGGATGAGCATACAGTCCTGACTGGGACAGGCGGGGGGTTGCACAGGGAAGAAGGGCAAAGGTGATGGATCCTGGAGTCCAGCAGGGAGAGAAAGACACTCCGAGATGTGGAGAGGCTGGGAGAACATGAAAGGGTCTGGAAACAGGGCCAAGACCGCTGAAGGCAGGTGTGGAGAGAGGCTGGGAGGGTAGATCAGACCATGGAATCCCAAAACCCAGATTTCAGAGGAGCAGGCCTGGCAGCTGGGAGACCCAGGGTGGGGTGGGTGGTCTGTGTGGTCTCCTAAGTCCCCTGGCCAGTGACAAGCCCCTGGCTCTGCCCAGAGCTGCAGAGAAGAAAGCCAAGGTGACCAGACTTCTACTGAGAACCCTGGAATCCTCCTGGAATCACCCAGACTGCCCATGCTGGCTAGAAACAGACCCTTGAACACAGGCGTTGGCAGATGAGCAGCTGCTGGATGCAGTTCTAGTGCCCAAGATGACCACGTGCCAGGCTGGCCCCGGGTACTGGGGGCATACCCTCTCATTTGCTCCTCACAACATCCCGGGCAGACTCTACCATCATCTCTCCTCACACACTCAGGGCCCATACGTCACTTGCCCTGGGTCACACAAGAGGGACGTGATGGCCAGGATCTGAAGCCAGGCCCAGGCTGCCTGCACCAGGCTGTGTCTACTCACTAAGCTGCCCCCAGTGCAGGGCTCCTCCCATTCAGCCGCGAGCCTGGCCTCAAATACTTCACCCCAAATACAAGTTCAAAACCATGGCAGCCAAGGCCTGGCGGGGAGAAAGGAGCGTCCCAAGTGCTCCTGCGGCTTGGGGCTCCCTGAGCCTCCCTGGGCCTGCACCCGGGGCAGAGTGTCAGCAGGGGTTGGTGGGCTCAGCTGGCCCTGGGCTCCCTCCTTCCCGCTAGCATTCCGTGGCTCCAGGAGGTAGACTGGGGGCTCACCCATCCCAGCCAGGGGGTCCTCTGATCCCGTGGCTGAGGGGTCCCATGCGCCTCATCCTGGCACCAACAGTCCCTGGGCTACAGCCCAGCCCTTCTGTTTCCTGGCTGCCCCAGTGCTGACTCGTTGCTCGTGTGGCTCCTGTGGGCCTGCTGCTGGGCAGCTGAAGCCACAACAACCTCTCAGCCCACCCTGGGTATGTGGGAGAAGTCGGGAGCATGAGGCGACCCTCACAGAATCCACTGCCAGAATCAGGCCCAGGTGCTGTCTTGGGAGTCAGAAACCCAAGTTCTACTCTTTGCCTGGCTGTAGTTGCTGTGTGGCCTTGGGCCTTCACGTCCTTATCTGCAAGAAGCTGATCCCAAGCTACAGGGGTATAAATAGCAGTGTCTTCTTGGGAAAAATCACACAGGCGGCCGGCAGCCAGCCCTTCCTTCCTCTGGCAGGCTCACTGCCAGCTCCTCTGCACTGCCGACACACCCAGATCCCCAAACCCGTCAGCCCTTCCCCTCCACGCCCCTCCTTAGGCTAATTATAGTGCGGCTGGGCAGTCCCACAAGAGGTCAGAGCAGACAGTAGGTGACTCTGGTCAGAAACCTCACTCTCACCTCGAGACTGCAAAGAGCTGCCCACCACTGACAGGAGACACCTGTGGGCCCGTTCCCCTGGCCACCCCTGGGATCTGGTCATGGAGTCACTGAATGGGGGGGTCCATGGGGTGAAGTGAAAGATCCCACATGTGACCCAGCCTGTCTCTCTCCCTGTAGAAATGCTGGCTTCGAGGAAAGCAGGGACCAGGGCCTCCCCTTCTCCCACCCAAGTCCAAGTTGACACCAGTGAAATGCTGTGACCTCTCCCCAGGGTCCCTTAAAGCACCTGTCAGCCCAGAAAGGATCTTAGAGTTCTTCAGGTCAACCCTTTTGGACAAGCTCCAGATGCTACCCTCCAGCACCCCCTCCCTGCCACCTCCTGAGGGTTCTTCTGCCCCACCGTACACTCGCGTGGCCCCGGCCTCTGCCCAGCCTGCCCTCCACTTAGCACCCTTCTTCCTCGGGGTGGAAGTCAGCCTTTAGAGGGCAGGCTCCTTCTCTGAGTCACTGTTCCTGACCCCAGGAGGGCTTGGTGCCCCTCTCCCCAGTCCTACAGCCCACGAGGACTGCGTGCCTTGGTGCCAATCATCCCCAACTGTCATCTGTCCATCTCCCCCTGGTGTGAGGACCTGCAGGACAGGCACCTGGAGGTCTGTCTCCTTTACCACAGTCCCCACACACAGGGCCTGATGGACACGGAGTCTGTGGACACAGCAAGAACGAGTCTGGATTCAGCCCTGTGGGTCTACCTGGCTGGATAAGCATCTACGCGCAGGAAGCCAAGGGGCTTCAGGACCAGCCAGGATGAGGGGGTTGTCTGTGAGTGCCTCTGAGGTGCCCCCAAGTCCTGGGAACACTGCCTGACCATTTGGCACTTCGGTGAATCTCACTCATTCTGTCCCCCAACCGGCTGGGGTGGAGCCCATCCTCTGTCTCCTGTCCCACCCCCAGCAAGGAGACCAAAGCCTGCAGGCTGGGAGACAGGCTGCTGCCACCCTCCCCGCCTCCGCACACCCTCTTCCTTCCACCTCCTGGGCCTTGGGAGGGCCCTGCTGCCTGACTCCCAGGATGCAAAGGTGAAAGTGTGAAAGGACCTTGGGAAGATGGGGTTCTTCTTCCTCCCAAACACCCTCCACTGGTGAGGCATGGATTGCTCTGCTTCTGTCTGGCTCACCCCAGTGCCAAGGCTCTGAGGCCACGGCTGGCTCACTCTCACCCTGTCCTCCCCTCCTCACCCCAGGTCCTGAGCCAAGTCCCTCGAGCATGCCAGCAGCTGAATGAGGACAGAGACTTGTCTGTCTGTCTGTCTGTCTGTCCTAGAGCCAGGGTGTTGGGCGGCACCCTGGGTGGGGGCAGCTGGGAACAAGCCCTGGGAGTGCTGTGGCGGCAGCTACTATTCTGATTTTCTGAAGCCATTCTCTCATTCTCTGCCTCTCTCTGGGGAAGGAGACACACCCTCCTCTCCACCTTCAGGCCACTTGCCTGGTTCAAGTCCATCCCATCTATCACTTGGTAACAGTGGAAGGAATAGTAGTGAGTGTGTGTGAAATGCTTACTGCGTGGCAGGCGCGGTGCTCAGCACTGCACGTGTTTTCTCACTTATTCCTCATATCACATGCACAAGGCAGTCCCATCATGATGTCCATTTTTTGAGGCTTAAGGGATAATATAACTTGTCTGCCAACACAGGTAGAAGCCTGGGCCACAATCTAGGTTCTTTTTTTTCCCCAAGACAGTCTTACTCTGTTGCCCAAGCTGAACTGCCGTGGCGTGATCTTAGTTCACTGCAACTTCCACCTCCCAGGTTCAAGCAGTTATCCTGCCTCAGCCTCCCGAGTAGCTGGGATTATAGGCATGCACCACCATGTCCAGCTAAATTTTGTATTTTTAGTAGAGATGGGGTTTTACCATGTTGGCCAGGCTGGTCTCAAACTCCTGACCTCAAGGGATCCGCCTGCCTCAGTCTCCCAAAGTGCTGGGATTACAGGTGTGAGCCACCATGCCGAGCCAGTCTAGGTCCTTAACCACCAAACAAAACTCTTCTCTGCTTCCAATCCCAATCCCCACCCCAGTAATCCCTCCTCCACTGGAGGCCAGCATCCTTGCTCTTACATCCCTAATGGACCTGGTCACATCCCTGCTTAAACCCCACAGTGAGTGGACTTCTAGAAAAACATGGCACATTGAGCAGACAGATTTATCGCTGCTCCCTTCCAAAACTCCACTCTGATGACAGTAGAGGAAACAAACAAGGCATAAATCCATAAGGGGTGATGATGGATAACGAAGGATGTCAAGATTCTGGAAGCTGGGAAGCAGATGGCCGGGCAGTAACTGACTTGGTAGAGTGATGAAAACTGAGAGCCAAATGCCTGCAGGGAGGAACCATCCAGAAGGAGAAGCCCGGAAAAGCCTGTTTCCAGGGACCCCTCAGGGCCTTAGGGCCAGGAGGGCTGAGAACAGTGGGCTGAAAGTCTGTAAGAACTGATCAGACCCTATATCCCCTCCCAAACCCTGTGTAGCCAAGTGACAGCCACGTCTCCACCCAGCACAGAGCCAGGGATCACTCCCTGGAGAGGGTGAACCAAGAGGCTCTGGACCAGCAACACTGGGCATAGATGAAGGCCCAAGGCAGAAGGACCTACAGAGAAAAGAGGACAAGCAAAAGTCTACACATCGAAGGGTAAGAAACACGCCAAGCCCCTTCCTCACTTGGATGCCGGAATGCTGCAGCCAGACATACACTCTCCCAGGAAAAGTCTAGAGGATTCTTCTCTGGGGAAACTGAATCACTCAGAAAAATGACCTCAGATACTGACATTAGAGGATCTCCCCAAAACAGCCCTATCCGAACCAGTCCTTCAGCAGTGACTTGGAAAAGTCCTGCCCAAGTCCACAAATTGCCCAATCGGTGTCTCTGCATCTCCTTGCTATATATGAAATACTGCCAATGCGTTTTAAGAAAACTTTTTTTTGAGACAGAGTTTCTGTTGCCCAGGCTGGAGTACAATGGTGCAATCTCGGTTCACTGCAGCCTCCGCCTCCTGGATTCAAGCGATTCTCCTGCCTCAGCTTTTTGAGCAGCTGCAATTACAGACACCAGTCACCGCACTTGGCTAATATTTTGTATTTTTTTAGTAGAAATACAGTTTCACCATGTTGGCCAGGCTGGCCTGCCTCGGCCTCCCAAAGTGCTGGGATTACACGCATGAGCCACCTGGCCAAGAAAACTGTTAACATGAAACAAATATTTTTTAAAAAATAACCCAAAGGAAAGAAAAACATTTCAGGGAACAGAAGAAAAAAGTCAAATCCATGTAAGTAATAATCTCACAGAGATAAGAGAACCTACTGTACCCATGAAACAAGAATAGGATCAAAAAGTGCACAGGTTGAGCATGTCCAATCCCAAAATCCAAATGCTCCAAAATCCAAAACTTTTGAGCACTAATATGATGCTCAGAGGAAATGCTCTTTGGAGCACTTCAGATTTTGGACTTTCAGACTGGGGATTCTGAACTGCTAAGTATAATGCAAATACCACTCACCCCCAAAAAATCCAAAATCTAAAACACTTCTGGTCCCAAGTGTTTCAGATACAAGACACTTAATGTGTATTTAGTGAATGAAAAAGTTCAAGAAATTAAAAGTACAATGAAAAAAATAAAAAATTTAATAGGATTATAAAGTAAAGATGAATTAGATACCTCCTGGAAAATAGAAAGAGATGGCTGGGCACGCTGGCTCATGCCTGTAATCCCAGAGCATTGGGAGGCTGAGGGAGGAGTCTAGGAGTTCAAGTACAGCCTGAGCAACATGGCAGAACCCCATCTCTATGAAAAATTTAAAAATTAGCTGAGTGTGGTGGGACACACCTGTAGTTCCAGCTACTTGGGATGCTGAGGCAGGACGATCATTTGTGGCTGGGAGGTCGAGGCTGCAGTGAGCCATGATTGTGGCACTGCACTGCAGCCTGGGCAACAAAGTGAGACCCTGTCTCAAAAAAAAAAAAAAAAAAAAAAAAAAAAAAAAAAAAAAAAAAGAAAGAATAGAAAAGAAAATAGAGATGAAAAAGTAGAAAATGTTTAAAAATAAGAAAGCAAGAGAATAGCTGCATATGAAGGATTCCAGAAAGAGAAAATGTAAGAAAGTTATCAAATAAATAATATGACAACAGTTCAAGAACTGAAGGGCACAAGTTTCTGGATTAAAACAGTCCAATGAGTGCTACCTCAAATTAAAATAGACCAAGGCATATATTGTAAAATTTAAAATCACCAAAGAGAGAGAGAGAGTCCTAAAAGCTTCCAGATTTTTTAAAAGGTCACATTCAAATCAGAATGGGATGGGACCTCTTCAGAGCAATGTTGGAAACTAGAAGACAACAGAAAAATGCCTCCAACATTCTGAAGAAGAGTCACTTCCAACCCAGAAGTTGATATCAAATCAAAATATCAATCAGATATGAGGGAAGAATAAAGACACTTTGAGATGGGCAAACTGTTTACCTCCATGCACTCTTTCTCAGAAAGCTACTTGAGGATGTGCTCCACCAAAACAAACAAAAAAAAGATACCTCCCCCCCAAAAAAGTACCATGGGATCCAAGAAACAGGAAGACCCTCCATGAATATTTTGGGGCAGGCCTAGAAAGCATCTAGTCTAAACTGGAGGACAGAGGGAAGTTGGTAGGAAGGTCCAGGAAAGAAGGGAACTGCTGGATTATCTGGTAGGGATTACCTTTGAAAAAACTGGATTAAGAGACATCTTATAAAACTATTAAAGGATCTGGAAGGCCTGGAGAAGCAACGAAAACCAAGCACATAAAAAACTTGTTCTTAAAAAGAAATGCCATCTAGATGGGGCGCGGTGGCTCACACCTGTAATCCCAGCACTTTCGGAGGCTAAGGTGTTGAATCACTTGAGGTCAGGAGTTCAAGACCAGCCTGGCCAACATG
Organism: Macaca thibetana thibetana; assembly: GCF_024542745.1. NCBI lineage: Eukaryota > Metazoa > Chordata > Mammalia > Primates > Cercopithecidae > Macaca > Macaca thibetana. Next base: position 162,855,523 of record NC_065584.1, on the reverse strand, counting down.
AGAACCCTGTCTCTACTAAAAATACAAACATTAGCTGGGTGGGGTGGCAGGTGCCTGTAATCCCAGCTACTTGGGAGGCTGAGGCATAAGAATCACTTGAACCTGGGAGGCAGAGGCTGCAGTGAGCCGAGACTGCACCACTGTACTCTAACTGGGGCAACAGAGTGAGACACTAAAAAAAAAAAAAATGCCATCTTATTACAACACTTAGTTCAGCCATCAAGATTTATAGCCATAATAATGAAAACACAGAATATGGGCTTAATCCAAATATGTTAACACTAAATTGGGATGAAAGGTGAGGGGACAAATGTATGTACAGGAAGTGATGTAAGGGTGCTAAATCCCAACCTTCCAGATAATATCGAAACTGGAAAATCAATAAATGAGAGTGTAGCAATGCTTTTTGGAAATAGAAGAGTAAATACAAGAAAAAGCTAAAAGTGTTAAGTTTGAAGGTGGTTGCCTAGAAAAAAGCAATGGAGGGTGGGGAGAAGTGGGGCAGGTATACAATGCTCTGCTGTTGCCATCTTATTCTTTTTTTGAGATGGAGTTTTTTTGCTCTTGTTGCCCAGGCTGGAGTACAGTGGCGCAATCTTGGCTCACTGCAGCCTCTGCCTCCCGGGTTCAAGCAATTCTTCTGCCTCAGGTTCCTGAATAGCTGGGATTACAGGCGTCTGCCACCATGCCCAGCTGATTTTTTATATTTTTAGTAGAGAGGGGGTTTCACCATGTTGGCCAGGCTGGTCTCAAACTCCTGATCTCAGGTGATCCACCCACCTCGGCCTCCCAAAGAAATGAGATTACAGGCATGAGCCACTGCATCTAGCCTGCCATCTTGAATTCTTCATATCTTTGACCTTGCTCCTTGTAAGCGAGGTCTATTTATTTTATTACTATTATTTTGTTGAGACTTCTCAGTTTGCTGTTTGTTTTCTGCTATAGAAATTTGAAGTTTTTAAGCAATCAAATTTGTTAATCTTGTCTTTTTATAGCATCTGAGTGTTGTGTTAGAAAATCCTCTGCACCACTCCAAAGAAGTGAAATTCACCTGTTTTTCACTTATAATTAACTTCTTTAATCCAAATACAGAGATGCAAAGTGACGTTTAGCTAGTGAATCTTATCCAGTACCCTGGAAGCATCTTTATCAGTCCAGACTGACCACATGCAAACAGCACCACCTCCATGCCAGCCTAAGTCTGTACTAAGCCCCTGGATACAGAACTCCAGGCCACAACCCCTCCAGTGATTTTCTGGGGGTGACATTTTATTAACAAAGATGGGTTTCCCTACATGTCCATCTTTACCAGGAATGGAAATTTACACAAAAGAGAAAAGATGCAGGGGAGGGTGGGGATGCACAGCTGGAACTTTCCAGCAGCCCAAGGGTTCATTTACCTCTCTGTTCCTAACCCATGTCGACCCTTGACCACAAGAACTGGCACTAGCTTGTCATGAAGAGTCCTAGAGAAGCCGTCTCCTGTGTGTTTGATTCTGGGAAGCTGGTCCTTGCCAGTGTCAACTATCCTACATGAGACAGAGAAAGTCACACTTAAGACCAATATATGGCATAACGATCCTACTGAGAAGGGCCCTGGTAGCCGAGGCAGTACTCTAAGACCAGCCTGCCACAGTGAGGCAAGCCTGGAAACAAAGCCAAGTTCAAGGTTGCTCCCCCAAGACATTCCTTTCTCTATTGGCCAAACCACAGGGGTGAGAGAGGCTCGGTTCCACCAGGAAGCATTCTTGGTTAAAAGCTTGAGAACTAATATAGTTAACTTAAGTAAAAGGGACTTATTGAAAGACTGTCAGGGAACTGACAGAATAGAAGGAAGCTGATGGATCAGGCTTGAGAACAGTTAAGAACCAAGAAACAAAGAGGAAGGCCCCAAGAACCACAACAACAGTCTCTTAACAGAAACGGTTCAGCCTGCCCACCCCATGACCTCTGGTGGTACTACAGCCATCTCTGTTTCCCCGCCTTTCTCACTCAAATGTCCACGTGCAAGGAAAGAGCATTTGGTTGGCTGAGTCTAAGTCACATGCACACGCCCTGGCTGCAGCAGGGCGAGAGAGGATCCGATCTGGATCCTAGCTTTTCTTACTAAGACCCCACACAAAGGCAGATTCTCCACTCTGGAGACTGAAGGTCTATTAGGCAGAAACAGTGTCACTACTTGTTTTTAGACTCCGAGCAGGAAGGGACTTCACCCCAAAGAATGCTAAACCTAAGGCATCTGGGGGCCCTTACCTCATCTAGAGTTGATGAAAAATGATGTGGGTGGGGATGGGGAGAACTGCTTTTCCTAACAGTTCTTTCCATAACAGTTTTGATTGGAAGTTTAGTCCATTAACATTCAAGGTTATTATTGATCTGTAAGGACTTACTCTTGCCATTTTGCTATTTGTTTTCTGGTGGTTGTGGTCTTCTCTTTCTTCTTTCCTTCCTTCCTGTCTTCCTTTTTGTGAAGGTGATTTTCTCTAGTGGTATGATTTAACTTCTTGCTTTTGGTTTTTTGTGTATTCATTGAGTGTTTTTTTGTTTTTTGTTTTTTGTTTTTTTGAGGTTCCCACAAGGCTTGCAATACTACCTTATCACCCATTGTTTTAAACTGATAACTTTACACTGCTTGCATAAAGGAACAAACAAATAAACAAGCAAAAAGAAAACTCACCAAAACTCTACACTTTAAATCTGTCCCTCTGCTTTTTAACTTTTTGTTGTTTCTACTTTTATTGCACTGTGTCTTGAAAAGTTGTTGTAGTTATTATTTTTGTTTGGTTCATCTTTTAGTTTTTGTTGTTGTTTTTTTGAGACAGTCTCACTCTGTCACTTAGGCTGGAGTGCAGTGGTGCCATCTCGGCTCCCGGCAACCTCCACCTCCTGGTTCAAGCGATTCTCCTGCCTCAGCCTGCCAGGTAGCTGGGACTACAGACACATGTCATGAGGCCCAGCTAATTTTTTTTTTTTTTTGTATTTTTAGTAGAGATGCAGTTTCACTGTATTAGCCAAGATGGTCTCAATCACCTGAACTCGTGATTTGCCCGCCTTGGCCTCCCAAAGTGCTGGGATTACCGGCGTGAGCCACTGTGCCCGGCCTCATCTTTTAGTCTTTCTACTTAAGATAAGAGTTGTTTGCACACCACAATTACAGTGTTATAATACTCTGTGTTTTTCCGTGTACTTACTATTACCAGTGAGTTTTGTACCTTCAGATGATGTCTTATTGCTCACTAATATCCTTTTGTTTCTGATTGAAGACTTTCCTTTAGCATTTCTTGTAGGATAGGTCTGCTGTTGGTGAAATCCCTCAGCTTTTGTTTGTCTGGGAAAGTCTTTATTTCTCCTTCATGTTTGAAGGATATTTTCGCTGGATATATTATTCTAGGGTAAAAGGGTTTTTTTTTTTTTTTTTTTTTTTTCCTTCAGCCCATCACACATATCATGGCACTCTCTGCTGGCCTGTAAGGTTTCCACTGAAAGTCTGCTGCCAGATGCATTGGAGCTCCATTGTATGTTATTTGTTCCTTTTCTCTTGCTGCTTTAGGATCCTTTCTTTATCCTTGACCTTTGGAAGTTTGAATATTAAATGCCTTCAGGTAGTTTTCTTTGGGTTAAATCTACTTGGTGTCCTATAATGTTCTTGAATATTTATTCTCTGCTATTATCCCTTTGAATAAACTTTCTACCTCTATTTCTCCACTTCCTCTTTAAGGCCAGTAACTCCTGGCTTTGCCCTTTTGAGGCTATTTCTAGATCTTGTGGGCATACTTTGTTCTTTTAAATTTTTTGTCTCCTCTAATTGTGTATTTTCAAATAGTTTGTTTTCAAGCTCACTAATTTTTTCTTCTGCTTCATCAATTCCACTATTAAGAGACTCTGATGCATTATTTATTGTCGATTGCATTTTTCATCTCCAGAATTTCTGCTTGATTCTTTTTAATTATTTCAATCTCATTGTTAAATTTAACTGATAGAATTCCAAATTCTTTCTCTGTGTTATCTTTAATTTCTTTGAGTTTCCCTGAAACCACTATTTTGCATTCTCTGTCTGGAAGGTCACATATCTCTGTTTTTCGATGATTGGTCCTTGGTGCTTTAATTAGTTTGTTTGGTGAGGTCATGTTTTCCTGGATGGTCTTGATGCTTGTGGATATTTAATGCCTGAGCATTGAAGAGTTAGGTATTTATTGTAGTCTTCTCAGTCTAGCAGTGCATTACCCTCCCGGCTTTGCTATGTGCCAATACACATGGAGTATTCCCAGGCAGAGAGGCTCCCTCAAGCCTCAGTGTTCAAGGTGTTTACTGGAACTTCATCACAGAGGCATGCTTGATTGTCCACGTGGATGGATCTTCTCAGTTTTCAGTTTCCAGTCCTTCCAGGGGTGACCTAAAGCCTGGACTCTAAATCTCTTAGTTGGTTTTCCTGGCCTGGCTAGACCCCACCCTAAATCTCATTATTAGACTATCCGTTATGACCCAAGAGCCCCAGGCAAAGATACTCCTGTCAGGCATTACACATTGAAGATTACCTCCCAGGAGTCTAGGACAAAGGACAGTCCTCTTTTCGGTCAAGGTTAATTTTTATTTGAAACTGTACAACATGCCATCACTCCATTATCCTTTCTGTTTTATCTTCAAAATAACCCTAATTTATGGGTAAGGATGTTTATTATCATAAACAAGATCTCAAGAGGGAAGACACTTGGGCAAGGTTGCACAGTTGATCCTGGACTCATGGTACAAGACTCTTTTCACTCTCTGAGAGCCCCGAGTCCTGAGAAGAAGATGGAAACAAGGTGTGTATATGTGTGTGTGTGCACATGTGTGTTTGTGTGTGTAAATGTATATTTAATGAGTATGTGTGGATATGTGTATGTCTCTGTGTGTTTGTGTTTATATGTGGATGTTTGTGTGTCTATAAGTATCGTTATATATGTGTGTATCTGTCCAGTGGTGCACATCTGGAATGCCAGCTACTCAGGAGGCAGATGAAGGAGGATCACTTGAGCCCAGGAGTTTGAGAGAGAGAAAATTTCAATGATCTTCTTGCAATTAGAAGAAGAAACCTGGGGCTGGATATAAAAAGACATAAAGCACCACATAAAGAGGCAGAGAAATGTCTAAAGAAAAACAAGTGATCAAGAATTAGTTAGTTCATCGATAAAGAAATATAGCACTTTAGCAGCAGAATAAAACTGTAAGATAATTTCCTCTAGAACCCTGACAATCTTTGTGAGAAAACTGTCGATCACATATGTTAATTGCCAAAACTTGCAGAACTCTGTGCAACAGAACTGGCTAGTAAAACCATCTTTCTTAAACTCATTATACTACAAGTGACATTCAACTTTTTCTCAAGCAAGATTTCACAAACCTATCTCCAGCTTCCAGATGGTGAGGGAAAGTGTGATCAGATTTTATGATAAATTGTGCCTGTCTCTGAGCCCATCTCCTCCTATTGAAGAGAAGGAAAATGAAGCAAGCACATTGCAGCACTGCCGACAAAAGTCACAAGATAAGCAAATCATTATTATTTAAAACCAGAGGGTCTTATAATTTATTCACGAATGCCACACATTCTATATTAGATCTTTCAGTTCAATTTACTTGTATTCTTTGAAGCAAATTTATAAGATTCAAATTATTCAGAAAATACTCCCAAGCTAATAAAACACTTTAACCACAGGAAGTATCATGCTACACAATGGTGTGGTGGTGAAGGGTGTAGGCTCTAAAACCAGAAAACACAGGTTCAAGTCCTGGCTCTACCACTTTGGCAAGGTTACACGGTCTTGCTGTGCCTCAATATCTCCATCTAAAATGTGGGGATGACAATAATAGTGTCTATTTCACAGAGTTGTTTTGAGGAAAATAATATATATAAAGCACTTTGAACAGCAGTTATTGCTATATAAATGTTTGCTATAGTTATTTTAACATTTCAGATTATAAATATCTACCCTGTTACTCAGATAACAAGAGTCCCTAAGCTGATAACATGATGAAGAGCTTTTGGGTTTCTTAATTTCCATCAGTTTTGTGAGGGAAAAAATACCACATGAACAAGAGCAACGAAGCAGGCGTGAGAAGGAAGCTTGGCTTAAGATTGGGGGGCTTGGATTTATTAGGCTTTTGTCTTCTAAAAATTTCCTAAGCTCCATTGATAAGATGTTCAATATCAATCTAGCTAAAAAGGACCAATAGACCCCACAAGACACAGAGTTAGAGACAAAAATAGAAGGGTAATAAATGAAATATGGAAAACTACACAACCAGAAAAATAAACAACTACCAGTATCCAAAACATGGCTAAATCTCACAGGATTATGTTGAATGAAAGAAGCCAGCCACAAACGCACACATAAGGAATGATTCCATTTATATGAAGTTCAATAACAAGTGAAACGAATCCATGGAATCATGTGAGATTTAGCCATGTTTTGGGTGTCACCAAGATGGCACTTTTTGTGTTCTAACATGGTGGAAAGGACAGAAAAACAAAAGAAGAAAACTGAGCTAGGTAGCTCCCTCAAGCCCTTTCATAAGGTCACTAATCCCACTCATGAGGGGGCTCCTCCCTCATGACTTAGTCATCTCCTAAAGACTCCATCTGTTAATACTATCACATTGGGGTTTAAGTTCCAACATGAATTTTGGAGGAGACACAATCATTCCAACCATAGCAAATACACTTTACTAAAAAAGAAGAAAAAAGAAAAATCTTATCTCTAAACATAATTATTCTAAGAGTTTATTATATTTACAGCCCAGTTTTCCACTTGCATACATACATATTTGTGACCATGAGTGTCATTCTTAGCTGAGAAAAGTTTCAGCAAGTTAAGTTTTTTCTCACATTATCTATTAATATCTTATTCAGATAAAACCAAATTTCTAACCTAGATTTTAGGTTGAGATAGAAACCCATAGTCATTTGTTGCAATGTGAGAATGACAGAGAGAGATATTAACTAGCAGAATCCAACTATAAAAATAAATTTAAGAGCACAATTCTCTACTAATGACTCCCCCAGACAAATCATTACTTGGATAGCAATGAATCAACTAAAAATGAAAGTGAGAAAAATTCAAGTCCTTTTTGTGATGGATGGATGTTTATGAGACTATTAAGTGAAGAGGGTTCAGAAACAAGGGAATAAATGGCATGCTGATTTGGGGTTGAATGGAGTAATGAGATGATCTTGGAAATACAAGAATCGTGCTTAATGGGACTTGTCTACTTGCAATTCAATAAACCAATATATGTAAATTCAAAGAGACAAAGGACATGAGCACTCAGAACAAAATTATAGGAATACAGCCAGTCACAGTGGCTCATGCCTGTAATCCCAGCACTTAGGGAAGCTGAGGCGGGCAAATCACCTGAGGTCAGGAGTTTCTGACCAGCCTGGCCAACGGGGTGAAACCCCATCTCTTCTAAAAATACAAAAATCAGCCGGGCATGGCGGTGGGTGCCTACAGTGCCAGCTACCTGGGAGGCTGAGGCATAAGAATCACTTGAACTGGAAGGCGGAGGTTGTAGTGACCCGATTGCCCCACTGCACTCCAGCCTGGGCGACAGAGTGAGATTCTGTCTCAAAAAACAAACAAACAAATACAAATTTGCTGTAATAAATTTAGCAAAGAGGCACTAAAGTTGAGATAAGGGTCACTGTTCCACGTCTGACACCTTTAATTCTTGAGTCATGGGGATGGCAAGCCACAAACAGAATCTTCTGACCGGAAGCTAAAACCAGCCTTTGGGGTGGGTTCAAAGAGACTGTTCAGACTCAAGATGTGAAAGCGGATGTTTCCTGGTAGAAAATACCCTGAATGCAAGGGCATTTTCAAAAACAGTGGTGCTGGGAGAAAGAGAATGCTGTGTGTTTAAAAAGAAAAAAAAAAAAGTAAAAGAATACAAACAAGGAAGAAAAAGTGACAGACAGTAGGGTGACCATACGTTCTCAGACCATCCAGGCTCTGAGGAGGGCGAGACTAGGCCAAAGTTACCCAGCAACAAGGTACAGCTAAGGTTATGTCTGCTGTCCCGGTGCAATTATTATAGTGCGCCTTTCACTCTCCTAAGTGTCTGAATTTGGATGATAAAGCTTATGATCACCCTACCAAAGAGAGGAAATTAGCCAGAAGACCCATGTGTCCATTTTAAACGGTGTGGACTGGCCCACAGCCCCGTGCCGCTGCCCAGCTGAGCGGCGTGCACCACCTCTGCCTCGCCCTACCCCGCCCTGCCCGGGGCTCCAGGAAGGCTGGAGCGGAACCCTCGGCTCCCGCGCGGCTCTGGTGCCACCTGCAGGTTACGTGTGGGAACTGCTTTTCCACACCCCGACCCTGGACAACCTTGGACTTGGCCAAAAGACATTCCGATCACGGGAAGCCCCGGCTGGGGATTTGGCTGGACCCTGAAATCCACGTTACAGCATAAGATGGGCCCAGCTTAAACCAACGAAGCCCAGCTCCTCCTCTTCCTACCCACTTCTGTTCTGTCTCATTTTGTAGACGGGAAACTGAAGCCTAATTCAGATTTTTCATTGGTAGGATTGTGAAGCAAACAGTTGGAGCCTCCCAGGTGCCATTCCCCACATCTCTGTCTTTCCCCTAATGTGTTAGGATAGTGGGGAAGCAAGAGAGCTTAAGCCCACTAAGCTCCTAACGTGTACAGGCCAGAGTGGGCACTTTTCTCTCCAGCCTTGCACTTGATGGGAAATAGGTGATCACACAACTAGGAGACAGGATCAGAGTGGGCTCGCGATGTGCTCACCGTCTGTCAGCTGAAACTGGAACGCAGTGTGAATATGTCAGTCTAAATGCAGAGCTCTATGCATGTTCCTCTCTATTCCCTTGGTCACCAACACCAATTCCCAAGGCAGAACCCCAGGAGGGCTGGACTGAAGGACCTGGAGGTAATAGAAAACAGCTCAAGAGTGGTGTACATGTCACTGGACTTTGGATTCTCCTGTGTTGGAGCCTGTGAATTGCTACCGGCAGTAAACCGAGGACACTGTAGGGTTCACCTTCTTTTAGGGATCACAGTTCTGCTCGACCTATCTCCAATGTCCGAAAACTGTTGTTTTATATATTTTGTTCCATTTTTCTAGTTGTTCAAGGTGGGAGGCAAATCTGGTCCCTGTTAGCAATCATGGTCACATGTAGAGGTTGCAGGATGTTGTTTATATCTGTATCTTTTTTTTTTTTTTTTGAGACAGGATCTCACTCTGTCAACCCAAGTGGCGCCATCTCACCTCACTGCCACCTCCACTTCGTGGCCTCAAGTGATCCTCCCACTTCAGCCTCCTAAAGTGCTGGAATTACAGTTGTGAGCCACTGCACCTCGCCTAAAATTGTATCTTTCTTATTATCAGTGAAGTTAAACATTTTTTCCTGTGTATCAGCAGCATTTGCATTTCTTTTTCTTTGAACTTTCATATATTTTTTCCCATTTTTCTTAGGATTGTTGGTCTTTGTCTTCTCTACTTTTAGAATAGAATGAATATGATATTAATCATACTTCGAATTGTGGCCATGATGGAGTACCTGTATTGATGATAGTCTCCCAGCATAAACAACTACAAAGTTGGATGAAATACATGAAGAAATTGTCTTCAGACATTGGGCAATAGGCAGTTCCAGGTACAATCTGAGAGACGGGAATCACATGAAGTGACTGCTACATTTTTCTGGTGGGGAGTTTCCAAAGCCTCAATGACAGCACCCAGAGGAAGAGGCCAAGCCGAGAGGATCAGTGTTGTTTGGTGGAGGAAACAGAGACTGCCACTCAGGGCTGCTAAAATGTGTGTGGCAGAGTCTCAGAAAGGACAGAGTTGCAGAGAAGGAGCCCCAGAAATCTTACAGAGGTTGCTGCAGGTCCTTAGCCAAATGCGAAACTATGAATGTGTGGATTGAGACTCTGCAAGGTCCAGCACAGAACAGCCAATGGGGAGCTGAAAGCTAAATAGTAATTTCAGTGGTCACAGACTACTGGAGATACATCTGAATTCTAGCTCAGACAGAGTCTCCACTCTTGGAATCTCAGGTCTTGATGAATATCCCAGACACTCACAGGAGGGTCTAGAAGGCCATGCCTTGGGATTAAGGAAGATTCCCTAGGAATAAGGGCAAACCTAAAAAACAGCTCACCCTAACAAAACCTAAAATGGAGCCTTGACAAACATGATCCAGTTAACCCATCAGTAATTTAATTCCCTGCCAAAACAAAACTCAACACTAAAGTAGGATAACATAATCTACATCTTTACAATGAAGGTTCACAATGTCCAACAGATCAAGTAACACTAGACGTGTGAAAAAGTGAGAAAATGCATCCTAAAATTAAGAGAAAACCGGTCAATACGAACAGACCCACCATGCATGGCGGCTCATGCCTGTAATCCCAGCACTTTGGGAAGCCAAGGCAGATAGATCACTTGAGCTCAAGACTTTGAGACCAGCCTGGGCAAAATGGCAAAACCCCATTCTACTAAAAATTCAAAAATGAGCCATGTGCAGGGGTCCGTAACCCCCAGGCTGTGGACTGCACCAGTTAGGTACCTGTTAGGAACCAGGCTGCGCAGCAGGACGTGAGTGGTGGGCAGTGAGTGTTACTGCCTGAGCTCTGCGCCCTGTCAGATCAGCAGGCATTAGATTCTCACAGGAGCGTCAACCCTAATGTGAACTGCACATGTGAGGGATCTAGGTTTCACACTCTTTATGAGAATCTAACGCCTGATGATCTGAAGTGGAACAGTTTCATACCATAACCACTGCCCCTGATCCCGTCTGTGGAAAACTTGTCTTCTGTGAAACCAGTCAGGACTGCAGGTAGCAAGTGCCTGTGGTCCCAGCTACTTGGAAGGCTGAGGTGGAAGGATGGATTGAGCCTGGGAGGTGGAGGTTGCAGTGAGTTGAGATCATGCCGCTGCAATCCAGCCTGGACAACAGAGTGAGACCTTATCTCAAAGAAACAAATAAACAGAAAGAGCCAGGCATGGTGGCTCACACCTGTAATCCCAGCACTGAGATGGTGCCATTGCACTCTAGCCTGGGCTACAAAACCAAGCTCCATCAAAAAAAAAAAAAAAAAAAAAAAGAAAGAAAGAAAGAACGAACGAACCCATAAATGGCTCACACATTGGAATTATCAGGCAAGAGGAGCTTTAAAGTAACTACATACATACATTAAAGAATTTAGAGAAATATCAACACCTGTGAAGGATGGTAAACTAAGAATTTAGAGAAATAAGTTTTAGTATAAGTATGTCCTAAATATGTATGGTACATACTTACTAAAATAGTTTACTTTTTATCAGAAATCTAAATTTAACTGGGTGTCCTATATTTTATCTGGCATCTCTACCCCAAAGCCAAGCAGGAGAGAGTCCAGAGTCCTATCTTCCAGCAGGCGACCTAGCCTAGGAAAGGGCCTGGCCAGGGGCAATTGTGCATTGGATGGGTTCGAGATGCCAGTCATTCAATGTGTCAAAGGTTTGCCAGGCCAGCATACAATCGATATTATTTTTATTTAACATTTTTGTCTAAAGCAACTTTAAAAATTTTAACCTTTTATTTGGAAATATAGATTCAGAGGAAATTTCAAAGATTGTACAGAGAGGTTTCATGGACTCACTCAGTTTCCTCCAAAGGTTCTATTTTGTATAAATGTAGGACAATATCTAACAATGTCACATGTCTAGGTCTATGCCATTTTATCACATATGTAGACTCTTTTAACCACCACTACAATCAAGATACAGAACTGTTCCACCACCACGAAAATCCCCCTCCTGCTATTCCTCTGCACTCATTCCTGGCTCTTCCCCTCCACTATTCCTACTCCTGGCAACCACTAATCTGCTTTCTGTCTTCATAATCTTCTTACATCAAGAACATTATAAAATGCAAAAATTAGCCAGGTTTGGTGGCACCAGCTTGTAGTTCCAGTGATGTGGAGGCTGAGGCAGAAGAATCACTTGAACCTGGGAGGTGGAGGCTACAGTGTCCTGCCACTGCAGTCCAGCCTGAGAGACAGGGCGAGACTCTCTCAATGAATGAATGAATGAATGAAGGCCTGGCACGGTGGCTCACACCTATAATCCCAGTGGTTTGGGAGGCCGAGCCAGGTGGACAAAAATTAGCCAGGCATGATGGTGCGTGCCTGTACTCCCAGTTACTTGGGAGGCTGAGGCATGAGAATCACTTGAACCCAAGAGGTGGAGGCTGCAGTGAGCTGAGATCGTGCCACTGCCTTCCAGTCTGGGCCACAGAGTGAGACTTCATCTCAAAAACAAAATAAAAACCAAACAAAGAAAAACAGAACATTATATAGATGGAATCACACAGTATGTGGCCTTTTGAGACTAGGTTTTTTTTTTTTTTTTTTTCTACTCAGCAAATGCCTTTTAAGATCCATCCAAGTTGTGCATGTTCCTTTTTATTGTTTTTTTTCTGTTTGAGATGGATTCTCACTCTGTCACCCAGGCTGGGATGCAGTGGCAAGATCTCAGCTCACTGCAACCTCTGCCTCCTGGGTTCAAGCGATTCTCCTGCCTCAGCCTCCTGAGTAGCTGAGATTATAGGCACTCACCACCATACCTGGCTTTGTTTGTTTGTTTTTTTGAGATGAAGTTTTGCTCTTGTTGCCCAGTACAATGGCGCAATCTCGGCTCACTGCAGCCTCTGCCTCCTGAGTTCAAGCAATTCTCCTGCCCCAGCCTCCTGAGCAGCTGGGATTACAGGTGCCTGCCACCATGTCCAGCTTTTTTTTTTTTTTTTTTTTTTTTTTTTTTTTTTTGTATTTTTAGTAGAGATGGGGTTATACCATGTTGGCCAGGCTGGTATTGAACTCCTGACCTCAGGCGATCTGCCTGCCTCGGCCTCCCAAAGTGCTGAGTTTACATGTGTACGCCATCATAGTATTTCATAGAATGGATGTATCAGTTTGCTTAACCATTCACCTATTGGGGGGTACTTGGTTGTTTTCAGTTTGGGGCTATTACAAATAAATCTGCCATGAACAATCATGTGTGAGGTTTTGTGCAGACATTAGTTTTATTTTCTGGTACAAATGCCCAGAAGCAATTGCTGGGTCATATATTGAGGTGGATGTTTAATTAAAGAAGCTGCCAAACTACTTTTTAGAGTGTCTGCACCATTTTATATTCCCACCAGCGATGTATGAGAGAGTGAGTTTTGTCTGCATCCTCGCCAATATTTGATATTATTACTATGTTTGATTTGAGCTGTTTTAATAGATATGTAGTGATATCTTACTGTGGTTTTAATTTGCATTTCCCCAGTGGTTGGTGTTGAAGATCTATTCCTGTGCTTTAAGTCAACTCATTTTTAAAACCTAAATAAATTTATTTAAAAAGGAAACTTTTGCTTTGGGAGGCCAAGGCAGGCGAATTGCTTGAGTCCAGGAATTCAAGACCAGTCTGAGCACATGGTGAAACTCCGTCTCTACTAAAAATACAAATATCCAGCATGGTGGTGTGCGCCTATGGTTTCAGCTACTCGGGAAGTGAGGCAGGAGGATTGCTTGAGCCTGGGAGGTCAAGGCTGCCATGAGCCATGATTGCTCCATTATACTCCAGCCTGGGTGACAGAGCAAAACCCTACCTTAAATAAATAAATGAATAAAAGGAAATTTGTGATTGGTGGTTCTCAAAGTGTGGTCCCTGAGCCAGCAGCATCAGCATCACCATCACTTGAGAACTTGTTAGAAATGCAGATTCTCAGGTGCCACCCCAGACCTCCTGAATCAGAACCTCTGAGGCGTGGGTTCAGTGATCTGTGGTTTAACAAGCCCTCCCGGTGAGAATCGGTCTCATTTACTACAAATAGAAGGTAATGGTAAAAATAAATGCATCTGCGTATCACCTGAAATCCTCTTGTGGGCCTCAGGTTCACACACCACACTTCTGGGCAGGAGCCCCACCCACAGAGGCTATGACAAGAATGCTACTGCCCCTGGGGCTGTGCAGTGACAGCTCACACAGCTCCACATGGCAGTTCTGAGTTTGGGAAGTGCTGATGCAGTCCTACCACAGCCCTTCCTGCCCTTCACTGGACTGAGAAAATCCGGGCTCTGAGGAGGGCGCGACTTGCCCAAGGTCACCCAGCAACATGGTCAGTCTCCTTTCCCAGGGTCCTCACAGTGCCTGGCCTGTTTAAAGCCTGCCTCTATTCACTGCTGAGTGAAAACTCCAGCTCCAAAACAGAATATGGGGAAGGATACTATCTTGGGCAGCTTATGTTTATAGCTGCAGATATACGGGAAAAAAGTCCAAAAATACTGTTGAAGCTGTTCTTTAGGGAGAGAAGAAGTTTGCTGTTTGTGTTTTTAATTTTTATATTTCATAATTTTTATCACAATGCATAGTTACATAATCAAAATTTATTAAATGTTAAAATCGACATGAAGCCTGATCCAGCCATGGCCTATCATTGGCAGAGTCAGGAAACCTTCCAGATAGAGCAGCCCCGCAACTGCCCCAGGTCACACCCTGGGCCTGGGCACATGCTAGGTCCTCTGTCTGGACATCCTCGCCCCGTGGTGGCCTCCACATCCGAACCCACCAGCACCTCCTGTGGGCGAGGCCCTCCCCTGCATCCAGCCCTGAGCACCCCCTAGCCCAGAGGGCACCTCATGGTGTGAGAGTCTGCCTGCCTGTCTCTAAAGAGAGGAAAGCTCCTTGGGACATGTGTTCCGCTTGACCATCACCCTGGCCTGGTACAGAAAGGTGGACAGTGGGTATTTGGTGAATAAATGAATGAATTATTGGAATGAATCCCCTAAATGGTGATTTCCTGAGGCCCTTCTCCAGCTGGCCCAGGCAGAACCAGTTCCACTTTTCACAGGAAAGCCAGGTGTGAGGAGCAGGGCAGGTATGTGTGAGGGGCCAGGTTCTCAAAGGCTGGATGGACACAGGGCTTGTGGTGGGTCTGGGGGTGGCAGTGCTGCTGTGGAATCTTCGGGGAGGGCTCATCCCTGGAATCCCCCAGGGGATCCTGCTGCGTGGTGTGAGAATTCCTGGCTGGTGGTGACACACAGGTACTTGCTTGGATTGGCCACCTGGTCCAGCCCAAGGAGCTGCGCCTCCAGCCCCTCAGGGAAAAACTCACTTCTGATGTGTGACAACAGCTGCAGGCAAGGGGAGGGAGAGGTGTGATGGGCCTTGGTCTTAGAAGCCAGAAGCCAGTTCATGCCCCTGCCTTGGTCTACGTGGGAAAGGGATGAGACCTCAGCTAGCTCTAGGGTCCTGGGTTATGGTAAGAAGGGCCCTCCCTTATGGACTCAGTGACACAGGCTGACCCAGCCCCTCCCCGAGCCTCATCAGTGAAACCAGGGGTTTCGACAGGGCTGGGCCAGGGCTCTCGACACCTCCCAGCTCTGACCTCTGGCTTTCTCCCAGGAGGGCAGAAGATCAGACAGAGGTGACCCAGGCTCCCCTGTTTACCTCAACCTCCTTGTGGAGCCTCCCTCTTTCTGCCTGTGCGGTGGGTGGGGCCAGAAGGAGGGGCACTCACCTGTGGGTCTCTGACTTCTCTGCCCAAGTGTGCCTAGAGAGCCTGGTCTACACCCAGTGCTCTGCTACACCTACGGCCTGGCCACAACCTCTCTGCCTCCAGAGCAGTCCTGGCCCAGGGAAGAAGCTGGTCTCTGTGTGGAATGATAGGTAGAAAATGGAAGTGGGGACGACAGCTCTGGAAAGGATCCAAGGAGGAGGTGCCTTCCCAAGGATGTGGAGGGTATTTTTTCCGGAATGGAGCTTGACTGTTGTGGGCAAACATCAGGAGGTGGAGAGGATGGTTCCCTCTGTGGGAGCCGGGACGACTTGCCTGGGCCAAATGGTGGTTGGCTGTGGGTAGGGCAGGCAGAGCTGGGGTGCCCAGAGCCTGGGGTCCCTGTCCTTGCAGAGGACTGGAAAACAAAACAAGTGTCCCCTGCCCTCTGGCTGGGGGACATCCTCCACTTCCAAGCCCAGACACACACCAGCTGCCACAAGCCCCTGAGGCTCTTCAGAGGACCAATGGGCAGCCACACCCATGCTGGGCCAGCCTTCTGGGCCCACCTGCACCCTGGTCAGAGCCCATGACTGAGGGGACTCTCTGGGGACAATGGGGGCAGTCTTATGCTGCCCTCTTACAGGTGGGTCAGTC
Organism: Macaca thibetana thibetana; assembly: GCF_024542745.1. Taxonomy (NCBI): domain Eukaryota; kingdom Metazoa; phylum Chordata; class Mammalia; order Primates; family Cercopithecidae; genus Macaca; species Macaca thibetana. The sequence continues at coordinate 162,839,342 of NC_065584.1, read as the reverse complement.
CCTGGGATCTGCTGTTGGGCTGGGGTGGGCTGAGGCTGTTCTCTGCTGGGGTGCCTGGTGGACAGCACGTAGAGCAACTTCTCCTTGGCTTTCCTGGACCCCAGGACACAGCTGAACACTGCGCTTTACCCTGGATGCCTTTGGATTCTCAGGGGACCCTGGGAAGGAAGAGGGAGATGCCCCACCAGGAGGCCAGGGCCCTGGGCCAGGCTTGCTCCTCCTAGTCCCTCCAGCAGGCACCTCCTCTCCAGATTGATATCACCTGTTTCCTGAAGTCCTGGGCTACTGACCAGAGAGAGCCCCAACACCCTCACCAAGGCCTGTTCTTACATCAGAGCAGCTAGTACATGAGTTCGGAGCTGAAGGGGGCGGAGAGAGAACACAGGGCTCTGTAAGAGTTCTCGGCTCCCTGCTGCAGTGGGCCCTGTAAGAAGGCCCCCCAAAAATCTGAAGCTGCTGTAAGTCACTGGGAGGAAACTGCGGCAGACATGCGTTTCCCAGCCTGGTAGATGCAGACGGGTGTCCGGGCCCCCGAGTGGGAGGCCCAAATGAGGCCTTGGATGTGGCAGTGCAGGAATTCTAGCCAGCACGGGGGCCCTGGGCAAGTCATTTAATCTCTCAGAACCCCACTCCTGGTCACCATGGGGCTCTTGTGTGGATGTAAAGGACCCTCAGGCCACTTATGTCCCATCAGTGGAAGCCTAGCATGGGTGGAGACCCCCGAGACTGAACTCAGTGGCGGGATCCAGCCCACCCAGCTCTCCTACTTAGAGCCCAGAGCCAGCAGGGTGGGCTTCCTGGAGACGAAGGCACTCCTGCGGGCTGGGGAGCATGAGCAGGGGTCCCTTTGGGGAGGTGGAAGAGGCTGTGGTCAGTGGAGGCCATAATGAGGCAGAGCTTGGGCAGAAAAGGCCTGTTGATCGGGGGATCTGAGATCCGACAGAGCCTGGACTAAGGACACTGTGCCACTCAGGCGGTGGAAACTGAGCTACAGCTGGGCCCCCTGGTCCTGAGTGAGGCCTTGCCAGTCCTGGAAGGTGTGCCAAAGGTGGCTCCATGTAAGGGTGCATCTGAGCACTTTTTTTTTTTTTCATTTTTTTGAGACAGAGTCTTGCAGTGGCATGATCATAGCTTACTGCTGCTTCAAACTCCTGGGCTCAATTGATTCTCCCATCTCAGCCTCCCAAAGGGCAGGAATTACAGGCCTGAGCTACGGAGCCTGTTTTAAATCTTAATAAATATCTGCTCCTGGTCTGCTTCCCTGGCTGACACACTTGCTGGCATCTTGCATCTAGACAGACACGTTTCTGGACTTGGTTCCATTTGTTCTGATGGGCTCCTCTCTCAATGATCACATGTTACAGTATGTGGCTATTCTTTTTTTTTTTTTTTTTTTTTTGAGACAGAGTCTCGCTTTGTCGCCCAGGCTGGAGTGCAGTGGCCGGATCTCAGCTCACTGCAAGCTCCGCCTCCCGGGTTTACGCCATTCTCCTGCCTCAGCCTCCCGAGTAGCTGGGACTACAGGCACCCACCACCTCGCCCGGCTAGTTTTTTTTTTTTTGTATTTTTAGTAGAGACGGGGTTTCACCATATTAGCCAGGATGGTCTCGATCTCCTGACCTCGTGATCCGCCCGTCTCGGCCTCCCAAAGTGCTGGGATTACAGGCTTGAGCCACCGCGCCCGGCCGAGTATGTGGCTATTCTTACACATTTCTGTAAAGACTTGAGGGTTAGTATATTAATGTCAAAGTTCTACTGGTTTTCGAGGCTGGGTGGAATGTTTGGGCTAATTAAGTTGTGGGCATCTTGACAATATAGGCTTTCCCTCTGGGAACGGTGATTCTCGGATGCAGGTTTTGCACATTCTGGTTTATTGCTTGGCTCACTGCCACAGAGGGATGGCACTGCTCCACACACCATGCCCAAGAGATGTCCCACCTTATCTTTCTAAGTCAAGCTGAATGTTCTCAGCTGACAGTATATCATCAGTGCTGCAGGGACTCATTCCCCACAACCCGAGATGAAGTGAGGCGGAGACTGTGGAGCAGATCCGTGCTGACTGCATTTGTCCTTCCTGACCTGCACTGCTGCTGGCCGGGGCTGTGTCTGAGCTGACAGAGGGCATTGATTTGGGGACCAGGGAGGGGGCAGTACTGGAGAAATGCCCCTCACCTCCCTCAGCTCATCCTGTCCACCCAACACTTGGTCACCAAGGTCCCTGACTTCCAGGCCCCAGTCACCACTAACAGGATGCTGCATGGGAACAAAGTGTAGGCCCAGAACCTGGAGTTCAGGTCACTCCTCCTTCCAGTTGAAGCCTCTATCCCTCCCAGGTGATTCCAGCCTCATTCCTCCATGGGCCAAATATCCTAAACAAACGCCTGGACTGGGGGTCTTTACTTAAGTGCCCAAAAGCACAAGCAGAAAGGCTCTGCATGCCCCCGTGGCCTGCCAGAGGTAAGAGCCTGCCCGTCAAAATGCACAATCCTGGTTCTTGCAGGAAGGTGAGAAGTGGAGGAGGAAAAAATCCATCTCATTCTTTTAGCAGGAACCTAAACTTGGGAAAGCCAGACCCAGTACATTTCTTAATCCGGATACTTTTATAACTGGTTACAGCGGGGTCACAAGCACAACTGTTTTCCAACATCTTTCAACTGGCCATATGACACCATGTAATTTATTTTTTTCTTTTTCGTTTTTAAGGCCAGGGGGAGTGACTCACACCTGTAATCTCAACACTTTCAGAGGCTGAGGCAGGAAGACTGCTTGAGGCCAGGGATTCGAGACCAGCCTGGGCAACATAGAAAGACCCCCTATGTAACAGAAAAACCCTGTCTCAAAAAAATTTTTTTTCAGTGCAGTGGCATGATCACAGCTCACCATAGCCTCCAGCTCCCGGGCTCAAGCAATACTGCCACCTCAGCAGTTGGGACTCTCAGAGCACACCACCACATCTGGCTGATGTTTTAATTTTTGGTAGAGGTGCAGTCTCACTATGTTGCCCAGGCTGGTCTTGAACTCCTGGCCTCAAGAGATCCTCCCAATGTGACCTCACAATGCACTGGGGTTACAGGCATGAGCCAACATGCAGCCCCTGCAAAATCTGTTCTCCAGGTGCTTCTTTTGGACCTCCTAGCTAGACTGTCATTGGCAAATACTAGTTTATTATTTTCCCACATTTATGTTAATGGATTTCCCATGTTTTATTTATCTAGACTAGGGTTTCTCAACAGCAGCACTATTGATGTTTTGGGCTGGATAATTCTTTGTTTGGAGCTGTTTGTGCCTCGCAGGATGTTTATCAGCATCCCCAGCCTCCGCCTGCTACATGCCAGTAGCACTCCTCAGTGTGACAGCCAGAATCATTTCAGATATTGTCAAATATCCCCAGGGAGGCAAAATCACCTTCAGTTGACAACTGCTGACCTAAAAACCTCTGGAACAATGTTAGATCATGGTAATGATAGCACATACTGCTCCTGACCTTAATGGGAATACCTCTAGCATCAATGTATAGCAGCACCTGTATACTACTGTCTGGGCTGTTATTAGTACACTGTAGTAGTCCATTCTCACGCTGCTATGAAGAAATACCCAAAACTGGGTGATTTATAACAAAAAGAGGTTTAAGTTGACTCACAGTTCTGCATGGCTGGGGAGGCCTCAGGAAACTTACAATTATGGCAGAAGACACGTCTTCACAGGGCAGCAGCAGAGAGGAGAGCTGAGCAAAGGGGAAAGCCTGTTATAAAACCATCTTGTGAGAGTGAGATCTTGTGAGAACTCACTCACTATCATGAGAACAGCATGGGAGAAACTGCCCCCATGATTCAATTATCTCCACTTGGTCCCACCCTTGACCTGTTGGGATTATTGCAATTCAAGGTGAGATCTGGATGGGGACACAGAGTCAAACCATATCATATCCTTTATATTAGCATACTGTATCAAAGTAGAATTTTCTTTCTTTCTTTCTTTCTTTTTCCCCCTTTGAGACAGAGCCTTGCTCTGGCTCTGGCTGGAGTGCAGTGGCACGATCTCAGCTCGTGGTAACCTCTGCCTCCTGGGTTCAAGCAATTCTTGTGCCTCAGCCTCCCAAGTAGCTGGAACTACAGGTGTGTGCCACCACGCCCAGCTAATTTTGATTTTTTTTTTTTTTTTTTTAGTACACACGGGGTTGAATATGTTGGCCAGGCTGGTGTCAAACTCCTGGCCTCAAGTGATTCTGCCACTTCGGCCTCCCAAAGTGCTGGGATTACAGGCGTGAGCCACTGCACCCAGCCTGAAGTATAATTTTCACACTGTGAAAAGCTTGACTTTCATACAAATAATGAAGGAATAGGTATAAGATATTTTCTTTAATTTACAAGGGAGTCAGCAACACGGTGAAGCTAGTTCGAGGAGTGTTTTGAGAGACAGTGTCTGTAGTGCTCCAGGAAGGGCCTTCTGAAATGCATTCTGAAATAGAGACAAAACTTGTTAATACCCTAAAGGGAGGTTGAGCGTGGTGGCTCATGCCTGTAATCCCAGCACTTAGGGAGGCTGAGATGGGAGGATCACCTGAGGTCAGGAGTTCAAGACCAGCCTGGCCAACATGGTGAAACCCTGTCTCTACTAAAAATACAAAAATTAGCCAGGTGCAGTAGTGGGTGCCTGTAGTCCCAGCTACTCACGAGGTTGAGGCAGTAGAATCGCTTGAACACAGAAGGCAGACACTGCAGTGAGCCGAGATCATGCCACTGCATTGCAGCTTGGGTGACAGAGTAAGATTCTGTCTCAAAAAAAAAAAAAAAAAAAAAAAAAAAAAAATTCATATTGGGAAATAAAACTGTCCTCTTTGGGAGTTATCTTTCCTACTGGACAGAAATCTGTAAGTTAACTTATATACATATTCTCCAGTATATTCATAACATATTCTCTAGTATATTTCCCTACACTAGTGATTTTCAAAGCATAGTCTCAAATTGGAAGCATCAGCATCACCTGGGAACATAGACATGCAATGCTCAGGCCCTCCTCAGTCCTACTGAGTTAGAAACTCTGGTGTGGGGCCCAGCAGCCAGTTTCACAAGCCCTGCAGGTGATGATGATACACTCTAATGTGTGAGAGGTAAGGCTCTAAATAGTCAAATAATCTTTAATTATAAAATAAGTATCTATGAAACAATGCTACAGTAGGACATTAAAAGGGCACGCCACCCACCTTTAACTTTATTTCTAAATTTAAATATTTTGTCTGTCTGATGTTAAATTTGCTGTTTGTTTTTCAAATACTAAGACAGTTTTCATCTCTTCCTAATTTTCTCTTTTTAAATAAAAAGTGGTTTTCCAAATCTATCCATTTTTCTCTTCTTTAAGCTATTGATAGGATGAAACTAAAGTTGAGCCATTCTTCTGTGTTTTGTTTTTTTTTTTTCATACAGAGTCTCACTCTGTTGCCCAGGCTGGAATGTAGTGGTGTGATCTTGGCTCACTGCAATCGCCACCTCCCAGGTTCAAGTGATTCTTGTGCCTCAGTCTACTGAGTAGCTGGGATTTACAGGCACCCAGCAGTATGCCCTGCTTTTTTTTTTTTTTTTTTTTTTTTTTTTCAGTAGAGAGAGATTTTGCCATTGGCCAGGGTGGTATCCCACTCCTGACCTCAGGTGATCTGCCTGCCTCGGCCTCCCAAAGTGCTAGGATTATAGGCATGAGCCACAGCGCCCAGCTTTTTTCTTTTCTTTTTTTTTTTTTTCTTTTTGACATGGTCTCATTCTGTTGCTCAGGCTGGATGGAGTACAGTGGTGCCATCATGGCTCACTGCAGCCTCCACCTCCCAGGCTCAAGAGATCCTTCAGCCTCTTACATAGCTGCGACGACACGTGTGCACCAGCACAAGTGGCTAATTTTTTGTAGAGACTGGGGTCTCCCTATATTGCCCAACCAGGTCCAGAATTCCCAGGCTTAAGTGATTCACCAGCCTTGGCCTCCCAAAATGCTATGATTACAGGTCTTATGTTCTTAAAATTTTTCTTCGACATGGTATAGGATAGTCTAGTAACTTGACATATTGTTGTTTTCAACAGGCTAGTGCTTATGATTTGTAAAAGAACTCTTCAGAAACGAGCTCAATTTTACCATGAATTGGGACACTTTCCATTTATTTCTATTCTATAGAGCAGTTTGTCATGAGCTCTGTCTTTTGAAAACCTGAAAGCCTGCAACAATCAAACCAGCTGCACCTGGTGCATGGGATAGGCATGGAATTGAGGACAGAGCTCAAACTATGGTCAGTCCTCTGTATCCTCTGGTTCGGGATCCCTGGGTTTTACCAACTGTGCATCAAAAATATTTGGAAAAAGTAAAACAATAAAAAACATAAATTTATAAATACTTCATAACAGGTATTTACAAAGCATTTATGTTGCATTAGGTATTATAGTAATCTAGAGATGATTTAAAATCTACAGAAGGATGTGTATAGGTTATATGCAAATACTATGCCATATTATCTCAGGGACTTGAGCATCAGTGAATTTTGGTATCTCTGGAGTCTTGGAACCGATATCCTGAGGTTACTAAGGGATGACTGTATTCAATTTCTTCTCTGGTTATTAGTCTATTCTCTAATGTATTTTTGTTGTTGTTTTGTCTTTTTGTTTTTGCCTCTTCAAGTCAATGTCAGAAACTTAGTTGTTCTAGATTACCCATTAGCTCAAAGCTACCAGTAAGCTGACTACCACTGCAATCTAAGCAACCGATTTTTTTTCCCCACCCGATTGGCAATAATTAAGAATCTGTTGATGTTGACGCTTTAGGGAGTTTTCCTGAGCATGTTAATTATGACAGCCCTTTTTGTTAGGCACCTAGACGACTCATCAAAATGAAATAAAATACCCATGCACTTGAAGAAGTTATCTGGTTATTTCGTTATCTGGGTGCTGGTTATGTGAGGTTTACAGTTGATGAAAACTTATTAAGCTTTATATTTACAATAGGTACAATGTTCTGTATGTGTAGTAGATTTCAATAATTTTTAAAATGTCTTTTGCCACAGGTCGCAGCTGTGTATAATGCTATTCGCTTAACGGCGGAAAACATGGCAATGACCTGAATCTCCCCGGCTCCCAGAATCCTGCCCACTTAAGTTAAACACATGAAATAACTCCCACTGTCAGTTAAACTGGCGGTGGGCGCTGGTTTTTTCTCCACGGAAGGATTCTGGGAGACGAGGAGGAGATGCCAGCTTTTCGCCCGAGCACCTCCAGTGGGCTGCGGTCCGCTCTCAACCTCACTGGACCAGCCCCCGCCCTCCCAGAGTCCGTTAGTCCAAGTCACGTGATCGTGGAATCAGCTGACCCCACGCGACTGGAAAAAGAAATTCCCGGGCCCCGGCTTCCTGGCGCGCTGATGAGGCACCAGGGGTGAAGCAAGGCATGGGCTGCTGGAGCGGGAATTCGGGGGCGCCAGTGGCTGCGGAAACGGGGGGAGGTTGTCTGCCCTGGCCTCTCCGGAAATACAGTGTGTGCGAGCGTGAGGGCTGCGGGTCTGGTAGAGAAAAGTCCACCGCCATCCCGCTCCCCAGACGGGGGCGGGGTGGGGGGGGGTTGGCGAGTAAGACGGAGCAGGCCGGCCAGCTCAGAGTCCCCGTGCTTCCCTGGCGGGAGGAAGGGCCCCTGTCTCCGGGGGCAGGAAGTGGGGCTTGTCTGGAGCTGGGAGTCCTTTCAGGTCTTCCCCAGCCCCAAGAGGACCTCCCAAGGACACCGTCTTCCCCAGCCCTCCTGTGGGACTTGGACACTTGCTTAGAATTAGTCTCACTCTTCCACAGTGTTAGGAAGCCCCTCAACTCTCTCCAGATCCCGAAAGTAGTAGTTTTGGGGTTGAGACTTATCTGTCCATCCATCTAATCCACCCATCCATCCATCCAATCCATCCATCCATGCGTTCTAAGCCTCTAGTCCATACCATGAAGTGTGCTAGGCACTGGGACGACTTGAGCTGCGAGTGAAGGGGAAATCGGAGGCTTGAATTGGCAGTCATAGTTAAGGCTCCAGGGGCAGAGACCTAACCACGCCTTGTGTGTAGTGCTAAGGGGCCTCCCTGAGGATGCCATCAACCTTAAAGGCCGATGGCAGGAGCTGGCTGGCTGAAGTAGTTTGTGTACCAGGGGTTGGGAGGCAAGGGTGGGAGGTGTGTGTCTTCAGACAGGGAACAGCATGTGCAGAGACCAGGTTAGAGAGAGCATGGCTCCCCAGGAATGAATACATTTCCCATAGCTGGGAGAGGATCATCTGGAGGTTAGGGAAAGATGAGGTTGCACAAGTAAAGATCAAATCTTCCTGGCTCTTGGATCACCACAGTCAAGATAATGAACATATCCACCCGCCCCAAAAATTTCCTTGTGTGAGGGGCTATTTTAGGAAGTATGATCAAGAAGGGCCGGCCTGACCGGGTGCAGTGGCTCAAGCCTGTAATCCCAGCACTTTGGGAGGCTGAGGTGTGTGGATGACCTGAGGTCAGGAGTTCGAGATCAGCATGGCCAACGTGGTGAAACCCTGTCTCTACTAAAAATACAAAAAAGCCGGGTGAGATGGTGCATGCCTGCAGTCCCAGCTACTTGGGAGGCTGAGGCAGAATTGCTTGAACCCGGGAGACGGATGTTACAGTGAGTCAAGATTGTGCCATTGCACTCCAGCCTGGGCAACAGAGCGAGACTCCGTCTTTGGAAAAAAAAAAAGAGGGGGCCGGTCTGATGAGGGGTCACTTGAGCCGAGAGTGGAATGAAATAAAGGATAGCAAGCCACACAGAGAATGCAGCAGGCATGGCGGCGGGAGCAAGGCTGGTGTCCCCGAGCAGCAGCAGGGAAGCCGGAGTGGCTGGAGTTGTGTGGGTATGGGGAAGAGGGGAGAGAGATCACCCATCTGTGTGAGGCCCAGGACTTTGTTTTATCCCCTGCTGTACCCCCAGCGCTTAGAGTGGGAGCTAGCACAGAGAAGGCGCTTGATTGATGTTTGCTGAGCAGACGAATGCCTGGAGTAGACCTCAGAGCAGGGTTTGGTGGCAGGGTGGGTCAGGGAGAGAGTTCACTCAACAGCCTGGTGATAGGGGAGAACAAGTGGCCAGAGGGTGTCCATCTGTGATGGGGACCAGGGTTCCCTGCTGGACAGAAGTGTGGGAGACACGGACCCTGGCCACACCTCAGCCATCCCTCAGGCATGATTACCTGCCTCCCTCCCTTGCAGAAGTTTCAGTTCTCTGGTGATCTGGACTGTCCCAAGTGGGTCCTGGCAGAGATTGGCACGCTGGCCAAGATGGTTGAGTGCACAGGGTCTAGTCTGGGTGGAGGAGGGGTGCTGGGGCTGGGGATTGTGGGTGTAGAGGATGGTGAGGTTTTCTGGGGTTGGGACCTCAGTGGTCTAAGCCTGTGCTACCATGCTTTGTGACCGTGATCAGCGGCTGGCCTGCTCTAAGCCAGTCCCCAGGAAGGAGGGGTGAGGTTTGCCAGCCTGGCTGATGTAAGGACTTCCCTTCCAGTTCTCTGTGAAGTTGCAGCTGCTCTGCAGCCAGATACTAAAGAGCTGCTGGGACAGGGGAATGATGTGAGTACAAGACCCAGCACCCCATTGTCCCATGACCTTATGACCCCCAGTGCCATGAAGCTCTGCACTAGGCCCGGGGAGATGGGTGACCCAGCCTCGAAATCTCTCTGGGCACCTCCCATACTTCTTTCCAGCCTGTCTGTTCTTATTGCAGGATCCAGGCTAGGGGTGAGGGGCTGGTGAATAGGGTACTGGCACCCCCCGAAGGTCTCCCTTCCCCATAGTATGAGAAGATCCTGAAGCTCATGGCTGATGCCAAGTTTGGTGAGTACCCCGCTGAGTCCACAGGCCCCAGGCAACCCTGGGACTTCGACGTGGTGCCTGGTACAGAGGGGTCCCCCACCCCTCCCTGCAGCATCCTTAACTTACCTTCCCTAGTGGAGGAGCATGAGGGAAAGAAAGACATGGACAGTCCCACCTTCCTGTCCTCTGCCAGTTCCTGGTGGAGCAGGAGCAGTGCCTGTGGCTTCAGGAGGCCTGGGAGCTTTGTGCTGAAGTTAATAGGGTAACTGGGAGGTGGCTGGGGCCACAGTGACACCCCCTGTCCCACTCACGGGTCCATCAGAGTCAGGCGATGTGAAGGCCACAGTAGCAGTGCTGAGTTTCATCCTCTCCAGTGCGGCCAAGCACAGTGTCGATGGCGGCTCCTTGGCCAGTGAACTGCAGCAGCTAGGGCTGCCCAAAGGTATGGGTTGTGGGTGGGCAGCTGGGCAGCCTGTGTGGGCTAAGGGCTGCTACCAAAGCCGTGTGACCCTGAGGTGTACTCTGCCTCGTCTGGGCCAGGAACCTAAGCCAAGCCCCCACCTGCTACCCACAGAGCTACTCCATTCTATCCCCAGAGCAAGCGGCCGGCCTGTGCCGCTGTTATGAGGAGAAGCAAAGCCCCTTGCAGAATCACTTGTGGATCTGCAGCCTACGCAGCAAGTATGAGGCCTTCCAGGGTCCAGGCTCCTTCTAGAAGGTGCATGCAGCACAAAAGTGCATGGAGAGTTCAGGGAGACAACTTAACCATGGTCACATACCAAGCAGCTGCAGAGCTGGGACCTGACCCTGGCTCTCCTGACTCCGCGGGCTGTGGATTTGTACCTACAGGATCAGACCTTGCCCTTTCCTCCTGGCTGACCCTTCCCTAGTCCCCTGTGCCCCATGTGTGAGCACCCAGCTCACTCTTATTCCTCCCTCTCCAAAGCATGGTCCCTGGGAGCACCAGGGGCAAAAGGGGCAGCAGAGACTGTGGACCCCTCAGCTGCACCTAAGACCTCTGTGTGGTCTATCCATGTGTGCTGGGGGAGGCTTTTGGCCACCATTTCCCCCTCTGTAAATGAGACCGATACCTGTGGCATGGAGGGTGGGAGGCCGGTGTGAGTGACAAGCACTTGGAGCAGGGCCCTGAGTGAGCATGGACCTGGAAACGGGTGTTCCTTGACTTTATGCACCTTGGGAATGGGAGTGGGGCTCCCTGCGTGGGTTGATAGTTCATTGCTTTCCCCCACTCTGCCTCTTTCCCAGCCCTGCAAGTCCAGTCGTTGGGGGTCCAGAAGGGAAGAAGCCCCTGGCTGTGTTACTTTGGGCTGGTGCCTGGCCCTCTCTGGCTCTGAGTTCCTGGGAACGTCAGCACCCAAGCCATGCCCTCAAGTTTAGCACCTTGACAAGAAAGGCGGGGACACTGGGATCAGGCCCACCCCCCTGGCCTTAAATCCTATGGCCCCAGCTGGAGGATGAGGAGGTGCTGGGCTTGGATGGGGGAATCAGGGGTGTAAAGGGATCTGCTCGCCCCTGAGCTTGGCTCAAAGGCTTGAGGCATCAATGGTTGAGCCTGCCCCTCAGGAAGCAGCCCGGGCCCAGCCAGACACTCACCAGGACGAGGGCAACTCTGACGAGCAGGAGGCCCAGGATGAGGAGAGCCATGGCATAGCTGGAGATGAAGACGCACAGCGGGCTGGAGGCTTTGGGGCCAGGAGTGCCTAGAGCAGAGCTAGAAGACTATGACCAGGTGGAGCCCTGCCTCCCAGACTTCTGAGAAGGCAGAATCTGGGCCCAGAAGGTGTTGTGGGACCAGAGATCTGGGGCTAGGAGCATCTTGGAGGGCTCCATGAGGTGGGGAGGCAGGCTTCAGATCAGGGCATGTGGAGTAGGCAGATGGACAGAGGGAGAGGGCCTGCAGAGGGAAGGAGGTACTGACTGAGGTCTGGGATGACGGGTGTGCAGACCCTGGTGCAAACAGTCCCAGGAAGCTTTTACTCCTGGTGGGAGGCGGAGAGGGAGCAGGCCTGTCGCATGGTGAAAGAGGAAGAAAGAGAGAGGAGGCATCAGGCTCTTTTAAACAACCAGCTCTCCTATGAACTGATAAAAAACTCACTCATTGAATCACTTGAACCTGGGAGATGGAGGGTGCAGTGAGCTGAGATCGCACCACTGCACTCCAGCCTGGGCTGTGAGCGAACTCTGTCTCAAAAAAAAAAAAAAAAAAAAAAAGAAAAAGGAAAAAAAAAAGAAAAAGAAAAAACAAAAGAAGAAAACTCACTCATTACCATGGGGAGGGCACTAAGCCTTTCAAGAGGGGTCCCCCACCATGACCCAAACACCTCACACTATAGGCCCCACCTCCAGCATTGGGGATCACATTTCAACACCAGATGTGGATGGGACAAGTATCCAAACTATGTCAGAGGCCTCCACCTCCCTCTCATCAGAGTCTTCTGTCCTCAGTTCAGGTGCATGCTGGCATCCATGCCTGGCTTCCTAGGAAATCATCTTGGCCCCAAGGGGTTGGGCAGGGCCACTAGGCTGAGGGTTGGAGCCCTATCTCTCCTAGTCCCAGCCTGGGTCTCCATCACTGGCTAGCCCACTCTGCTTGCTGCATTCTCTTCACACCTGCTCCCTGCAGCCCAGGGGTCAGTCTGGGTGCAGGCCTGGGTAGAGGTCCAGAAGCAGACTCTGCACCCCCGGAGCTCATACCTCCTGTGCACCACGGCAGCCAAAATGCACCAGCATGGCCAGGAGTGCTTGCTTGTCCCTGTAGTATCAGTGTTTTGGGAGGCTGAGGTGGAAAGCTCTTGAGACAAGCCTGGGCAACATAGCCAGACCCTGTCTCTACAAAAAATAAAATTAGGCATGGTGGCATGCACCTGTGGTCCCAGCTACTCAGGAGGCTGAGGTGGGAAGATCGCATGAACCCAGGAGGTCAAGGCTGCAGTGAGCTATGATTGCACCACCACACTCCAGCTTGGACAACGGAGCAAGACCCTGTCTCTAAATCAAGAAACAAAGTGCACCAGTGTGTGGATACCAGCTTCTCCTGGTGTGTGGACCTGACCGTACTTGGCCCCATCGGTGAGTAAGAGGCTGCCTGCTGACTTCCAGAACATTCTCACCACTACACCTGTGTCCCTCCTGCATGCTCTGGCAGGCTTTGTGAGCGGGCCTGTCACCTACCTCTCTCGCTGCCCTAAGGCCCAGCTAAAACCATACCTGCCCCTGAGAACTTTGTCCTGATGAGTCTTTCCCCCACCCATAGGCCCCCTCATTTCAGAGCTTTTGGTGGGGTGAGTATAAGGATCGACTCTCTGCTACCAGCCTGGGAGGAATTGTCCCTAGGGTTGGGTCTCTGGATGGCATATGAGGGTCTAGACCAGGAGCCAGATGCCTGTAACCTGAAGGGCAGGCTCTCGGTTGCCCCACCTTCACAGAGCCCCTCATCCAATCTGACCTTCTGGGACAGGCCCGACCCCTGCATCCTTTGGTCTTGGTCCCTACTGGGAACTCTGGTTACCCTGGCTTACCTACTTTGACTCCAGAGGTAATGCTGACATCCCCCATGAGACACAGTGACAGATTGCTTACCTGGCTCAGAGTCACCATGGCCAGGCAGAGCTCAGGTCCTGGCCCTGTTCACCTTCTGCCTGCTGGGTTCAAGTGATTCTCCTGCCTCAGCCTTCCGAGTAGCTGGGAGTACAGGTGCATGCCACCATGCCCAGCTAATTTTTTGTAGTGTTAGTAGAGATGGGGTTTCACCATGTTACCCGGGATGGTCTTGATCTCCTGACCTCGTGATCCACCCACCTCAGCCTTTCAAAGTGTTGAGATTACAGGCCTGAGCCACTGCACCCAGCCTCCCTAACACCCTTCTAGCTCTGGTGCCCTGCAGGGTCTACTTTGGAGCACCTGGAGCCCAAGAAGGTGCCCCTCACCTTTGTGATCCCAGGGACCCCCTCCCTGATCATGAAGAATGTAGACCCAAACCCACTGTGGTGCCTGAAGGAGCAGGGTCAGCCTCTGCCTCCCACAGCCTCTCTGATGGTGAGTATGTTATCCCAGCAGTGAGAGCTGGGAGCAGAATCAGGAGGATGGGGGATTTTCTCTGTAGGTAGCTCTGGGCTCCAGGGTGGAGCTCTTTTAACCTGGTCCCTCCCCTGTGACTCTCCTTGGCCCCAGGCAATGAAAGCAGCTTGCTGGAGGTCACCTGTCAGGTGGGGACAGAGAGGGATCTGGGTTCTTTCTCATCCAGCTGCAGCTCCCCCTCCCCCTGGCCCCTTCTCCCAGGTGATAGAGAACCTGGCATGCTGTGCCCCATAGAAGAGTCCCCTTTCCTTCTGGTGATGGATGGAAACCAGCTTAGGGTGGGAGGGATGAGGGTTCTGGGGGCTCTACCAGCCCTGCCTCACATTAGAAGGATGGCATCTGGGCGGCAGCATGGTTTAGGCTAGACAAGGTGGCCCCTAGGTTTATAGCCTGGCCTCGGGCAGGATGCTGCCATGCCACCTTTTCTTCTGTGCATCCTGAACTGGCACCCTACTTAGTTAAATGTCCTCAGGCCTCCTGCACCTTGGGCATTGCCCCCACTCCCTGCCCAGGCACAGCTGTCCTTTTCCTGGACTAATCTTCAGAGATTCTTGTCCAGCCCACAGCTTTGCTGGACATCGCAGGCTGGGCCAGGCCCCCTGCCCAGCACTAACATCTCTCTGTGAGTCTCAACCAGACTGAGCTGCAGCTTCAGGGTCAGGGTAGGCGCTGACTTAATTGATGTGACTCAGGACAAGGGGGTTTATTGATGGTGTCACATCTGCTTAAGCTCTTGGCCTCTGTGGTTTCTTTGGGGGCAAGATATTCCTCTGTCCCATGCTTAGGTGCCCACATGTGGCCACAGTGCCTTTCCTACCACCATCCCTATTGGAGGCCAGTGTCCAGGCACCTGTGGCTCCAGGCAGAAGGCTGAGTGCAGAGCCAGGCCAGGGCAGATGTTCTGCAGGGGCTGCAGGAGCTGAGAGCCCTGGCCACCCAGCCCGTGGCCATCCATTCCCCTTCACTGTGCTGGCCCCTCATCCACCATCCTTCCAGGGGCTAGGCCTGGGGCCAAACTGACTTTTGCCTGCCCCTGGTTCCCCTTGTGCCTGCCAGGTTCTTGGCTGAGAATGATGGTCTTGTCCATTTCCTTGATTTTCCTCAATCAGAGGTTTATAGAGCCACTTGGGGACATCACATCTCCTGTCCAGCAGGTCCTCACCAGAGACAGGACTGCTTGGGCCAGGCCTGGGATACTCAGGGGTCACACTCGCCTGTTGGGACCTAGCTTTAGCGGTGCCAGTCTGGGCAATGGCCTGATGGGCGGCTGCCCCTTCTCTGCTTGGGGAGGCAGGAGAGGAAGGTCAGGCAGGAGATCTGCTTCCTGCCCACCTGAGGCTGGTTGGAAGCAGGGCGCCCACCTGTGCCTGTCTCACCTTGCTGCAGGTGCATTGGAGGATGAACCCCTCTCCTGATCTCCTGCAGGTGCGGATTCCAGGTTTACAGTAGGTGTTGGAGTGGGCTCCAGAGCTGTCCTGGCCCTAGGAAACCCTGGGCTCCATGAGTCCATGGCCTAGCCAGATTGTTTCCCACACTGTCACTCCCCACTGTCACCTCCCCAAACATGGGGCTGCATGCTCTGTGCCCTGGGTGGGACATTGGAAGGAGTTCCACCTTCCAGGTTTGGATCACAGTAAAGCCTCTGCCATGGGGATGTGCTGGCTGAGACAGATGGGGTTGAACCAGCCCTGTCATGTTGGTCTTGGGCAAGTCACCTGTGCCTTGCTTCCCTTTCCCCAGCAGCTGGACAGGGATAATAGCACCTATTTCACCCATACTCAGGTGCTCACTTGTTAGCAGGAACTGAGTCCTGGAGGAGGTGCAGGGGGAGCCATCGAGGCAGCACTGCAGCTGGACCTGGTCTGAGTCACTGCTCCTGGCTGTGAGATGTGTCTCTCCCTCTGTTTATTCATCTGAAGGACAGGGCTGTGCTGTTCTGGGGTCACTGTGACAATGCAGCTGGTCTGTGTGAGTTGGTGGTGGCCTCCTGAGATGGTTTGAGGTGGGCTGGAGGTGTGTCTTGAATACCCCCTCACTCCCTTGAGGAAGACCCACTTCAGGAAGACTCACATGTCTGTATGAAGGAAACCAGGTTCCCTGCCCTTCAGCTGTCCTCTGTCCCTTCCCAGCCCCCTCTGCTGTCCTGCAGGCTCTGGCGGTGGCCATCCAGCTTGGTGGCTGTCTGGCTCGTCCACACTTGCAGGTGGATCCTCCCTCCGCACATGGTTCATGTGTCATTATGTCACCTCCAGACAGGCCATGCTAGCCCCAGGGCCTCCTTTCCCTGGTACCCAGTCCCCACCACTAGGTATGTGCCCCCTCCCTAAAGCCCGCTGTGTTCACCAGCTGTGTTTGAACTCTGTCTCTGTGCAAGGCCTCATGCAAAGCCTGAAACAGCCTGGCTTGTAGAGGGCCAGGAGACCAAAGCTTGAAAACAGAGTGATGGTCTCCCAGAGTCCACTTAGCCTGAGCCCCAGGGCTGCATCCATGCTGGTCCTGGCTCCAGTGGGTCAATTCTCTCCCGTGACGTCTGTAAGGGCTCCTGTGGTGATGGAGGTGGCTGGAGAGAACAGGCTGCCATAACCCCCCTTCCTTAGAAGGCCCAATGGGGAACGTTTTAGGCATCAGGGCATCCCGGGGAGCATCTTCCAGGGACCCCTCCTACACCCTGCCCCGCCCTGGCTCTCTAGTGAGAAATTGCAGTTGCTTGGACAGTGGGGCTGACCCAGGACAAGTACATCTATTAGGCTGGTCTTTGGGGTGCTGGGGTGGGGGCAGGGGCACTTCATGGATAGGAAGGAGAGGCCTGTGTGTTCCAGAAGTACAGAGTAACCTGGTGCTGGCTGCAGTCAACCCCGATGTGATGACCTTTCTACCCACCCTCTTTGATGTCTTGGTGCTGGCTGCTGTCTTTGGCCAGGTAAGCTCATAGTCTGGGCTCCTGGGGTCCCCTCACTGGGCCTGCCCACTGCTTGCAGGTAGGGGAGCCTAAGGGCGAGGACTGTCCTTGGCTTCCCCTTCCAGATTGTGGGTTCAAAGACCATTCCTGGGTTCCACCACCACCAAGCCTCAACGGTGTCCTGATGGGCACAGGAGCTGCTGGGGCTTTCTAGGTTAAGACCCTTGCCTATCCCGGTGTTACCCCTGTGCAGTAGGGGGGCTGCAGGGGTCAGCCTCAGTCTCTGCCCTGGGAGCCTGCCTTACCTTACCCCGGCAGCCCCACACCTGCCCTGGAAGAACCCCCCACACCCAGTGGCTCTGATCCACTGTAGAGCAGCCAGGACACCCGTTGCTCACATCCTCTGGCCTGAGGCTGACTGGCATTGTGGCTGGGTTTGGGGTTCAGGGTTCTGGGTGGGCCTTGCCCTCAGCAGCTCCCAATCCCACTCTGACCCCTTTTCAATCTTCCTCCTCTTGTGGGCTCTATCCTTGGACCCTCCCAGCTCCTCACACCGGATGACTTTCTAAATATCCAGAAATCACTTTTTAAAATACCAGCTTTGGGGCTAGGAGTGCCTAGAGCAGACAAATAAGGCTATGGCCAGGCAAGGCTCTGCCTCTCAGACTTCTGAGAAGGCAGAATCTGGGCCCAGAAGTTGCTGTGGGACCAGAGAGCTAGAAGCATCTGGGTGGGCTCCGTGAGGAGGGGAGGCAGGTTTCAGATCAGGGCATGTAGAGGCAGTGAGCCCGAGGAAGGAGGCAGGTGGACAGATGGAGGGGGCCTACAGAGGGAAGGAGGTACTGACTGAGGTCTGGGATGACCATGTATACCAAGAGGCCCTCTGCCTCCCCCAGGATGTGCAGACCCTGGCGCACACAGTCCCACATGAGAGCCTGGGCTGGCACCGCCCTGAAGAAGGTGGCACCCACTCTCGTGGTCAGTGGATGCAGCCTGGTGGGAGGATCATCCCACTTCAGGGGGCTGGCAGCCTGAGTGGCCTAAGGGAGGTCATCTCTTCCAGCCTCCTGCCCTCAACCCCAGAACACAGGTCTGAGTCCTGGGCCACCCAGGGCCACCCTGGACCCACCAGAATTCCTCCACCACCACTTGGTCAAAGTTTTGTAGAGGTCTGAGGACAAGGGTCAGCTGGGGGATCAGGAGAGGGTGAAGAGGGTCACAGCTCTACCAAAGTCTTGTCCAGTCATCTCCCATCTTCCCGAAGCCTCTTCCCCGACCCCCCTACTTCATCCCGCCACTTCACCCATCTCGTCAACTGCCCCTGAAGTGTCCAGAAGTCAGGGCTGGTTTTGTCCTCCAAGGCCTTGCTGTAGTGCTGGCCCAGGATCTGCAGCCAAACTTGTACAGCACCAGCTCCGCCTTCTCCCCTAGAGCGATGGGGGTGGAGGCGGCATCAGCCTGCACTCCCTCTCCTGGAAGCCCTGGGGTGGGACGCGCACCCAAGCTCTAATGCTCCATCCAGGGGTCAGCTGCCGCTGGTCTAAAAATGAGATTTCTTGCTGCCTGTATTTGTGTGACCCATGAGCTAAGAATGGCTTTTACATGTTTAAATGGTTGAAAACATGGAAAGTAGAATTGTATCTTGTGACATATGAGAAGTACGTGACACGCAAACTTCCACGTCCATAAAAAAAGGTTTCTGGGAATGTGGCCATGCTCATTTGTTGACATGTTGTCTAGGGCTGCTTTCTTGCTGCAGGGGAGGGTTTGAGTATGTGGTGATGGAGACCCAGTGGCCTGCGGAGCCTTAAAGAGTTTCCATCTGGCCTTTACAGAAAACGCTTGCTACTCCTGCACTGATCCATCTAATGGAATACACTGCTCACTCCGAGAGTTGATCCTAGTAGGAAATGTTGCTGACAATTTAACAGATGCTGCTTTTATGTTTTATTTTGTCGCTGCTCTGGTGGGAGACATGTAAGAAAATTCACCCCCTGGGAGGAGGTCATGGTGGGGCTTGTGGCCATCAATGGTGAAGCCTCTTTAAGAGGATGTGTGGGGAGCACTACCATCTGCTGAGGGGGTTGTGATGGGCCCTCTGTGTTGAGGAATGAAGAGGGAACACTGCCTGTCTGCTGGGAACTGGCTTTCTGGGGAGCAGAAGAGATGGTAATTTGGGCCTGTGTAGGCAAAGGCCCAAACCAATCTGGTCTCTGGGGCGGGCGGCAGGGAGAGTAGCTGTGTAGGAGTGGGTGCGAGGGCAGAGCCCGAAGGAGGGCACCCCTGACTGCACCCCCAGGAGGCTGCGGTGGTGGGAGTGGGGCAGCACTGTAGGAGGACCAGTGCCTTCTGTGGCTGAGGGGTCCTTGGAGAGCAGCTCTGGGCTGTGTGTACCTGGAGGGGACTGATTTCACCCAGCGCTCTCCCAACTTGGGTGTGGAATAGCTCTCCCGGTTAGGATGGCATGAGCTTGCAGAAGTCATCCTATCAGGAGGCCTCAAGAGGAGATATGGGTTTCTTGCGCCCCTGCACTGGGGCAGAGCTGAGGGTTTTTGCCTCTGACTTGGTGGGACAGATCTTGTCATGCATGTGAGGACTCAGTGAGGTGCTGGGCAATCAGGGACGTGATGGGACCCTCTCACTGATCTTGACTGCTTCTCGCCCATGTCCAGCTCCTTGTTGAAACTCTATGCCCCATTCCTCTCTGTGGCCCCAACACACGAGCAAGTATTGTCTGAAGAAAATTCTGCGCATTCTCTAGAAGGGGAACACCGAGGTTTAGAGAGGGGAAGAGCCTGATGGCTCAGAGACGCACAGGGATCACAGCCCTAGTAAAAACACATAAATTAGCCGGTGTAGTGACACATGCCTGTTATTCCAGCTACTAGGGGGACTGAGGCACAGTAATTACTTGAACCCAGGAGGTAGAGGTTGCATGAGCCGTGATCTCACCACTGCACTCCAGCCTGTGCAACAGAGTGTGACCCTGTCTCAAAAAAAAATTTTAAACCCATTTGTCCAGTATAACATTTTTCAAAATATATACTCAAACATAGAAAAGTCTAGAAATATCACCAATGGCAATTTCAGGAAAGAATTCTAAGGTGACTTTTTTGGTTATCTGCATTTTTTTTTCTTTTATTTTTTGGACATAGGGTCTCGCTCTGTTACCCAGGCTGGAGTGCAGTGACCCGATCAGGGATCACTGCAGCCTTGACCTCACAGGCTTAAGCCATCCTCCCACCTCAGTCTCCTGAGCAGCTGGGATTACAGGCACATGCCACCACACCTGGCTAATTTTTGGATTCTTGTATTTTTTGCAGAGATGGGGTTTTGCCATGTTGCTCAAGCTGGTCTTAAGTGATTCACCCACCTCGGCCTCCCAGAGTGCTGGGATTACAAGTGTGAGCCGTGTGTGCCAGGCCTATTTTCTATAATGACCATGACCATGGATTTATGTGCCAATATTTTTCTAACAATAATATTTACAAAGCATACTATGAAAAATATTCAGAGAAAAAGAAGAATATAAAATTGTAAAAATCATATATAACTAGTTTTTTCTTGTTGTTGTTGTTTTTTTTTAAAAGGAAGAAAGAAACAAAGTAGATTGTCCAGGAAGATAGTTACTTCCACTTTGTATTTCTCTGGTGAACTCATTAGGAACTCTAAAAAGTTCCAGGAGTAGAATCACGGGGTCAGAGTACCCCAGCTTTAACTTCTGGTTCAGAGAATCCTAACAACTTACATTGTCACCAGCAAGTTCTTTGACTACCTGAGCAAATCTCACCTTAAATCAATTCTCACCTGACATTAGCTGCTCAGCTTTCCACTGATACGTTGATTACAGGAGACTCCTTGAGTTCTGTGTGTTCGGCTGGCCTCCGGTGGCCCCATTATTATTTTCTGCCTGGTAAAGGTCAGTCACCTGCACACAGATCTCATCACTCACGATATACTGCAGCTGGAATCAAACAAAGGCAAGCTGTTAGTGAACACATAAAACATTTCTCCATTATACAGCAACTCAAAAAAGGTTTTGATTTCTTTTGCTGGCAATTTTAGAAAACTAATCATACAAACCACTGTATCATTCTCTTGGAGAATAATCAAGCCAAGATTTTCAACCATCTCAGTGGTCCATTGAAAAATTTTCATGTCTATTTAAAATCAAAACCAGAGAGAATTCAGGTTAATGTACTTGTTGTTGTTGTTTCTTGAGACAGAGTCTCACTCTGTCACCAGGCTGAAGTGCAGTGGCTTGATCTCGGCTCACCGCAACCTCTGAATCCTTGGTTCAAGCGATTTTCCTGCTTCAGCCTCCTGAGTAGTTGGAATTACAGGCACACACCACCACCCTCAGCAAATAATTTGTATTTTTAGTAGAGACGGGGTTTCACCATGCTTGCCAGGATGGTCTCAATCTCCTGACCTTGTGATCTGCCCGCCTCAGCCTCCCAAAGTGCTGGGATTACAGGTGTGAGCCACAGAGCCTGGCCTAATGTACTGTTTATTTAAAATTCTAAGGATCTTTAAATAATTTTCGATGGATCATATTTTTATTACATTTTAAAATCATTTATAATTTGCTTTCACACATGTTCTCCCTCATTTGATCCTCACAACTGCCCTGGGAAGCAGGTTGGAGACAGAGTAGGGGACTGTTAGGAGACAGATTTACACAATGCATAAGAAAGCTCACTGTGAGCAGGGTGAGAAAGGGAGCCTTGGAGAATCATGAATGCAGTATCTATGTCTATATTCCCAGCCCAACTACAAAGCCTGAAATTCATTAGGTATTTAAGAAATAGCTGCTGAATTATTGCCTAGGGGTGCTCAGTTGAAGAAGCACAATTGGGACTAACAGTCAAGTTTCCTGACTCCTAGCCCAATACTTTTACAAACACACCACCTATTTTTCTATATCCGATAGAAAGTATAGTGCTTAAGTTGTACATAATGTTAATTCACTTTCAATACAGGTCAATCATGATTAACTGTCAGTAGCTTTTGTGACAAACTTAGTAAACTGGAAAGTTGAACCTTTCAGTGTTCCCATTCTCATGCCATATGCTATTTCTGTTTTGAAATAAAAATCCTTCCAAATGAAACTTTATCCATCAAAATGACAGAGAAGTGAAAATAGATACAAGAAGAAAGCAAAACATTATTTTCAACATCAATTTGTCTATTTTGCTTTAAAAGTATAAACACCAAGTCAATTTTAGGAAGATACATTTTTTTTTGAAGTGATAGAAACCATAATAACTATTCTTAACTTTAAGTCCTAAATGACCAGTATGTGTATTAGTAGATAACTGGACACACTCAGAAGGGTGACTGAGTGTGGCAGAAAGGGCAGTATGTCCAGCCACTGCAGATGGATAAATGACCATGAGTCCAGATAATGGATTCTGATACAACCATTCAAATAATGCTTATGAGTACTTGATAACATAGGGAAAAGCTTAAGATACAGTGTTTTAGAAAAAAGGAAAGGTGAAAAAAATAGATGGAAAGCATGACTTCAATCTTGCATACATATGCTTCCACTTTATCCTTTTTGTTTGTTGTTTGTTTGTTTGATTGTTTTTGAGACAGGGTCTCACTCTGTCGACCAGGCTGGAATACAGTGGCATCATGATCTCAGCTCACTGCGGCCTCTATTTCCTGGGCTCAAGCAATGCTCCCACCCCAGCCTTCTAAGTACCTGGGACTACAGGTATGTGCCATCATGCCCGGCTAACTTTTTGTATTATTAGTAGAGATGGGGTTTTGCCATGTTGCCCAGTCTTGTCTCAAACTCCTGAGCTCAAGTGATCTGCCTGCTTCAGCCTCCTAAAGTGCTGGGATTACAGACATGAGCCACTACCTCTACTTTCTACTTTCTTGTTGAAGTAGACTGTATTACTGATTCCCCACCCGCACCCTCTTTTTGGATATCTGGCCCCTCCTCGAGTCTCTGGAAAGGGCAGCACTACAAATCCAGGGACAACTAGGGAACTCCCACCCTCACTGCTAGGCAGATCAGATTCTCTCTCCTGCTCATTGGAAATGACACAGAGAGTTTTCAATAGATTTTTTGCAGAGGAAAATCTGTATGGAAAGGTCCAGTAACACTGGGACCAGGGGTACTGCCAGGGCAAGCCAAAGCCTCAGAGGCTGGAGGAGCCTGGAGCACATGCCGAATGTTCATCCACAGAGCAAAGCACAAGCATGGAGCAGAAGTCCAGAGTGAAGGCATGTAGGAGAGGAAAATCACCTCCCAACCCAGGCCTTCCATGGTGTGGTCATATTTTGAGTTTTGTGCTTAGATGTCTGTGAGGTAGCCTGTCATATTCTTAATACAAATCCCACTTAAGCCAGCCTAGAATAGGTGAAGATAAATGTAATGACTTGACTTGGCTGGAGTGCAGTGGCGTGATCACGGCTCACTGTAGCCTCAACGTCCTGGGCTCAGGTGATCCACTTCTGCCTCCCGAGTAGCTGGGACTACAGGTGTCAGCCAACTGGCCCAGTTAATTATTTGTATTTTTCTCATAAAAATATTTTTCAGAAGAAATCTATATACATTGAATATCACTGACTACTTTTTCTTTGTCTTCTGTGAATGTGTAGGTGTTTGAGTCTCTTGTATTTCTTCTTTTACACAGGATATGGGCTGTTTGAAAACTATTTCATTATCTTCATCATCATCATTCATTTCAGCCACTTCAGATTTTCATTTCTTTAAAAATGTTGATGTACAAACCAATGTGGGGCCCTAGATATCCACAGGATTGTCAGAAGTGCCTGAAACTTTTTTCTTCTTCTTACATAAAATCTGGGCTTTTGTAGACATCTGACAATTCATTTTTGAAATACTTTCCATTTTCTGTAAAATCAAAGAAGGAAAATCATACTCAATTCCTTTTTAAGCTAGTTTCTTTCTGAGTAATCTTTCTTTCTTTTTAAATCGCTCCTTCTTGTGTAGCTTTTGTGTAAGTGCTGGTTCTAATTATACATTTCACTGATGGATATGATGGCTGCTTAAATGGAATATTCCAGTCTTGAAAGAGTTCTTTCTGTACTTTTTCAGGTGGCATAAAATGATTCTCCAAGAGTCTTTCACCAAACAGGTAGTTGTTCATTGTTTCAGCAACTATCTTGGCAAAATCCTCAGACTTAAACTCCACAAATGCACAGCCTTTGCTATTTCCCAGCCTTTTATTTCTGGATAGTCTGAACCTTGTAACAGTGCCTTGGAACTGGGAGAAATAGGAAAGGATCTGGGTTTCCTTCAGTAGGTTATGTAGGTGGCACACATAGACTACTCCAGAAGAAAGTTGTTCTTGTTTTTGTGTTTTGTTTTGTTTCTGAGATGGAGTTTCACTCCTGTTGCCCAGGCTGGAGTGCGATGGCACGATCTCGACTCACCGCAACCTCTACCTCCTGGATTCAAGCGATTCTCCTGCCTTAGCCTCCTGAGTAGCTGAGATTACAGGCATGCACCACCACACCTGGCTAATTTTTGTATTTTTTGTAGAGACAGGGTTTATCCCTGTTGGTCAGGCTGGTCTAGGACTCCTGGACCCAAGTGATCTGTCTGCCTTGGACTCCCAAAGTCCTGGGATTATAGGCATGAGTCACTGCACGCAGTCCAGTCTTGACTTTGAAATATATGTTGTAAATCCAGTCAGCAGTGAACTCTGGGGGAACACCAAAGATGAGAAAAATGAGAGAAGAGATACCTTCAATTAAAGGATTTAAGACCAGATGCTTGAACTTATGTGTTAAAAAGTCACTGCAGGTTGGACACAGTGGCTGATGCCTGTAGACACAGCACTTTGGGAGGCTGAAGTAGGTGAACCACTTGAGCCTAGAAGTTTGAGACCACCCTGGGCAACATGACAAAACCCATCTGTACACAAAATAAAATAAATTAGCCAGACGCGGTGGCACCTGTGGTCCCAGCTACTTGGGAGGCTAAGGTGGGAGGTGGAGGCTGCAGTGAGCTGAGATCCACCACTCCACTGAAGCCTGCATGACAGAGTGACACCCTGTCTTAAAAAAAGAAAAAAATCACTGTTTTGTGGTTTTCTGGGTGAAAGAAAAAAAGGGGGTTGAGACAGTATGTATTACTAATTCAAAATCATAACCAGATGCTTAAAGTAAATCATTGTATCTATTGTTTCAAAAACCAACCTCAGGATTATTAAAAGTTAGTTTTATTGGATTTTTCTTTAAGCTGGGCTGGTTCACTCAGGTCTGTCACTTCCAAGCCCATGTTTTCCTACTTTTTAACCCTATTTGGAAGGAAAACTGCAGCTAAGATTATGATCCATCCTGAGATGAAAAGTTTCACACATATACACCACACATACCCCCCACCACAGTATGATGACACAGAGACCCAACCTTAGGCTAATGGTACCACTGCCAGCAAATGCATTGTTTTCTTTATTCCAATTTTTTTTCTTTATTTCTTCTAACAGCAGCAAATGCATTTAAGCATTTATTGAGATTCTCAACAGCTACCATTTGGTTTGCAGAGCAAATTATTTACAAAGTAACTTTTTTCCATTTTTGATATTTTAATGAAAATTATGTTCTTCAGTTTTAAAGCTCCGTCCCTCTCCCAAAGAAAGACTAATAACTAACTACCAAGTAATGATTTTTTAGGAAAAGAACAAAAGCAAAAACAGCTTTTGAACACTTCTGGAACATGGGTAAGCTTCCAAAGTCAAGACCTTCTGGGCCCAGTGGAGGTGCTAGGCTGCCTTGGGACACCATCAGCACTTCCCCATCCACAACATCCTCAACAGCAGGGAGCCATGCGCGGACCCCGGGGGGGCTTCCTGTTCCACAAGCTCCCCTCTATTTTTCCTCTTCTCCCTTGCTGCTGGGCCTCCCCTCCAAATCTGCCTAATGAAGAGCAGCAGGGTCTTTAATACTGTTCGGATTTGTCAGTGGAGACAGGGTACTCTAGAAAGCTAAGAGATTCCCTGGTCCAGTCTAGGGGAGGAAAAAATACTCAAGTGTAGCATAGATGGTTTCACTTGTCCACTGAGACACATGCTCATACTTATTAGATGGATGTATCAGATGCTTCAAAAGTCCTGATGTGTAGTAGTAGAACAAAACTTGTTTGTGAAAAAAGAAGTTGCAAAATTATAAAAATGTCTGCAGCAGTTCAGGCTCCTGAGGACAAAGCTGGTTCTGCTAAGTAGTTATTTTGACATGCACAGCAGCTTTCCCTAGAAGTCCTGTGTTCCAGGGGTTTCATTTAGACCACAGGAAGTTGAAATCGAAGTTTAAAAGGTTCTCTGCTGACAAAATGTGCTATATCCATTGATGGACTTCTACTCAGTAATGAAAGGAACAAACTACCAAAACCTGTCATATGTCATGGACCAACCTCAAAAACATTAGGTAAGTAAAAAAACCAGACAGGAGAACACATATTGTATAATTCCATTGATTTGAAATGTCCAGAAAAGGCAAGTTGATGGAGACCGAAAGGGTCTGATTTACCTCAAGAGGTAGGGATTCAAGCTCTCTAGAGTACATGTGATACATACATGAGAAAAAATAAGGAAAGAAATTTAAATGTAAATAAATGAAAATAATACTTCTCCCTGATTATAAAGAAAATCACATTCTTTTTGTAATAATTTGGAAGACAAAATACGAAGAAAAGTCTTTAATGTTGCCACTCAAAACATTCTGATTTGTTGTTTTTTATACTTCTTTATGCATTTGAACATTTTAATAAGTAGAATCATAATATATAGTCTTTTGTCACTATGTTTTGGGCATATTTCTATGGCAGTAAATATATCCTTGGCATCATCCTTTTTAAAAGCTTGATGTATATTAAGTTAATCATTGCCACCCCAGAAGTAAATTTTCTTATATATATATTTTATTGGATGCAAGCAAGCATTTTTGGGCGGAATTCATAGAAGTAGAATTTCTGGAGGAAAATAACATAAAACACTTTTAAGATTTTTCAAAGAAATTTTCAAATTATCCTTCACAAAAATTAGTTCAGAGTTTATACTCCCAAAGTGGCAGAGCTCCAGTGTCCCCCTTCCATTTGTCCACTTTACTGGTATTTAAGGAGAAAACCTCATTGTTTTCATTACATTTCTTTGGTTTCTAGTGCTTTTGAACTTTTTTCTTTTTAGATGGAGTCTTGCTCTATTGCCCCGGCTGGAATGCAACAGTGCAATCTCGGCTCACTGCAACCTCTGTCTCCTGGGTTCAAGCCATTCTCCTGCCTCAGCTTCCCAAGCAGCTGGGATTACAGGTGCCTTCCACCATACCTGGCTAATTTTTGTATTTTTTAGTAGAGATGGGGTTTCAACATGTTGGTCAGGCCGGCCTCGAACTCCTGACCTCAGGTGTTCCACCCGCCCTGGCCTCCTAAAGTGCTGGGATTACAGGCATGAGCCATGGCACCCAGCCTTGAATCTTTTTTATATGCTTATTGGTCAATTTTTTTCTTATGGGAAGTGTCTGTTTCTCCATTGCCTATTTTCTGGCCAACCTCCAAAGTCACATTTCACTTAAATTTTATCCTGCTGATTGAAAGCATTTTAACATAAACAGAAGCAGGACAGACTGTAGTTATGTAGATCTTGCTCTGTCACCCAGACTGGAGTGCAGTGGCATGATCATAGCTACCACAGCCTTGTACTGCTGAGCTGAAGCAATTTTCCTACGTCATCCTCCCAAGTAGCTAGGGCTACAGGTGTGTGCCACGATGCCCAGCTAATTCTTAAAAATTTTTGTAGAGATGTGAATTCACTGTGCTGCCCAGGCTGGTCTTGAACTCCTGACATAAAGTGATCCTCCCACCTTGGTTTCCCAATGTGCTGGGATTAAAGGCGTGAACTACTGCTTCCGGCCGAGAGCTCATTTTGTTTGCTAGTGGAGTTCTTGGTATCTTTTTATGTTTGAGGCTTCGGTGCTAGTGCAGAAGTATTACACTCACCATCTGAGGTTTGCAGGACTTTTGTTTTTAATATTGAACAGATGGAACTGTGTAGTTCTGTATCTTTGCAGGCATACAAAATGTGCCTACCACGATTCTGCTTTATATCTATTGAAAGCAAGAAGTAATACAGTCAAACTTTGCCTGGCTTACAGGCTTTGAAAGAATGGAGTATTTTGATTTAATTCTATTAACTTGGAAGTGTGAAGGTGAAAAGAATTCAAAACTTACATTTCTGGTTGAATGCAATTTGAAAATACAGCCAATCATTCCCCTTTTCTTCTGTAGTAAATTTGGACATTCCAATCTACTTGGTGTTTTATTGTAGAACTGCTAGTGTGCCTGAGACTTACATTGTGAAGATAAGTATTTAAAACTTGAGAGGTAAGAGGGTGTAAACGGTATTGTATGAGATCAGGCTGGATGAGAACTGACACTTGTAAATATACTTTGTAGACTGAATCTCTGATTGCCACTTGTTTTCTTATTAACTCATAAAAATAAAACACATCGGATCGAGGGTGGGAGTAGGAAGGAGACTTATGTGTTTTAATTGTGTGTCATGGTTTCATATCAAGACAGAACATATGGTATCTCTGGCTTTGGACCTAGAGAAGGAAACACATTTTTCTACCTACTGTATGTCAGAGGTTCTTGAACACCTGAAGGGATTACTGCAGCACAGATCGCTGAGCCCTACTCCAGAGTTTCTGATTCACCAGGTCCAGGGTGGGGCCTGAGAATTTGCACTTATAAAAAGTTCTCAGGTTCTGCTGGTGCTGCTAGTCCAGAGACTACATTTTTGAGAACCACTCTTGTCTACTAACTGTAAATTGTAGAACTCTAGGAAAGAGCTTAGTTTGGTGTGGGAAAAGAAGCTCACATGTTACGGAGAAAATCGTGAAAGAATCAACCCTTGATCTCAGCCTAGTGTGGAATTCAGGTAACAAGGAATACACAGTGACATAACACAGTTCTTGGTTTTCATGATTGCAAGTCACAGCCAAGTATCAAGTGAGAAATTCAGTTTCATTTGCAAGGCTTAGAGAGGTCAGGTGATTCTAGAAAAATAGACCTTGTGTATACTTTAAACCAGAAAGAGCTTTGAGTGCTGATTAAGTTGAAAGCTTTGTGTTTTTATTTACTTGTGACTATTTTATTTTATTTGTTTATTTTTTTGAGATGGAGTCTCACTCTGTCGCCCAGGCTGGAGTGCAGTGGCCTGAGCTTGGCTCACTGCAACTTCCACCTCCCGGGTTCAAGTTATTCTCCTGCCTCAGCCTCCTGAGTAGCTGGGATTACAGGTACCCACCACCACACCTGGCTAGCTTTTGTATTTTTAGTAGAGACGGGGGTTCACTATGTTGGCCAGGCTGGTCTTGAACTCCTGACCTAAGGTGATCCACCCGCCTAGGCCTCCCAAAATGTTGGGATTACAGGTGTGAGCCACCGCACCCAGCCCAAAAACTTTGTGTTTTTAAAGATATTAGACATGTTTCTTGTTTTTCAAAAAAATCTTAATAATGTAGGAGAATAAAAGAAATGTTTTTCCAAAAAAGAGAAATCATTGTGATTATTTTACCTTTTTGGAATGTTGGATAATATTGTCCACTTCATTAATCATCAAACATGCTATGGATTTTCCATTTTTATAGGATCTATCTCAATTGAGGTAATACTGGTAATTCTTGTACTCCATCTGAAGATGAAAAATGTAGGCTAAAATCATAGACCATGCATAGAAGCTGGATAATGAAGAGAGCTCTGGAGGAACATGTGGACACACACACACACACTGACACACATATATTTAGAGTATAAACATATATTTTTTAAAGTTTATTTTGAACGTTTTAAAGCAAAAACCAGCCCCCCCCCCCCGAGTAGGCAGGCCCCACCCCTCTCCCCAAGTGGGCGGGGACAGCAGTTGCATGGGCAGCTTTCCTTGTGATGCCACAGGTTCTACTGGACACACTGCTCCCTGGCCACGCCTCCTTTCCCTTTTATCTTTCTCATTGACCAATGGGCTTGGAGTATTAAGGCCACGCCCCCATTCTGCATTCTAGTGGGGCCCTGGTTATGCCTCCTCTGGCTCAGTCACACAGCCGCCTGGTAGGTGACTGGAGGTGTTCGCTGATGTGGCCCCAACCCTGCCTCCTTCCCCACCCCATGATGTTAGAAGAGACTCGACAGAGTCAATTGGCAGCAGCCAAGAAAAGGGTAAGATACAACAGGTCATGGTCCCCCAACCTAGCCAGAGATCCCCTCCGATGACAAGACCACTGCCAGAGTACACACCACTCCTGAGGTATCCCTAACCCTGGCAACTCTGGGCTCCCACCAAAGTCTCATCAGTCAGCCCTGCCCCCTCAGCAAGCAGCCCAGCCTCTGCCCTTGCCCGTCACCCCATGGTGACTTTTGGCAGGTGACTCGAGGGGCTCCCTGCTCCATACTCGCCCCTTACATCCTGCTGCCCCAAGCCCAACCTCCCTGGGTTCTTTGGGCTCAGCTGTCCGAGGACCTGGGTCCCCCGATCGCAGCTGCAAACCATCGCCAGTCATCCCTAGGTGACTTTGGGCTGGTGAGTCCTGGGGTTTCTTGCTGCAGATTGTACTCTCCCCTCCTGCTAACCCAAGCCTGACCACCCTGGGCTCTTTGGACTGGCATCTAAAAGGACCTGGGCACCAGCCCTATGTTCCACTCCCCCATCATGGATCAGCAATGTCAGCCATTGCACTGATGTGGTTCCCCCCACCCCAAGGAGGAGTGGAATGTAGTGATGTCACAGTCCCCCTAGGAACTGTCATTACTGCTGCAAGACTGGCCTATGATCTTACAACCCAGTCCCCTAAGCATTCTCGCCCCATTTCTAGTTCCTCTGGCCACAGCACAAATTTCCAGCTGGGAGGGGAATGGGGACTATGGGACTTAGGAGCAACAGGTTTCACGTTGCCTTACTCCCTTTGCATAGACATTGACTTTGTGAAAAGCCTACACTTCCCCTGTGAGATCAAACGTTGACAGTATCTGTGGGTGGCAATGGGAGAATGGGTTTGATTTGGTTTTCTCCCAGCCTTCTACTCTCCAGAGAGACTTTAACATATTTTTCTCAGTTCTGCACCTCATATTCTAGTTCTCCACAGTTCTGGGACCAGACTGTCCTTCAGTCAGTGGTCTCTGAAATGAGATTTGCTTATCTTCTGTGGAATAGATCTTGGGAAACTGAACTTGATAGCTTGAATCTTCCTCATATCATCTCAACTTGGGGTACTTTGAGTGCCACAGGATAAATGTGGGAGATCTTTCTGAAGCATCAGTTTCCCTTGATTCTCTTGAGAGAGAAAAAACGTTAATGTACTTAGGGATGACAGTCACATACTTTTCTAAGAGTATACCAGACTTCTCTCTGAAATGAGACTTGGGTTGTCCTCTTTCTGATAAATTCCCAGATTTAACAAAAAAGCTGCCTTCTCCCATGAGGACACATGGATATAAAAGTTTGGGAGGTCCTGGTGCACTTCTTCACACTTACAGACGTGTGAGGATGTGTGACTCCAAACCACACAGTGTGCTGTTGCTGCCTACTTAATGTTTAGTTTTCTACCGCTGGCTCTGATTTTGGTCTCTGGCAGCTGCTGATTCCTGGCAAAACCCCAGAGCTTGGAGTCAGAAGACTGAGTTTAAGTCCCATTATTGCCCACCCTCCCTTTTTTTTTAGCCATAATATCCATCCCTCTCAATCAGTAAGTGATTGTGAAAACACCTTGTACAGTTGTTGTGGCATTAAATCAGATGATGTATAAGAGTATTTTGAAAAACTGTAAAGGGTGATGTGGTTGTAGGGGCTGGTAGTTCTCGTGGGTATTACTGCCTTCT
The DNA here is from genome assembly GCF_024542745.1 of Macaca thibetana thibetana. Classification (NCBI taxonomy): domain Eukaryota; kingdom Metazoa; phylum Chordata; class Mammalia; order Primates; family Cercopithecidae; genus Macaca; species Macaca thibetana. The sequence goes on along the minus strand of NC_065584.1, from coordinate 162,807,669 downwards.
TTCCCACAGCTAGAAGAATATCAGCAGAGGAACAGCCCTGCTGTTCCAGCAGGAGCGAAGACAAAAAAGAAGAAAACTGTCAGTAGCCCTGAGACAACCACTTCTGGTGGTTGCCACTCACCTGGGGATGTGAGTCTTGGCTGGCCAGGCTCCTGGGGACACGGGGCCCAAGGGGGCTGTAGAGGGTAATTGTTAAGATTGCTGGGTACTGGTTAAGAATTCTTGGTTTGAATCCTGCCTCTCCATTGGCTAGGGATCTGACTTATGGCAAGTTGCTTGAGTTCTTTGGGCCTCTCTTTTCACATCTGTAAAATAGGGGTAGTGGTGTTTGATTTGCATTTCTGAAGTTTAAATGATATTCCATATTGTTGTTGTTTTTATGTTAATCCCTAGTACATGTCCTGCTGTGAACACCCAGGATACCCAGGAAATGGTCATTGCTTTTTGATTTTCCTGATCCCTAGTCTCAAGGGGGAGCTGGGCCAATGAGTACAGCCACTTGCTGTCAAGCTGTCCCTTTAGGAGTCACAGAAGGGGGCTCAGGGTGTGGTGAGGAGAGCCCCAGGCACTAGGAGTAAGAGAAGATCTAACTTGCCACCAGCTTGCTGGGTGACCACAGAAAAATCACTTCTTACCCTGAGCCTCAGTTTTCTCCATTGTAAGATGACACTGGATAAGATCGGTGTCTTTCATACTTGTTTTTTAGCTGGAGCCCCTTTAGTTCAAGTGAACCCTTACTCAGGAGTCTGGTTTTTTAAGAGAGGTGGAGGTCTGGAACTCTACTAGATTCATCATCCATGTCCTGGGCCTGAGGAGAGGGGTCCAGTGAGCATATTAAGAGCTGCGTTGGTCAGGTGACTCCATCCTGTGACTGCATCACTCAGGGAACATTTCCATCTATTTTTTCCTGCCCCTGGCAAGGCAGCAGGTGGCCATTTGGAAGAATGGCACAGGCCATGGTTTCAGTCTCCTCTGCTCTTCCTCAGCGTTTCGTTTTACTCAAGCCACATCTTCCTCCTACCCTGACTTTTTTGTTTCTCTCTAAGCCACTTCTGTCTTTCTCCCCCTGCCCTTGTTTTTCCCTTGTCCCCTCCTATAGGGGACATTCTGAAGGTGCTGGTGTCCAACCTTAACCATTCCAGTGGGTAGCGCTCCCCCATTGCACAAGTGGAAGGTGAAGCAGTGCTGCGACCCCTCTCTGGCTTGCTCTCTCCAGCTGTTCATGCCCCTCATGCCCCTGAGGCTTCTCTGGTTTGGGAGATACTTTGCCTCTGCCTTGTTTTATGTTGCTGCCATTAACCTTCATCCTGTTTATGTCTGCTTCTTCACCTGCTTGATTGATTGGGTTTTTTTCCTTCCCTGCATCTTTTATCATGTTGGAAATGGTGAGACTTTAAAGTTTAAAAGTAACTTGGAAATAAAGTACAGAGCAGGCATGTGTGATTTGGGGATTTTTTTTTTTTTTTTTTTTTTTTTTTTTTTTTTTTGAGACAGAGTCTCACTGTGTCACCCAGACTGGAGTGCAGTGGTGCGATCGCAGCTCACTACAACATCTGCCTCCCAGGTTCCAGTGATTCTCTTGCCTTAGCCTCCTTAGTAACCAGGATTACAGGCACCTGTCACCATGCCCAGCTAATCTTTGTATTTTTATTAGAGACGTGATTTAACCATGTCGGCCATGCTGGTCTTGAACTCCTGACCTCCAATGATCCACTCGCCTCAGCCTCCCAAAGTGCTGGGACTACATACGTCAGCCACTGTGCCTGGCCCCTTTGCTGTTTTTATACTTTCTCTATATCCATAACTGTTTCCCTGTGTTTCTTTTTTTTTTTTAATTTCTCTTTTTTATTACTCCTGCATCATCCGCTACCCTGAAGGACCTGGAGGTAAGAGGCCCTGAGCCAAGGTGCAGTGATCCTGTAGGCCAGCCCTCCAACCTCCTCTCACAGTGGGGGCTGGGTGCCCCTCTGCCAGCTGAGACAGCCCACACACACCCCAGCCCTAATGATTGTTCTCTCTACCTCTTCCCACAATCCTCCTCCAACTCCTCCTCTCTGCATGTGCTTCAGAGTCGGAACCAAGAACTGGAAGTAGCCCCGGACTCAAGGTCCACAACAATCAATCAACTCTATGAAAACATAGAATCACTGGTAAGAGTCCAGTGGGGTCCTGTGATTCCACGCTGCCAATCCTGGGCTTTACTTTCCCCTTGGGGCTCTGAAGAAAGGGGCTGGGTCCCCTGGTGCCAAGGGCAAATGGGGAGCTGGAGCACCCAGACCTCACCTGGAGGGATCCCAGAGCAAGGAGCATGCAGCATGGCTCTTCTGTCACTGCCCTCTTTGCCGACTCTCTCTTCTCCAGACACCCCTGCTCCAGTCCTTGCCACACATGCCCTGGGGTTGTCACCTCTCAGGGAAGCGCTAGCCTGACGGTTTGTCAGGGGTCCTGTATTTCTGCCGTGACTCAGTCCCTAATTTGCTCTTTGAGTCTGGACAAGCCACCTCTCCTCCTTGCGTTGGTGTTTCCGAAGGAGGTAGAACATCAACGGTCTCGGTTAGCTCTGAGAGTCTGAGATTTAAAGGCTCCTAGAATGGAAACCTGAGGGCCAAGGGCTCCTGTCTGTCCTTTTCCATTCTATATCTGCTGTGAAGAATTGTACCTGGCTTGTACGTGCTCAGTAAATGTTTGTTGAATGAACGCACCTTTCTCAATCACAAGCTGGCAGAAGGGTGGGCCTTACTCAGACTCCGTCTCTAGAGGTTTATGTTACTGTCCTTTGGAGAGAATCCAGATTCAGACTTTGAGTTCTGTGGCTGTGGGCAAAACCCAACAAAGACCCAAATCCTCTGTCCTTGCGAGCTTGAGGAGAGTTGACCAGTTCATGTTGCCATTGGGTCTGATAACGTTGTCTTTAAAATTCATTCCTGGCATCTGCCTACCACTTCCTGGTCTGGGGAATAGAGTTGAGGGGGCCACCCTCAGTCACCTGAATTTGACTCTCCCCACAGAAACAACAGAAGAAACAAGTGGAACATCAGCTGGAAGAAGTAACGTGATTTCTTTGTTTGCTCACAACATGACTGCTGGGTTTGGGGGGCACTCAGATGTAGAGGCACCAGTCTAGTCTCACCCACTGCCAGCCTGGGGAAGAAGGCAGATCCCTCAGATTCCACCACATCCCCACAGGGTCCCTGATAACCTGGTCCCATGGGTGGGCCTGTGCTGGGGCCCTTGTGGCATGCTGGGGGCATGTCTCTTGCTGTGCCATCTCTGCCTCCCCCGGGTAAGAGCTCTGTCTTCCTCTTCCTACAGGAAAAGAAAGCAAACAATGACATACACAAAGCACAGACGGAGCAGTTAGAGGTGAGTGGAGGGTGGGGAGTTTTCTCCTGTCCTCCGGAGAATGTTTCTTTCCTTCTCTTTCAGCACTTGCTTGGCTTTTCTCCCAAACATTCCATTTCAGACAATCAACATCCTCACGCTGGAAAAGGCAGACTTGAAGACCACCCTTTACCATACTAAACGTGCCGCCAGACACTTCGAAGGTGGGAATCTGGGCACCCTGTCATCCTTCAACCTGGCACTTAGACAGGTCTTTAAGGGGAGTCCTTTGGGCCCCATCTCAACCTCTGTCATTACAGAAGAGTCCAAGGATCTGGCCGGCCGCCTGCAATACTCTTTACAGCGTATTCAAGAATTGGAGCGGGCTCTCTCTGCTGTGTCTACACAGCAGCAGGAAGAGGACAGGGTGAGTCCAACCAGCTGCCCCATCCCCTGGCAGCCCGGCTTCCCAGATGGAGGAGAGAGTGTAAAGGTCCCCTCTACAGGATGCAGTGTCCTGCCCAGAAGGCAGCATGCTCATTTCTAGCTGCTATTGTGTGTGGTTGTTAGAGACAGTCTGGGGCTGAGTCAGCTGCTGTGGGTGAGTTGAGGGGCACTGTGGGGAGTGAGCACTGCACACACAGCTTGAAGGCCAAGTGCCTGCCCTGCCCTTACCTGGCTGTGGCCTTGGCCAAATCCTAGGTGGGATATTGGGTACTTGTACTGTGAAGGTACAGAAGAGTACCTTTAGTACGTTACCATTTCTGTAGAGAGAGGAAAGGTGTGCATGTGTGTGTGTCTGTGTCTGTGTGTGTGTACATACTATGATGATATACATGAAACATGTCTGCAAGGGTTCGCAAAAAACTCAGGAGAGGGTAACAGGGTGGCTGGGAGACCCTTCCATGGTGTACCTTCTGAGTTTTGAACTATGCGAATGTATCATCCTTTCAAAAAGTGAACAAAAGATTAATTTCCCCTTCCTTTCTGTGCCCCCATGCCCAGCAAGGAAAATGGGCTTAGAGAATCGGATAGACCTGGGTGTTCAAATCCCAGCTCTGTCTCAGTGATCTTGGGCAAGCACTTAACCTCGAACACTCCGTGTTTTTCATCTACACAATAGAGGTTATCCTAGTAACTGTCTCATATGGTGGTTGTGAGGATTACATGGGATTGCTAGTATGGAACCTGGTGAAGCACTCCATAAAGGTTCAAACAGTGGTATTAATAACAGTAATAACAACAGCAATGTTATCTGATCTCTCTGGGCCTCTGTTAGCCAGCTGTAAGTTCGATCTCTTTCCCTGTCCCTTCCAACTTTACTGAGTTCTTTTAAAAACCAGGTCATGGGCTGGGAAATGCATTGATCTTTACTGACCGAGTTGTATATTGAGCCTAGCCCTAGCCCTCTTAAGGGGCACTGCCCGGGCTCCCCACATCAAAACTTCTCACTGTTCACCATCCAGTCCTCGAGCCGCAGTGAAGCAGTCCTCCAGCGGCAGTTACAGCAGACCAGAAAGGAGCGGGCGCTGCTGAACGCACACGTGACACAGGTGAGGCTTTGCAGAGGGAGGGATGTGGAGGGAAGATGACCCCAGGGGACCAGGAGCAGGTGAGGACTAGTGACAGCCCTTCCTCACTTCTGTGCCCATTCTTGCAGGTGACAGAGTCACTTAAACAAGTCCAGCTGGAGAGAGATGAATATGCTCAACATATAAAAGGAGAGAGGGCCCGGTGGCAGGAGAGGATGCGGAAAATGTCAATGGAGGTGAGACCTGACCCTTCAGCCCCACGTTAGATGGGTCACTGGATCTTTCTGGGCATCTGTAACATGGGACTAGTACAGCCAGAGGTGGTCATGGATCTGGGCTTTGTGGAGGTGGGGGCCGAGAGGGAGATGGTAGCTTGTCCAGCCACCAGCCCCTCTCTCCAGGGCCCTTTCCCCCTGTGCTTTGGGCAGGCTCATGCATTGAAGGAGGATAAGAAGCGTGACATACATCGGATACAGGAGCTGGAGAGGAGCTTGTCCGAACTCAAACACCAGATGGGTAAGATGGGGCTGGTGTGACCTGAGAGCAGGACTGGCATCAGAGGGCTGTGGGGTGGCTTAGAATGTCCCAGGGAGGTGTGTGGATGGAAGGGCTTTGAGGCAGAAGGAAAGAGGTCTGTGCCAGCAGCTGGCAAGTCTTGTCATCTCCATGAGCCTCAGGGTCCCCGTCAGCTAAGAGAGAGGAGTGCCTGTTGTCAGCCACCCACAGTGCTCTCTATCTGACATGGCTTGGAAATTGGCTTCCATCGGGTGCGAGGAATCATTAGCATTGAGGCCAAGTTTGGGAAGCCGGAGAGGAGCTGCATCAAAAGGAGGGCTTTTTCTTTGAGGGGGGGTGGTGGGGGGGGAATCCAGAGGCCCTTATTGTCTGCTTCATTTCTCAGCTGAGCCCCTGTCCCCGGCGGACCCAGCAGAGACATCTGAGGTGGAACAGCTACAAGATGAGGCCAAACACCTGAGGAAGGAGGTGGAAAGTCTGGAGGGAAAGCTCCAATTCCAGTTGAAAAACAATCAGGCCTTGAGTCTCCTGAGCAAGGAACAGAAGGAGAGGCTCCAGAAGCAGGAGGAGAGGCTCCGAGAGCAGCAGGAGAGGCTCCAAAAGCAGGAGGAGAAGATCCAAGACCAGGAGGAGAGGCTCCAAGAGCAGGAAGAGAGGAGGTTGTGGGAGGAGGAGAGACTATGTGAGCAAAAGGAGAGGCTTCGAGAGAAGCAGAAGAGGCTGGGGGAGCAGGGTGAGAGGCTGCGAAAGCAGGAGGACAGGCTACGAAAGCAGAAGGAGAGGCTGCAAAAGGAGGAGGAGAGATTACAAAAGCAGGAGGAGAGACTGTGGGAGAAGGAGGAGAGGCTACGAAAACAGGAGGAGAGGCTGCAAAAGCAGGAGGAGAGATTACAAAAGCAGGAAGAGAGGCTGTGGGAGAAGGAGGAGAGGCTACGAAAACAGGAGGAGAGGCTGCAAAAGCAGGAGGAGAGGCTCCTGCTCTCCCAGAACCACAAGTTCGACAAGCAGCTGGCTGAGCCACAATGTGACTTGGAGGATCTGGTGGGTTGCCCCACCTGGGCAGCCTGCCCTCATCCCTAGCCCTCCAGGCCTTTGTTTCCCTACCTGTAAAATGAGGCAGTGTAGCCCTCACATGACATGGTACTTCTAAAGGCATCTGTGAGCCAGAGCTCATCAGGCCCTTCTCTGATGGTTGTAGGGGAGAGGGGATGATTTTTTCTAACCTACCTCCCCCCTTTCCGGTGACATGGGAGGCAGACACCAAGTTCAGGGTTCTCCAGCTGCAGTGGATGGCCACTGATTGCTTCTCTCTGTCCAGAACAACAAGAACAAGAGCGCACTGCAGTTGGAACAGCAAGTAAAGGAGCTGCAGGAGAAGCTGAGCGAGGTGAATGAGATGGTAACCTCTGCCCCATCCAAGAAGGGCTGGGAGGCAGGCACCAGCCTCTGGGGAGTGGAGGTGCCAGGCCAAAGGCAGCTCCAGCTGGGGTCAGGTGACCCTAGCACCCTCCAGGGCCTCTCCATGACTGTTTCTTTCTTCCTGCCCTCTGACTTTAAGAATGGGTAGCCCTGGATATTCCCAGGTCTGGACATCATCTTCCCAGCTGGAGGCATGGATTCCCCCAATCATAGGGGTGGAGACAGTGGTATAAGAGGGTCCTTATGCCAGGCACAGTGGCTCCTGCCTGTAATCCCAGCACTTTGGGATGCTGAGGCAGGTGAATCACTTGAAGTCAGGAGTTTGAGACCAGCTTGGACAACATGGCGAAATCTCATCTCTTCTAAAATTATAACAACAACAAAAAATTAGCTCAGCATGGCGGTACATGCCTGTAATCCCAGCTACTCAGGAGGCTGAGGCATGAGAATCTCTTGAGCCTGGGAGGTGGAGGTTACAGTGAGCTGAGATTGCACCACTGCACTCCAGTATGGGCCACATGGTGACACTCTGTCTGAAAACAAAACAAAAAAGCCTCCTTAGATTCAAACTGGATTCTGGCCTCGGTTCCACTGGTCACCATTCAACTACTTTTCATCTCTAAGTCTCTGTTTCCTTAACTTCAAAAGGAAGTTAGCATTTTTCTTATGGAGGTGCCTGGGATTAAATGAGAGAACACATGGAAAGCATTAGGCATGGAGCACACTTAGCAGATGGTGATTGGCTCCCTCAGCTTTTCCACCAGTCTGTGGCCTACAGTTTAAATGGTGGGAAGAAGAACATGAGATTTGAGGCTGGGGAAGGAGGCATGGGGTTCTAGGCAAGGGGGTTACGTCTCTTAGGCCTGGAGCAAGGGGCCAGGGTCCCGGGCAGGTGACAGAGCCCCACCGTGCCCTCACTACCCTATTAATGGGCCCAGAATCTGGAAGCCAACCACATGCCCTCATGCCCAGGGTCTTCCTGCAGATACAGCTGAAGAGTCAAGAGTCTCAGAGTCTGCAGCAGCAGCAGTGAGACTAGTACCTGGGTCACCTGCAGCAGTACGTGCTCACCTATTAGCAGCTGACCTCTGAGAAGCAGGCGCCGCACAGGCAGTTACTGCTTCAGACCCAGCTGTGGACCAGCTGCAGCAGCAGGAAGCTCAGGGCAAAGCGGTGGCTGAGATGGCCTGCCAAAAGTTGCAGGAGACCCAGGAGAGAACCCCATGCCTCCTTCCCCAGTTGCTGAGGACAGGGCCCCGAGGGGGACGACCTGGCAACCTCTGTGCCCTCTCACTCTGTTTTCCATTCCCTTAGGAGCACCTAGAAGCTGCCAACCAGCAGAACCAACAGCTGGAGACCCAGCTGAGTCTCATGGCTCTCCCTGGACAAGGTACAGGAGACCACTCAGAGGAAGAGGAGAGGGCCCCAGGAGGAAGAGGGGACTGTTAGCAGCATAGGATTGAGGGGTTGGAAGAGACCTTTAGAACAGCTGGTTGTTATGCCAACCGGGTGTCTGCACTAAGTTCGGCATCAATATGATGACCTCCCGGGAGCAGGGGGCCACCAGGTTGCCTAAGGATGAGTGAACTGGCCCAGATCAGAAAGGGAGCAGGTCAGAACTCCCACACCAACCGCTAGTGTGACTGTGCCTGGGCAATATAGAAGATCTTGGATCTTACAGGAAAACTAAAGAACAGCAGCTCACTCCCCTCTGGGGAGGGGCTGGCTCAGGGTTACACAGTGAGGGTGGCGACAGAGGTGGGCCCACAGTACTTCCCTTGTTGGGTTTTCTGAGGACCCCTCTGGCCACCTCCCCACAGGAGATGGAGGAGGACATCTGGACACTGAGGAGGAGGGGGTGCCTCGGCCTAGGCCAAGTGTCCCAGAGGACATGGAGAGCCAGGAGGCCACGGTGAGTCTGACTTTCCCTGTCCCCACTTTGCCACCTTCCTCTGTGGTCCCTCCCAGACCCCCTTATGCTCTTGCTTTCCCCGCCTTCTGATTTCTCTGGACATTCACCCCTTCCGGGAGCCAGTGGTCAGACACCACTTCACCTGTGACCAACAGGTGCACTCTCTGAGGCCCCAAGGGAAGGGGCTGTGCTGCACCTCCCTGCCCCATTTGTTCTGTGTATGCCCCTACAAGGATACTCAGCTCTTGCCTTCAAGTGGCTTTTTGAACTCCGCTGGAGCCAGTGCCCAGGAGGAGCAGGCACGGCTATGTGGGCAGCGGAAGGTGTGAAGGCTGTGCTGCCTGCACCTGGCTCACCTGGTGGCCTCGGCCTGGAAGGAGCCAGAGGCAGAGGCCCCAGCCCTAGGGACTGGGGGTGAGTTTGTGTGTGGGGAGAGCTACCGGGCCCTGTAGGAGGCCATGGAGAAGGTGAAGGTGAGTGAGTCCTGGCATGGGCCAAGAAAAGTGGGGGTGGGGCAGGACAGGTCACTCCTGTGATGTGACCCTATTATTTTGGCTCCAGAGTGGCTTTATGGACCTCCCGAGGGAGAAGGTGGACAGGAAGCAGCAGGTGGAGAATCTAGAGCTTGGATTCATCCAGCTCTCTGGAGCGACAGACGGCATGAGTAAGCAGGAGGCCAGGGCACGGGCACGGGGAGCTGCAGGGCCTTCAGAGGGGCCCCAGTGTGTGAGCCGTGTCCTCTCACAGGAGAGCACATCACAGTATATGAGAGCCAGGGGGCAGAGCCAAACACGCGGCACCAGGAGGAGGAAGCCGGCAGGCTGGCCCAGAACGAGGAGGAGATGAAGGTAGAGAGTGTGCAACATCTCTGCGGGGTTGGGGGTGAGGGTGGGTGCTGGCGCTGGCTCAGGCTTGGTAACTGAGCACCCCTCCCTTCAGGTGAAGCTGCTGGAGCTGCAAGATATGGTGTTGCCGGTTGTGGGCGACCACGAGGGGCATGACAAATTCCTCCCTGCTGCCCAGAACCCTGTTAATGAGCCCGCTTCAGGGGCCCCAGCCCCCCAGGAGCAGGGTGGTGAGTAGAGCCCTCAGGTGGGGTGGGCAGGCTGGAGCAGGGGAGGCTCGCAGTGTACTCAGAGCCCCGCCTCCCTCTCTCCGAAGATTTTCACCACAGCATGAAGCCTGCAGTGGGACAGGCCAGGGAGGGTTCTCCCCGTGACAACCCCACTGCACAGAAGATCCTGCAGCTGCTTCCTGTAACGCAGGACACCCAGGAGCACCCAGGCTTGGCCACCAAACCCTGCGTGCCATTCTTTTACCGGGCAGCCGAGAACAGAGAGATAAACATCATCATCATCTGAGAGCTGGTCAAGAAATTTAAAATCAACAACAAAAAGTTATGGGGTTAATCCCCTACACAATTCATCTACTTCATTGGAATGTTAGAACCCCTCATGTTTATTTATGTTTCTAATTTACAGTTTAAATTTCTTTCTGAAAAGTTAAGGGAGAGTGGATCTTTCCCTGATGTTCACTCTGGCATCCTTTAGCATTTTTGTTTTTAATTGATAATTGTAGGTCATTAGCTCGCATATCGAGTTTGCCCTTACATGGTGGGAGTTCAAACACACAAAGACCCACTATTTGCACAAAACTATTCTTACTGGTTTGGAATAGGCTGCCCTGCTTTTTAAATGTTATTGCAGCATGTATATTCATTAAAGAATTCAGATAAAATCTGCTTATGTTCTGTTATTATGTTTGATCGAATCCTAATCACAGTGAGCTCTTCATTAGCTCAATATGTGGTTTGCCCTCAAGTGCGCACTGTTTCTTACTTTGTAATATGCCACTGTGAGTACTGACATTTAGAGTTGTTTAAAGGCTGAGAACTGGAAACAGTCTTTCCCCTATTTTCTGTGTATTGGGGATGGGAGTGATAACATTTTGGGGAGCTTTTTAAATCTCACAGAAGAGGAAAGTGGCCTGCTCTGGCAGGTGTGCGCAGGATAGAGTGTGATTCATTTGTTCTGGTGCCAGGAATGAGCGCGGTACTATGGTAGTTCCCTGAGGATTTGTATGTGCTCTGGGCTCATGAAGATATTGCAGCATGAGCTGCAGCAGTTGGATTCTTACTCAATGACTTATAAAGGGATTCTTTCTGAGGAATGAAAGGCTCCCGTCATTGAATGTGGATGCGGAAAACCTTTTCTAGCTTACAGCATTTATATCTACAATACATTTTAAAGTCAGAGTTCACGTTACCTGTTTTAATCACCATGTTCACGTTACCTGTTTTAATCACCATGTTCATGTTACCTGTTTTAATCACCTGTCTCCACGGCCAGCAATCCCCAAAGTTCAGGACCCATGATGCCCTCCCAGGAAACTGACTGCAATGCAGATTCTTGGGCTCCACTTCAGAAATTCAGTAGGGCAACATTAGAAGGTTAGAGTTCATCAGAAATATAGAATTTTAAAGTGTGAGTTCAACTGAATAAATTTGAATTTCTGTAGGAAGTAAAGAATCAAAATACCTATTTAAAGATTGCAATATATGGTCATTATTTTTAAAGTATCTGATTAAACCTGATAAGTTTTCCAGAAATGAAAAAAATCAGTTCTAAAACCAAAGCTGATATTTAGAAAATGTGAAAATGTAACTCAGCCCTATCCATAATATAGTTTCTCTAAAACTTTATCTTACAGTCACTTTAAAATAATATAGTTATTGAAAAATGTAACTGCTGCATTAATGTTTTGAAATAAGTTAAAACATTTTAAAATATGAATACTGTAGTTTAAAACAAAGAACCTGGGGGGAGGAAAAGTAGAGAAAGAGATGCCAATTTCAGTCTGAACCTTTATTTGCCAAGTTTTCTTAGAATGACTTCTATCAATTTATGAATTCCTGACTGTATAATGGAAATACTGCAAGACTGTTGTCTAAAGTGCCATTATTGACTGCTACTGTGATGCTACTGTAATGTAATAAATTAGGAAATTGTTGCAAAGTGCTGTTTTTGCCTTAAAATGTTGTGTGTCTTGAAAACTATAGTATTAAAGATATTGAGACTGTGCAAATCCTGGGCACACTTGGCATGAGATCATCGTTTTTTATTTTTACAAATTTGTAACTATGCAAGTGTGTTTATTAAAAGAACACAAACTAAAAAGAAGTTATGGGAATTTAAAACAGTTGTGGGATGAAAAAGTTATGGGATAAAAAATGCTGTGTAAAAGTTGTGGCAAAAGAAGGGAAAAAAAGTAGGAAAATGTTTTATGAAAAGTTTTTTAAAAAGTTATGAAGAGGAAGTTATGGGATTTTATTTTTTTTAAGTTATGGGATAAAAATAAAAGCAGGCCCCTATCAGCATAAGCCTGGAGAAGTGAGGCTGGAGTCTCCGCCCCCACCATGTATCAACCACCCCTTCCCAGTCACCCCTTTACCATTAGGGGAGCAAGACAAGACCCCATCTAATGGAGGGAGACAAACAGACCCTTTGCCACCTTGACCAGGGCTGAGTCCTTAAATTTCTGGACGGTGATGTTTGTTATTGAAGAGCCAGAGGCTGGTGGAGTTGGTTTGTTTGGAGGAGGCCTGATGGCCTCCCTACTCTCACCAAAGCAACTTTTCCCTCAGGGGGCTCCCGTCCTCTTATTCAGAGAGGCAGCTGAGGCAGGACAGTGGGGCTAAGTGTAGAGCAGGTGAGGGCACGGGCTGCTGGGGTGACCCCCCTTCCCCAGTGTACATATAGTATCTGTGTAACATTTTGTATATTCCAGGTGGTAGGGCCACCCACTGTATTGTAACTAGTGGAGGCTGGAGCTGGCATATGAGGAGGAGGTTCTAAATGTTATTTACAGCTGGGAAACTTATTTATCTATAGTATAGGACAGAGGAAGGAGGTGAGGATGGGGTTCTGGTTGCCTTGGTGATGCGACTCCTGTGTATTTTGCTTTTCATTTTGGAATAAATGGATTTAGTCATACTACTCAGCCTGGTGGGTTCCTGTTTCCCTCACTGGGTCCTGGAGTTTGTGCCACTGAACGAGGAGCCCAGAGTGTCTGAGCATGTCCAGCTGGGCTGTTGGGGACCTTCCAGGCCTGTTACCTGTATACTGCCTGGTGACAGCTGGTGGATTTCATGTGGACTGCTATAGCACAGTACAGCCCTGACAGCCAACAGGCTCAGAAGCCTGATCTACCGGTGGCCGGGAAGGCAGGGGTAGTGTATGAGTATTTATAGCTATTTATAGAACAGGGCAGGGGCATGCCACAGAGGGGGCACAAGTTTTCAGGAACGGTCACACCTGGATGTGTCAGCTCAGCACTACAACAGACTAAGCCACAGATGAAGGGGGCTGGCTTTGGGGCTGGGGAGCCACTGTCAAGTCACAGGACACCTGCCCCGCAGGCTTGGAAAGGGAGGCCTCCGAGAAGAGGAGGATCTGTTTAGAAGTCAAAGTGTGGCTGGGGCTCTCAGGATGGGGTGGACTTGCCTGACCCAATCAGCTGGCAGTCAGAGAGAAGCAGAGAGAAAACAGGAGAGAGAAAAGCAAGCAGAGAGCTGGTGAGGCAAGCGCAGAGCACTGGTGCGCCACAGCAGCTGTGAGAGGGCTGGGGAGGGGAGGGCACAGGTGCGGGTGTGGCAAAGGTTCCTAGAAAAGAGGGGCCAGAAGGGAAAGGGGAGGAAGATGGAGGGAGGAGCCAGAGCTTCACAGGTAGTGCCTGGGGCTGTGGCAACCCTCCCCAGCCCACATACGCTGGCCTCACCCATGGCACACAGGCAGTGCACCCACAGTTCAGACCAATGCTCAGCCCCCTTGGGCTTCTCTCTTCTCTGGTCACCCTGTCTTCCAACCCACTGGCCAGGGCCACCTCTTGCTTGGGGAGCCCCATCCAACTGCCACCTGGCCTGATAAGGAACACTGCTTGAACCAAAATGGTGAAGCTATAAGGGATGGATGGCTGGAGTGAGTGCCAGAGGCCCCTCTGAGTGGTCAGAAAGACCAGGGTCCTCTGAAGGGAGCCTGGGGAAGGCAGGGAGGGCAGGTAGCTGGATGCCACTGGCCATAGACTTGTAAGTCTTAAGAGGGGAGCCTCAGCTGGTTGCTGGGTGGGAATGCTACAGGTTTCGTAGGTGAGGCTGGGCCCTTCCTGCTGGGAAAAGCAGAAGAGGGAGAGTCCATGGCAGGAGAGGCAGGTGTGTTCACTAGGCGGAGGTCAGCTGGGCCAGCAGGCACTGTGATCCCCTTGGCTGAATAGCACAGGAGACCCCTAGAAGCAACAGGCCAAGTTGTGTGAGCCTGCTGGCCTGTGGTAATGCTTCAGCGGGGGCCAGGGACCCTGCCTTCGGTCACATGCTAGCAGCTATGATGGTACCCGGGAGGATGGGAAGGGGGCTGTGTGTCCCCGCCTGGCCTGTGAGGTGTGTTGTGGGATGACCATGTGTATGGGACTTTAAGGTTTTATCCTAGATCACCACTGGATTGCCAACAGATAGAGGAGGTGGGACCCTGACTATCACCGCTGCTCTGCAGTGGATTCGGCTCTCGGCACTCCCAGGCTGGGAGCTGGATGCCCTGCCCTGGCAGCATGACTCAGACTGCATGACAGGTATGGTGTGCCCAGGATGATGTTCCTAGACCTCTGGCCTCCTCAGAGTCCAGCCCCACACAATGCCCTCCAAGCTCCCAGCCCCTACACCATAAACCATGGGCTCTATGCCCTCTCTGATGGCTCCAGAGAGCACCCATGTCTGCCAGCTTGGGCATGGAGCCTGTTCCAAGAGCCCCCAGGCTCAGCCATGGAGGCCATGGGCGTGGTGCTGAGTCCCATGGCTCACAGGGAAGGGAGGTGAGAGAGCCACAGCACGAGGACAGAAAGAGGAAAGAGCAAATCTGCAGCTCCAGAAAGGAGGGGCAGGGAGCCTGGATCTGAGGTCCCAGGTGTGCCCCCGTGTGGAGCTGGTGCAGTGGGGCGGGAACACCATTCATGCAGCAGGCGGCGAGGCATGTACCTACCATGGCTGATGCTCCTCAGGAGCCACTGATAGTGATTCTGAAAGACAGCATCAAATCAACATGGCAGCTCACATGCATGGGTGGGGCAGGCCTGGGGTTGGGGGACACACACACGCACATGCCGGGGTGTGCACACACATGCTATGAGGCCCCACTGCCGGCATGCACACACTAACACACATGCCCACAACACGCATACGCCTCCTTCCCTGCCACCTCCCAGTGCCCAGTACCCTCACTGGCTGGCACGTGCAGCACAGATCTGGGGCATGCAGCCACTCGGCACACTGAAGCACACACATGGGCAGAGTCACAACACAGAAGCTCACCCACACACAGAGGCATTTGCACCAGCTCCCTGCACACTCATGCTGGCATGCTCAGAGGACCATCCATGCTGCTCATGGAGACAGCGCTTGCTCGCTAATGTTCAGCTGCCATTTCTCCACCTAAGAGCCTTCCATGGCTCCCTACTGCCTACAGCATTGAGCCCCAACAAGTCATACTCTTCAGACTTTTAAGTTCTCCACCCTATGCTCCGCCGTCCCCACAGAGCTCTTTCTCATTCTGTCTCTGTTCCCTGCTTTGGCCAGTGGGTGTCCTCAGTGAGTCCCACACTAAACCTCTGCCCACACTGCAGCTCTTTACCCAGACACCCTCCAATTCCTCATCACATAAGCCTATCTCAGTCATGCCCCGGACTGCATTGAAGCCAGGCTGCCTTGAAGAAGCTCTCCCAGACTGCCCTTTTCCCCAAGGCAGGGTCATGACTTGCCAAATGTTTTGCTTGCGTTAGTAAGACTAGAGTTGGAGCAGGCATCAAACCTTACATCCCATATGTCACACCTCACCACAGACCTGGGTGCCAAATACCCTGAAGAGTCTGAACTCACGTTGGTAGTTAGCAAAGTGCTCCTACAGCCGCATCTGCAGTTAACACAGTATCCCTATGACCACTGTCTCCCTTGATCCCCACAGACACCCTGGGAGAAAGGCAGAAAGAAATCATTTGATAGAAAGGATGCTGAGGCTCTGGAAGGGAAAGGGACTTGCCTGAAGTCCCAGGGTGAAGCAGCATCTCTGGACTCCCAGTCCAGTGCTCTTGCCCAATACTGCACTGCTTGCCTCTACCCATCTCCGTTGGTCATTACCACATCCTAGGGCAAGCCCCAATCCCTGCCTCATTTTGGTTTATGGGCGCTGGACCCACAGCCCCACTCTCCAGCCATTTGGAAACAAAAACAGATGCTATTGTTTTCCTTAGAGAACGTGGCCAGTAAACAGGGCACACTGGGAATCAGAGTGAATGTCCTTGAAAGAGAGCCATGGGTCAACAAGTTCAAGCCAGAGGATGTAGAATGCTTTTCCTTAGAAATCTTTGGGAATGAAGTGGGCTTCAGACACTCCCATCCCTTCCCCGGCAGCCACCCCTATCACATTGGTTTAGACTGGGTAGGGTGGGGGGGGGTGGTGGATAAAAAATCAGATTGCTCATGGCCCCCAGGCTCCTTCCCCAACTGCTTCTGTCCTAGCCCAGGCTTTGTGCCATTCTCACACTCTCACACTCATGTGATGTGTCACACACATCACAAACCTTGATGGTCACGCAATCACAGCCTGGTCTCTGCTCCTGTGGTCCAGTGGCTGGACACCCCCTGGGATGGCTCAAAGGAGTCAGGACTTGGAAGTGGGGACATCAGGGTAGCTGAAGGAAATCCACACACCCAGCGTATCTCAGGGTTCAGGCTCTCTGACCTGAGGTAGGCTCCCCAGGGGCTGGGAGAGGAGTTGGAGGGAATGGAGGATGGAGGACAGCGAGAAGGAGGAGGAATGCAATGGGTGGGGCGGCCGCCAAGAGTGAAAATAGAGGGAAGCGCCATGTAAGTGCTGGAAAGAAGGGGGCAGGTGGGATGAGCTCCATAGCCCCCTCCCCAAAAATGACCACCTCCGGGACTCAGCGCTCCCTGGGGGTAGGCTCTGCCAGCCCTCAGCCACACGTGGCTCTGGCATCCATGGTCCCAGTGCCTTGGAAGGAGAGGGCCGGTTCTGGCATCCAGGTCCGATGCTCTGGAATCCAGTCCCATGTCAGGGGAACATCTGACCCCTTCCCTGCCCAGTTCAGTGTTGTGGGACAGGGCTGCTGTCAAGACAATCCCCAGTCCTGCCCTCCTCCCTGAGTGGGCCAGATAGCCCATGTAGCCTCTTCCCCACTTGCCTTTGTGGCACTGCCAGCCTGGTACCCTGGTGCCCATTCAGTCTAGTCCTTCATATTGCTGGGGCATGGGGAAGCTCTGAGTAACATGGGACTATAGAGTGCACGAGGGTTGCTGATGGCTGGCTCCCGTGCCCTCCCCATTCCTGTGCATTCTTGACAAAAGCTCCCAGCAACCGAGGGTATGCAGCAGCTGTAGACACCAGCCTGATGAATATCTCATTGTGGGGAGGGGGCCATAGCAGGAGTGGGGCTCCAGGGAAATACAGAACCTGGCACTGGGAGGTGTTGATGTGAGAGGCCCAAGAAACCTCTGCTTTGCATTTGCTGAATACCATCTGTGCCTCTCAGGAGGGACAGTGCCAGGCTCAGGAGGTCCCTGCCCAAGCAAGGGAGCTTGGAAAGGGGGCTAGGGGTGGGCTGTGCCATTTTTGAGGGCTGGAAGGGGGACCAGCCAGCCAGACCCCTCTGGAGGTACTTGGGGCAGTACCGCGTGCCATGGCTCCTGAGTGACAGAGTCAGCTCTGCCCCCCACAAGACCGCTCCCTACCCAGAACTCACTGTGATCATGTGCTGGATCCAGATGCCCATGCAGCCTCCTGGCAGGGGCATCAGTTGCACCACCTGCCCAGGATGGCCCACGGAAGGGTCTGCGCCACTCTGCCCTGCTATGGAACAACTCCCGTTCTGCCTTCGGGAAGAGGTGTTAGTTTAAGCGATGACTGGGCTGGCCCCCATGGCACAGTTACCACAGAGTCTGCTGCTACCCATGGCTGAGAGCTCTAGTTCTTCCTGGTGGTCTCTGAAGCCACCAGGACGGATGAACCGTGGCTTCACCCTCTTGGCCGACTCAGCTGCCTTTCATCAGCTCATCTGCCCCTAGGATCCACTCTGCCTCTGGCTGGCACCTGACCCGAGCCCCAGGCTCACGCCTCTGCCCACAGGCCCAGCAGCTGCTTCACCTCCAACTCCATCCCTCTTGACTAAGCACTGCCCCTCTGGCCCAAGCTACTGGGGTGCCACTAGTGCCCCCACATGGTGCCCCTTCTCGGTATCCTTGGGTCCGGCTGTAGCTTCCTTCTGGAAGACACACTCCAAAACCCCAGCCCTGCTGTAGGGCCCTGTATCCCTGACTTTCTGCATCCTTCTCCCTCCTTCTGGGAACATGAACTTGCCCTGCCAGCCTGGTGGCTCCTGGAGGAGCCTGGGCCTGGACCATGGCAGGACCAGGAGCGTCTGCTGCTAGTGATGCTGGAGCCTGCACCCATGTCCACGTGATGTCCATGGCACAGTGGCCATTTGAGGCTGGGGGTGTCTGAGTGGTGGCTGCAGAGTGGGGACCTTACCTCTGCCTGAATGAAGTTCACCAGGGCCTCCCCTGTGCTTTCCTGCTAGGCATGGAACAGCTGGCCTAGCTGGGGGCCCAGGACCACACTGTAGAGCAGGAGCTGGGGGTCAGTGCCTGCGCTGGAGCTGGCTCTGAGGCTCTGGCTGCTGAGTGGCTGGACGGACCCTTCCAGATGCAAAAGGGGCCATCACCCTTTGAGATCCAGGCCCAGGCCTGTGTCTGCAGAGAGGCAGCGTGACCCTGGCGCACCACCCTCAGCTCTGCCCCAGCTCCTGGCACACCCCGGAATGCCCACAATCAGCACACCCACCTGGGCAGACAGTCAGTGTCCAGCTGCCCTCTAGCGAGAGGAGCACTTGCTTCTGGGCCATCACTCGGAAGAAGCGTCCAGAGAAAGTGTGCTTGTCGTCAGAGAAGCTCAAGTGGATGCCTCCATCCAGGGCTCCTGAGGACAGTCATTGGGTCCGGCTGGCCTGAGCTGGCTCCTCATCTCAGGGCACCCCTGCAAGCAGCAGGAACCCAGGGCCCAGCCCTCAGCACCCACCACTGTGTGAGAACAGCACGAGCCTGCCGTCCAGCTGGGCCTGCGTGAAGCTGTGCACCTTGGTGCCCGGCGCTGCCCACAGCACTACCCGCCCTTTGCTGGGCTGCTCAATGGTGTAAACCAGATGCTCAGGGGCCCAGAGTAACTGTCCATGCTCCTTAGGGCCTCCGCAGGGATGGGCGCAGTGGCCCCCTCCCACATCTGGGAACACAGGCCTGTGAAGGTTCTGCCTTGCCCTGCTCACCCACCCCTTCCTCCCCGGCTCTGGGCTGCCACCAGGGTTCCAACTCTGCTGCGGCTCAGGCCCTCAGGTGGCATCGAGGCTGGCACTGCTCTGGCTCCCCTGCACAAAGGGCCCTCCCCACATTCACCTTCCCTGTCACCCCAGGGAAGGCCCCAGGGAAGGTCACCCTCCAGGCCCAGCCTCCTTGCTCTCCATCTGCCCTAGTCCTGTGTGTCCCTCAAGGCCAGCTTGTGTCCCCTACCCAAGAAGGCCCCTGTTCTTACCTTCACCAAGTTCTCACCCCCAGAAATCCCCAATGCTGACCAACAGTGCTCCTTAATCTGTCTCACTGGTGGGGCAGGGGTCTCCTTTCAGAGCCTCCGTGTGTGCCTGGCCAGGGCCGGGCACAGGTGGGAGTGGTGATTTTAGAAACGGGCCCTCCCTCCGGCTGAGGGAGGGGTAGGTGGCACGGAGAGTGGGGGGCTGATGGTTGGTATGTTCTGCAGCACAGAATCAGCGCTGCGATGGCCCCAGGTGCTTCCAGAGCAGTTACGGGCCCTCCTCATGTTGGGTGAAGGGGACCCTTTTTCAGGTCTCCCACTTGCAAGCAGAGCAGGCGCCTGTTCCTGAGGTCCTGGTACCAGTCTTGGTGGGTCAATTACTTGCAGGCAGAGTTGCAGTGGGAGTCACATGCCCGGGAAACAGAGCCTTCTGGCATTCCTGGGCTCCCTGCCCCGGCCCCAGGGAGCCCTCAGGCTGAGCCTTGGCAGGAGGGGCCATAATGTGGGGAGCAGGGCCCCATTGCAGGGCTCCCGGAGCAAAAACGATGGCACCACCTGGTGGCCGCGCTGCCACACAGCCGTCCTGGCCTGTGGTTCCAGAGCACTGTGTTCCACTCTCCTGTGACCTCCGCACCATGAGGCCACCCCCTATGGGCACATCCTAGACCACCAAAGCCCTCCTCAGCGCCCCATGTCAAAGACAGCCCAAGTCAACTCTCCTGTGGAACCTTCAGTGACTCTCGCTGACCGCAGAGGATGCACCCCAGAAGCCGGCATTCAAAGCCCTGCCATGTGAGCTTAGTGAAGCCATGCCCTTTCTGTTCTACCAGAACTACTTTCACAAGCATGGAGAAGTTCCACCCCATGTCTGGGCCCTGGGTTCCTGCCAAACGGGGGCCCTGCTCTGCTGTGGCACAAGGGGCAGGAGTTTGGGGAGCCAAGCCGTGGCCTTCACTTGCTGGGGTGAAGGTGGGAAGCTTATTGGCTCCTGCCCTGACACCTGCCCTTACGGGCTTGTAAGTGATTCTGTCAGGAGTTCTGGTCCTGAGCCACAGGAGAAGGAACAGCAGAGCCACCTGTGGCTGCTCAGAAGTCTGCCTAACTTACCTGCAAGTGTCCATGACAAAACCTCCCACCTGTGTTCTATTTCAGCACAATCTCACAACTCTCCTTCCAACAACCCCGTGAGGCATGCGGCAGCGTCCCCATTTTGCAGAGGAGGAAACTGAGGCTCAGACAGGGGGAGCTCTGTGCTGGGAAGTAGGAGACGCTGGCCTCTTTCTCGAAGCAGACATGGGGGATGGTGCCAGGAATACTCTCACCTGCAGGCCTGTGTTTGTAGTGAGGACGGGGGGTTGGTCATTGACAGGCAGGATGGTGACAGTGAAGGCCACAGGATGGCTCTGGCAGCCCATCTCGGAGGCGTTAGCCATCAGGACAAAACTGTCTGTCAGTGTCTCGCTCCCGTCGTGCACGTAGCGGATCAGCTGCTCTTCCACCTACGGACAGGCCCAGGGCTAGTCAGGCCCCAGCAGCACCCTTCATGTCCTGCCTTTGGGTGCAGGAGGAGACTGACTCTTTTAGGGCTTCAGCTTCCATTGGTGGAAAATGGGGACCATAAGTTCTGGCTCCCAGAGGAGCTGTGAGGAAGAAAGGAGATACAGTATTTAAAGCACAGGTGCTTCTGAAATGTGACTCCCCATCTCCTCTCTGTGTATAACCCCCACACTGCGAGTCCCCAGGGCTCCCTCCATTCTGCCCCCAGAGCTGGGCTGCAGTCCCTGGGCCTCTCTCACAGCTGTACCTCTCTCCAGGAGAAGGCGCTGAGGGTCCTGGCTTGAGGTCTGTCCTCCTTCTGCAGGGCCCCATGCCAGGCCGAGGGCGAGGAGAGTGGGGAAGTAGGGCCCGGTGACACAGAGCAGTGGAGGGGCCAGGGTGAGGCTGCCACCCTCGGGGTCACTGAAGTTTTGCATCTCCAGTGGGATGGCAGCAGGCAGCACCTCTAGCTCCACGCGGACACCCTTGAGGGGAGCACCCAGGCCCGAGGCCACATCCAGTGAGAAGGCATCGCTCCAGGCCTCAGGGCGGGAGTGCAGGTACAGGACCCTGCCCACATCCACTGCCTCCTGGGAGAAGCTCTGCACGGGGTCCAGGCTGGGTGGCTCATCTGCCAAGACGCCACGAGACACCATCACCAGGTAGCCGGCACTCGGTGGCTTCTTCACTGAGAATACAATGTCTGCCGGCGGCACTGCCTCCTGGGCTGCCTGGTTAACAGAGGTCATGAGGACTCACAGGGGGCCACAGAGGCAGTCTCTGAGGGGCCATTGTGGCTCTAAGCAGCCAGAACAGACTTGATCTTGCCCCACTTATTCTTCCAGATACCACTGCTCATTTACACACACAAACACACATGTGGGTTCACACACACAGCAGCTAGACATGCAGCTGGTCACATTTTTTGTTTTTTGACAGTCTCACTCTCACCCAGGCTGGAGTGCAGTGGCGCAATCATGGCTCCCTGCAGCCTCAACCTCCTAGACTCAAGGGATCCTCCCACCTCAGTCTCCCAAGTAGCTGTGACCATAGGCACATGCTTCCATGCCCAGCTAATTTTAAATTTTTTGTGTAGAGATGGGGTTTCATTGGGTTGCCCCTGGCTGCTGGTCACATGTTAATACCCACCCTACACACGGTTACAGGGGGTCAGTCACACAGCTTGAGATGCACTCCCCCGGGGAGGTGCATAATCACATATCCCCAGACTCAGTGACACAGACACACAAGTTCATCATACGCTGACGCAGTCACACATGTACATATGAGCGCGCGCACACACACACACACACACACACACACACACACACACACACGCCCCCCCTGCTGAAGATCTGCTCAGGTCTGTGGCTGGTTTGCAGGCAGTGCCTCCCCAGCCCCTGTTATTACCATCCAGGACCATCAGAGGGCGCCCTGCCCCACCCCTCCTGGAGGCACAGCCACCTTCAGCCCAGGCCCTATGGAGCTCATGCCCCAAAGGCCACATGGGCTTCCTCACCTGATGGGCCAGTCGCAAGAGGCTAAACCACCCCCAAACTCACATTCCTGTTCTATGCCTTTCCCAGAATGTTCCTCCTGCCTGGAATACCACTCCCCATTCTCTGCTACCAATGGCCTGTGCTCTTCAGAGCCCGGCCCAAACACTGCCTCCTTCCGCAAGGCCTTCCTGATGCCAGATCTGCTGGCTCACTGTCAGCCTCAAGCTCCAGACATGCAGACCAGAAGGGTCTCCGAAATTAGTAGTGTGGGAGAGTAAGGCTGAGCGGGCAAGGACTGGCCTGAGGTCACAGGGCAAGTCCTGCTGGAGCGAGCCTGCTGGAGGGCCCGTGGCTGCTCTGTGGGGTTCCTGGGTGGGTAGAAGCCCTTGACAGACCCTCCTAGTCCTGGTCTGGGCTCTGAGAAAATAGCGGGGAACATGTGGATCTGAAGAGCAGCCACCTGTCTCCATGGCCAGCAATCCCCAAAGTTCAGGACCTGTGATGCCCTCCCAGGAAACTGACTGCAATGCAGATTCTTGGGCTCCACTTCAGAGATTCAGTAGGGCTTGGTGGGGCCCGGGAATCTGCATGCTCAGCCACAGCTTGGACACGAGTGGACACGAACTCTGGAGGCACACACAACTCCCAGGAGGATGGGTGTACAGCAAGCTCCCCAGAAACTCTTGGGAGCACAACATATACGGGAGCACATCTGAGACCTGTGCACACATGCAACTGGGACCACCACAGCCACAGCCCAAGTCACATGTGTACCTGGCATGGAAGCTGGGCCGGAGGCCCTCTACCTGGCCCACACCACCGCTCACCACCACCAGCTGGTCCCTTCTGATCTCAGCTGCCTCTCCCTGGAAGACATAGATCTTCTTGTGCCGGACCAGCTTCAGTGGGGCCAGTGGGCCCTCTAGGGCAATGGTCACTTGTAGCGTGGGATCCGTGTGCACTGGCCCCACTTCCATTGAGAAGATCAGGGTGTCACGGGTTCTGAGGCTGCCATTGAGGCCGTAGAGAATGGCCCCGTCTAGCAGGTCCTCCTGGGAGAAGGCTGTGGCTGGCTGAGTGGCCCAGAGCAACTGCCCCCAGAGAGGGCCGGCTGTGACATGGTAGTGCACCTCATCCCCACTGCAGATGTCAAGGTTGGTGTCCAGGTGGGGCTCAGCTGTGTCAATGCTGCCCTGACCTCCTTGAGGGACCACAAGGCCAGAGCCGTTGGCCACAAGGAGGTAGGGCTCCGAGGCCTGCACCTCCAGCAGCGCAGTGGTCTGGTGTTGCCCATCGGACACCTGCAGCTGGATCCAGCCATGATCAGCCCAAGCGCATGAACAGGACTCGCCTCTTTCTGAGGCCTTCTGGGTGAAGTGGTAGATGGGCCGCGTGGGCTCATCCACGGCCACGATACTGCCAAAGAGGAGGTCCTTGCGGGTCAGCACCAGCTGGGCGTCAGCAAAGCCCGAGTCTGAAGGCCACGTCGTCTGTAGTCAGCAGCCGCCACCCACCCTGGGCCATATGGAAGACGCGGCTGATGGTCTGCACAGGGGCGTGGTCATTCACGGGTTGGATGGCCACCCGGAAGACTCCCCGTACCTCCTCCCAGGCCATGTCACCACTGCTCTCACCCTGGCGGGTAGCAACAAATGGGATATCATCTTCTGTGGTCTCGGAGTCATCATGCTGGTAGACCAGCCGGCCACGCAACAGGTCTTCATTGGTGAAGGATGTCACCACAGTGGTCTTGTCCCGTGTCCCACGCCAAGCCAACCTCCCATGGCGGGGCCACTCCATGACCTCATAGAGGTAGCTGGCACTATTGAGACTCTTGACAAAGAGGTGGTCAGCAGAGAGGACACCCTCACCACCCTCAGGCACCACGAGGAGGACATTGGTGAGGACGGGCGCATCTGGGTCACCACCAATGTGGATGGGGAAGGTATAGAGCGGGGAGAAATATGGCGGAGCTCTGACACGGAAACGGAAGGTGTCCTCGACTGCCTCCGAGGCACGTGCCGTGGCCCCATAGGTCACCCGGCCAGCCTGTATGTCATCCTGGGTGAAGCCCTGACCGTCTGACAGCCTGGTGCCCTGAAGTTGAAGGTTGCCTTTCCTGGGAGCCTGAACCACCTCACAGTGGAAGGCTGGGGGGCTTGGGCCTGCCTCCTCCAGGGTGGCCTCCAGGTGGGCTGTGGTGAGGGTCTCCTGCTGGGTGTTCTGAGTGTGCAGTGGCTCCAGCTGCAGCATCCACACGGTGGCTCTCTGGATGGTCACTGGGAAGGACAGATTGCTCAGGATCTCCTGGCCCACCTGCACCTCCAGGGCCAGGTTCTCCACGGTGTCCTCTGTGTGGTGCTGTGGGTCGGTGCTCAGGTACGTCATGCGGCCCTGCTCCACATCCCGCTGGTGGAACGCCTGTGTAGCCCACCACTCAGCACCCTCCACCCCACCTGCCCCCTGCTTCTGCAGCTCCCCAAACTGCAGGGCTCTGGTGACGCGAAACAGCACGCTCACATCCTGCCCCACGGCATTGGTCTCCACCGACAGGTTGGCGGGCAAGATGGGCATGGCAGGGCCTTGGGCCTTGCTGCAGTGGATCTGTATGGCCAGCCGGACAGCCACCACCTTCAGCGTGGCCGGGGGGCTGGCCTGCAGTCCATCGCTGACCCGGAATGTCAAGTCCTGTGCAGGGCCACCGCGGTGGACATAGACTAGGCTGCCGGCCTCCAACTCCTGGCAGGAGAACTCGGTTGCCGGCTCCCCAGGCTGGTCTCGGCGCTGCACAGGGAGGCCAGAGGGGGTGCCAAGGAACTGGAAGGTGAGGCCCTCACAGGCAGAGTCTGGGTCATAGGCCTGGAAAACCTCGGGCCCCAGCGGCTTCTGTGTGTGTTCCAGGATCACCATGAAGCTGCCATGTGGGAAGACGATGCGGGGAGGGTCATTGACAGGGTTGACCTGGATGGGCAGGAGGTCAGTTTGGCCCCTCCGCAGGCATGAAGGCAGAGGCACCCGAGCCGTCACTGACACCTCCAGCACCAGCTGGTCGGAGGTGTCCTCAGAGCCATCGTGGATGAAGCAGGCCTTGCGGTTCACCACGTCCAGAAGGGTGAACATTTTTTGTGCCTGGGCACCCGGGCTTGAGCTCACCGTCACGTGCCCCTCGGGTCACGCTGAACAGCACCTGGGATTTGAGCAGCTCTGAGGAGGCTGCAGTCATTGAGGGTGGCTGCATGGAGGCAACCCCTCAGGGGTCGGCTGCTTCCCCTCAGGTAGGGCAGGCCAAGGCTCCCAGTACCCCCAACAAAGAGCCCATAGGGGACCTCTATGGGGTTTCCTGGGACTGTACAGGAGGCGTTCAGAAATCCATCAACTGACAATGTGGCCCAGCCCTCTAGGACAATCAGCACCATAGTATGGGCAAAGGAGTCACTCAGCAGCTTCTCTGCTGGGGTCTGCAGCTTCAGCTCCTCCTGGCTCAGGACAAATCTGACCTTAAGAGGGATGGGGAGTGGGAGATGGGGAACAGACTTTTGAATCCATCATTTCCCTTATAAAAGCATAGTGCGTTCCCCACACTTGGGGCCCCAGAGTGGAAAACCTAGGACGAGGGCCTCTGGTGCCACTCCTCTTGCCATCCTGCCATCTCTTTACTCATCCTCCAAACACTCACCAAAGGGACTCTGGGCCAGGCCTGGATGGGCTCTGGGGACCGTGATGTGAATCAGATGTGATCCTCGCCCACAAGGAACTGACATACAGTAAGATGCTCTCCTAGAAATCCAACCTGATTTTTAAATTCTCCTCCTCTTTCCTCAAGTGAGAGGTGCCAGAAATATTGTCTTGGAATCTAGATTTCACCCCTAGAAAAATAGGTAACTGGGAATGCAATGACAGCAGCAGACTGGCCAAGCCCTAGTCCTCTCCCCACTGGGGTGTGGAAGGAGATGGCTGACCCCAATTTTTTTTCTTTTAAAAATAGAGATAGGGTCTCATTGTGTGGCTCAGGCCAGCCTTGAACTCCCAGGCTCAAGTGATCTTCCCACCTTGGCCTCCCAAAGTGGTGGGATTATAGGCATGAGCCACTGTACCCAGCCTGGCACAAATTTGGAATAAGACCCTGGGTTCTTAACTCTTCATGGTTTGGGAAAAGACTCAAGAAAGAGCCACAAGACTCCTCACTAACAAAGCTTGTGGTGTCTTGAAGGATGAAATGGAAAAATGAGGAAGCTGAGGCAGTACTGGTGCTGTTACTGTTGTGGACAGGCAGTGGTGCTGCAGAGAAATTGGTGTAGTGCCACAGGGAAGCACAGGGGTCGTGGGGACCCAGGAGGGGGCCTCGCCCAGAAGGAGGGGATGTCCACACTGAGACTTTAAGGAGAGGCTGGAGTCAGGCATGTGCAGGGAATGGGTGAGGCACGCACCTGGCAGAAGGAGTGTGGTGACCAAAGGCCTGGCATCAAGCGACTGTAAGATGGCCGGGAACTGAAAGCAGTTCAGTGAGGTCAGAGCACAAAGGGCCAGCAAGGGCTTGTGGTGGGAAACGTGGTTGGAGGGAGCCCGTGGGCAGAGCCAATTCATGAAGGATTTGCCATTTCTAGGCTGCTGCTGCCCATCCCACAGTGGAGAACTTGAGACCCTAAGATAAAAGTGACTTACACAAGGTCACACAGCCAGCTGGGGTTCACTCAAAGCTAGAGAAGGAATCCCACCCTGAATCCCGCCCGGATCCCAGGGGGACGTCGCTGACCTGCAGGCGTCCAGAGTAGAGCTGCAGTAGGAGGTGGTCAGCTGGGCCTGCTGCCAGGAGAAGGAGGGCTTCGGGCTGGGACGTGGAGAACTGCAACTGTAGGTCTATGTCGGTCAGAGCTGTGGCCACAGGCACCTCCAGGTGGTTCTCACCGAAGAAGGAAGCTGTGTGAGAGAGGGAGCTGTGGTCCAGGCTCAGATGCTTGCCTGGAGGAGGTGAGGTGCCACAAAGAGGTACCGGTGGGTTGAAGAAAGGGGTCCATGCTGGCGCACCCTCATGGTTCTGCTATATGGTGCTGTCTGTGAGTACTGCCTGGATCCCAGCATCTTCTTGGTCCTGGCACCAGAAGGCACAGCCTCACCTTGTGTCCAGCCAGACCTTGACTTTGCAGGAGATCAGACCCAGAAATTCCCAGCAACTCAGGTCTCCTCCTTGGAGGTTCCTGGAGCCAGAGGCCTTTGCCAGCTCTGACTCACCTCCCCTGGGCCCCAGAGGAGTCTTCCTCCCGGGTCTGGGTCCCCTACCCCCCCAAAGGGAAACATCACTGGCCTGATCACCTGGCTTGGTGGTCACAGCCCCGAGGAATGGAGTTTCTGGAGAATCACCCCCAGTCCAGACTGATCCCTGCTCAGATTCCTTCTCCTAAGTGCCCTTGTGCTTGGGCTCCTGTGCAGTGCCCGCCGTGCCATGCCCCGCCTCCATGGATTGGCTGGGGCCACGGCTGGGATCTGGTGGAGGTGTCAGCATGGCCCACCTATCCCCGCTTCTCTCTCAGGCCATCCTTCCAGCTGCCATTGAGGGTGGGGGCGGGAGCTTATTGGACTGAGTCTGAGAAGGAGCAAAGGCTCTGAGGCCAGATGGAGACCATGTGCAGGGTCAAACCAAAGTGGGCCCACACTTCCTCCATTACCCTGCTATTGCTTCCTGCTGGAGAGCTATTCACAGTCCCCGATGAGCAGTCAGATCCGGCCCCATTGTTTCCACCATGGCCAAGGAACCAGGGATGAGAACAGCTGAGCTCCCAACTTCCCCAGGCCACCACGCAGGCTGAGGCTGAAGACAGGGCCTGGGAACGGCTGAGGGTCTGCTGGGCAGACCAAAGAGGGCCTCGCCAGGCAGAAGGCCATACCTGGGCTTGCCTGGGGTTAGTGGTTCCTATGCAAGGCCCATTCTGTCCCACACCGGGACTCCTCCTCTTTTGAATTGCTGCTTCCGCCAGGCAGTTTCCCCAGATTAGCCTCCCTGACTTCCAACCCGCTGCCACAATTTCTGGTCTATGCCTTTTGTGGTGATAAAAGCCAAATATAACTTTGACTTTGCCTGCAGATGTCCAGGGCTGGGGGACAGACAAACACGGGTTAAAAACGGTGATTCATCCCTCTTGGGTTTCCCTCAAACCCCGAGAGCAAGCACAGGCTGACGGCCTTGATGGGGATGATCCAGCACCAGCCCCACATGCGCTGGTCCCTGGCCAGCCTGAGCCAGCTGCCATCCGCCTGAGAAAGCAGCTTCAGCCATTGGAGGAGTCGGAGATTTGTATACCCTAAGGGCAGCCAGCCCCACTGGGAAGGATGTCCAAGAAAGATCCGTAAAAACTCCTTGGGCTGAGTTAAATCCCCTCTAGTTATCTCCTCCTGCCAGCACTGCTGGCAACACCAGCACCTTGTCTGGGAAGCTAAGAGAATCAAGTGAGCCCTGCAGACCATCTGCATGGAGGCGGCCCAGCAGGCTCAGCAGGCCCAGCACAGCTCGGTACCAGCAAGGGACAGACCAGGGAACTGCAGGTGGCGGCCACCTACCGGGGTGCCTTATCTGCAAAGACATTGATTCCTTAGAGCAAAACACAGCACACTAAAGTGAGGGAGGCCATAGCACAAGGGGTGGCACACGGCCCTGCAGGATGGAGCCACCACCGCCACCGGCTGGAGCGGCTCACAGCAGCTGTCAGGAGCCAACTGTTGAATGTTCAGGAATTTTGAGAGCCAGGTGATACTACCCATAGTGAGAATATTTATACCAGGAAAAGAGGCAAATACTGCAAATCAGGGTTCCCCCTTCCCAAGAAAGCCCATTGCTAAACATTTACCTACCCAGCACCCATGGGGAAAAGGGCACATCTCCCTGTGCCTACCCACCTGAGTTAGTCAGGGTTCCCTAGAGGGACAGAAGTTATAGGAGATAGATGTAGATATAGATGCAGATATAGATGTAGACATAGATGTAGATATAGATGTAGACATAGATATAGATACAGATACAGATACAGATATAGATACAGATATAGATATAGATATATAAAGGGGAATTTATTAAGTACTAACTTGCACAATCACAAGGTCCCTCAATAGGCTGTCTGCAAGCTTGAGGAGCAAGGAGACCCAGTCTGAGTCCCAAAACTGAAGAACTTCGAGTCCAATGTTAGAGGGGAGGACATGTCCAGCCTGGGAGAAAGATGTAGGCTGGGAGGCTGGGCCAGTCTCGCATTTTCACATTTTTCTGCCTGCTTTATATTCGCTGGCAGCTGATCAGATGGTGCCCACCAGTATGAAGGGTGGGTCTGCCTTCCCCAGCCCACTGACTCAAATGTTAACCTCCTTTGGCAACACCTTCACAGACACACCCAGGATCAATACTTTGCACCCTTCAACCCAATCAAGTTGACAGTCAGTATTAACTATCACACCACCCTTGCACTAAAGGCATATGTAGACCAGCCAAGGCTTGGTCAATGTCAGGGCTCTGGGCCAGACAGGAACTGAATTAGATGGTTGGCCCTAACCACTGAACCACCTGCCTGCAGCCCCCTCCCAGCAGAAGACAGTAGAGCCTGTTTGGCTAGAGTAGGAGGGTGGCAGGAAGCAGAGGTACTTTCCAGAGCGCTGGGGTCTGAATGGGTCCATTGAGGGGCTGGACCCTGCTACTTCCTGTGGGGCTGAGTGGGAGGGGCTCACACAGGCTGTCTTGTGCTGCTGGAGCGCATAGCCAGGCAGCCCCCCATCCCAACAGAGGCCTCTGAGGCCTTGCTGGCCAGGGCTTTGGAAACTCTGACAGCACCACTTCACCCACCTCCCAGTCTCCATTTTTCTGCCCCTTTTACACTCTCTGAGGGGCTGCAGTTGCAAAAACCCAGAATCCCTGTCTTGGAGGTGGTAGGGGATGGGGGGCATTTGAAGAGGGGCTTTGAATGGAGAGGGTGTGCAGGATAAAGATGTAATAAGCTAGAAGTCAATCCAGAAGACTTCCTGGAGGAGGTGACAGTGGTGTACAGTCACAGAGAGGGAGGAAGCAGCAGTCTCTGAGGACAGCAGCAAGACCAAGTGAGAGACTGGCAGGGGTACACAGGTCCCCCTCAGGTGGGGCAGGGAGGGTTTCTCCTCCCTCACTCCATAGAGCCTCTGACTAACTTGAAGGAAGAGAAGTAGAGGGGAAAGTAGAATGGGTCAAGCCAGGCTCAGCCGCCTGCCTGGGGGGAGGGGGGGAATGGAGGAGGTTGTGGGGAGACATCGGCACAGGCTGGATGGGACCTGCCCTTGACTCTCCTGGGTCAAGAGGACCCATGATTCATCAAAACACCAGTCCAGACCTACAGCAGCTCCATGGGCTGCCCTCTGAGCCAGGAGAAGGGGCCCACTTCAGGCCTCAGTGTCACCATTCTGTAAAATGGGCACATCCCTCCCACCTCTTCTCCCTCCTGACTCTGGGGATTAGTCCTGGGGGTCCCTCCCTGGTCTAGGAGTTTGCTGTCCATATGGATGTGGAGAAGGTTAATGGCGTGGGGTGTCTGGAGGTGCCAAGCCTTGGGCATGAGAGGAGCAGGATGCCCCACAGGTCTGGGGGCCCGTGGGAGGGGCAGGAAGAGTGCTGCGTGTATGGGCTTCTCTCTGGAAGGTGCGTCAGTGAGCGTCCAGGGCTGTATATTAATAGATGTGTATTTGTGTGTGCCCGCAAGCATGTGGGTGGCTGCTGGGGGTGTGCTTTGGGTTTGAGTAAGGCTGTGTGTTTGTGTGTGTGTGTGCGTGTGTGGGCCGGGAGCTGCCAGGACAGAGCAATGATTGTGCCTGGGCCTGTCCTGCCCTTCGCTGCCCGCCTGCCATTACTTGGCTGGGCCTGGCTCCATGAAAGGGGCTGTGTGTTCTTGGAGGGTTCCTGCCCCTCCTGCTCGGCGCCCATAGAGAGGTTTGCTAAAGGTGGGTATGTCCTCAGGCTTCCCACCCTTCCTCCTCATGAACAGGGCACTGCTGTCTGGGCCTGAGGGTGGGGTGGCTCCATCCTTCCTGAGACCTAGGCCTGGGGGCACAGAAAAAGCCTGTGTCCTCCCCTTCCAAGTCCCTTCTCAGGGGCTAGGGGAAACCTCAGTCAAGGTCCCCAGCAAGCCTCCTCTGGCAGGGCAAGGGCTGCGCTGGCATCTCCGGGCTCCCTGGAGGCACTGCTAGGAGGATTGTGGATGGGCCCCTGAGGCTTCCATCCTGACGCCCAGCCCTCTGTCTGACACCAGGCTCCGGGGAGAAGGGGCCACTGTGAAGGGAGCATCTCTGCCCCTCAGGCCCGCCTCCCCCTGCCAGGGCCCCACCTTCCCCAGTCAGCCCAGGGCCAGGTCTCAGGCACAGATGCCTCTTCCAGGCTGAGGGCTGCTGTGGGCTCTGTCCTAAGTCCTCAGAAGCCCCAGGGGTGAGCGAGGCCACCTCCATCCCCGTCTCTGCCCCATCTTCCCATCTCTCCTTCACCTCTGGCCTTTGCTGCTGCTGTGCTCTGCCTCTGCTCCCCCTAGTCTCTCCTTAGCTCTGTCTTTGGCTCCCACTTCCCTCTGCCCCATCCTGGCTGTCCCTGGGCACATCACCCTTTGCCGAACTTCTCCACCATAGCCCCTTGCGGTTTAGCACCATGGGTGGAGATCCTGGCTCTGGGTCTAGGCAGGCAGGGGTGAGGGAGTCTGAGGGGGCTGTGGGCTGGGGTGCTCTGGGAGGGCCAAGGCCAGGATGAAGGGCTGTCTGTCTCCCCTCATGGGTGTGTGTGTGGTGGGGCGGGGGTGGGGTCGTGGCTCACCTGGGGGCTGAATGCCGGCTGTGTGAGAGCATGGACAGGCCAGGTGCGCTTCCCCAGCAGCAGACCCTCCCTGAGGTCACCTGGCCCTCTAGACCTCAGGTCAGTTCCCCTCCCCTTGCACCTCCAAGGGACTCCCCAATTTTTCTTCCGCCAGCAATCTACTTTCGAGCCAGCAGGCGGGGCGTGGACGAGTGTGTGTGCAGGAGTGGGTCAGTGTCACGTGTAAACATGTGTGTGGCGGCAAGGCAAGCGAGGAGGGGGGTGCTGAGTCCACGGTCTGGCCCCACTGTGGGCCCTGGATACTGAGCCATAACTGGAGGCTCCCTCCCCAGCACATTGGTCTCCCTGGGCTCCTCAGGCAAGGGAGAAGCTGTCTGATGTGCCTACTCAGGTGCCAGCCCCTCTCAAACCTCCTCTCGGCAGACCCCCCAGGCTCAGCCACCCACACTGAACTGTCGCCTTCCCCCAACCTGTTACTCTGAGGGTTACAAGGGGGTAGGTTACAGGGGAGACTTAAGGTCAGACTAAGGGGACCACATAACCTGCCCAGTGATGACATTGGGGTCACCAGGGCTCAGGCTAGATGGCTCATCGCTGGCCGGGGTGGGCTGCCTGGGAGACACTCACACACCTGCAGACCCCACAGGGCTCACTGCCCATTAGCCACTCTTCCTGGCTGCTTCCAGACTGGGATTCCACCACCCAGGGCCATCCCCGCAGCCCACAGACTGCCTGCTCCTCTCCTGTCCCATGAGCTACCGAAATGTGGACAACAGTAGGTTAGTTCTGGGCCAGGCGTGGTGGCTCATGCCTGTAATCCCAGCACTTTGGGAGGCTGAGGCAGGTGGATCACCTGAGGTCTGGAGTTTGAGACCAGCCTGGCCAACATGACAAAACCCTGTCTCTACTAAAAATACAAAAATTAGCTGGGCATGGTGGGGCACGCAGGTAATCCAAGCTACTTGGGAGGCTGAGACAGGAGAATTGCTTGAACCCAGAAGACGGAGGTTGCAGTGACTCGAGATTGTGACACTGCACTCCAGCCTAGGAGACAAAGAGAGACTCTGTTGCAAAAAAACCATAACAAAACAAAACAGTAGGTTAGTTCCAAATCCCATGGAGCTTACAACAGCAGCTGTCCTCTCAGGAGACACTGCTTTATCCCAGTGGGGCGCTGGGGTGCCAGGCACCTGCTCAGGTGACTGCCTCCACATCTAAATGCTGCAGAGACCTCTGCCAGGGTCAGGGCAGCCCGATCCCTCCTTGCCCCAAGAACTCTTGAGCCAAGAGACACACACTCAGGTCAGCTGACCTTCTGTTTAGTTGCCTTTCCGGTCCCCTGCAAGGCCAAGGAAGCCAGGGAGGAAAACAGTTTCCTCAGCTATTGGCTGGGCCCTGACCCTGGTCACTGGCCTCAGCTGCAGTCCTCTAACCAAGCGCTCTGAGTCACCCACCTGGAGGGGCATGTACTGGGGAACATTTCCAGTTAAGGGAACCCGTCTGGAAGAAGAGTGGAAGCAGGGGCAGGTGGGGTGGGAGAAGCTGAGCTTGGTCCACAGAGGCTGATAGGGGCCGCACGCTGGGCTCCCGGCCACATGTCCCAACCCTGGGGCCTAGTGGAGCACAGAGGAAGCAGGAGGGGAAATGAGAGGTTTTGAGGGAAGAAGCACCCCAGAGTCCACCCAGGCTGGAGGGCTGGGCCGGGGGAGGAGGAAGCGGGGCCTCAATGGTGTCTTTGTGCAGGCCCTGCTGCTCCCCAGGCCTCAGGCGAGGAGGGTGGGGTGGCTGCGGGGGGGAGTGGTTCCAAGAGGCTTTTCCCTGCCTTATAATTTTCCCCCTTGTACAGGGAGATGGGTGGGTTTCCAGGCCCCTTCCGTAACCTCCTTTCTCCCCACTTTCCTGGCCCTAGCGGATCTGGGACCCTCACCTCAGTGGACCCAGGCTGGGGTAAGGTTTCTGGCAGGGAAGAGAAGAGTGAAGGACCCTCACTTGGCACTGGGGCTGCCCAGCACCCCCCTCCCAGGCCCAGCAGGCTCCTGGGAGGCATCTCCCATTTTACAGGTGAGGAAACTGAGGCTCAGAGAGCGCAGTCCTCTGCGCTAGCCTGTGGAGCAGCGGCAGGGCTGGGACTTAAGCTCCTGCGGGTGTGGCTCCAGAGCTGGGGGCTGTGGGTGTCGGCAGGGCACATGCACCGTGTGTGCACCCAGAGAGGCGTGGTGGGTTTACGTGCTGCCTGTGAATTGGAAGTGGAGCATCTGCCGAGGGCCCCAGTGGGAGGAGGGTGTGAGAGCTGGACCCCAGCCTGGGGAAGACACACTCTTTCCCTTCTTGTCCCCTGGGGCTCTTCTGTCAGGGCCGGGTGGAGGGGGCAGCGAGGAGGGGAGGGAAGCATCTGCTCTCCTTGGAAGGTTTGGCAGCCCCACCTCTCTGGCTCTGGGGCTGGCTGCATGGGGACGGCCCTTCTGCAGGGGCTGGCGGGGGATGACTCAGTCTAGAAGTCAGTGATAAGTGCCAGCCCTGCCCACTGGGGACTTCGAGGTCCGGGAGGCGGATGGAGAGACAGGGGGTCTGGGTGGGAGCTGCCCCCAGGAGGCTGAGGGCCAGGCTCTCTCCTGGGCCGCATCCAGGACCAGGCAGCCCATGGCTCATCTCTGAGTCTCCCCTTGGCTCTGGCAGCAGAAACCGCCAAAGACACGGCTGTTGGGGCGGCGTCTCGGGGCTTCCCCAGCCTGGCGGGCTGGGTCTGGAGATAGTGAGTGTGAGTTGGGGTGGGGGAAGAACAGAGGAAATGGTGACTGTGGGTCTGGATGGCTGCCTGGACCTGAAATCTGGTGGCACAACAGCTTGTGTGCCTCCTCCTCAGTTCCCCCATCTGAATACAGGGCAGAGGGTGTGCTGACCCCACAGACAGAAGTCCATGTCCAGGGCAGATGTCTGGGTCAGGACTCACACCCCCAGCCCACACACAGGGCTCAGAGCCATGTGCTTCCATGCTTTCCCTGGCCTCAGTGTCCCCATCTGTAAAAGGGGACCTGGATAGAGGGACCCAGATCTGGCCTCTGACCAGCCCAGCAGACTGGCAAGAGGTGTGGCCACTACTGTGGGTACAGTAAAGCCACCTCTGGCCTAAATGGCCACAGGTCCGGCCAGACTGGAAGCTCTTGAGGACAGGACCAGGGCCCACATCCCCTGCCCAGGGCGTGTGTGCAGCCAGGAGGCCCACGGACCGGTGATGAGGGAGGTGACATCAGTATCTAAGGGAACGAAAGGATCAAATGAGGTAGCATTTGGCCTGCATGAGGGGTTTTCTATCAGGCAGAGCTGTCCCACCACAGCAGGCCCGGGCACTGGTCGTGCTCCATCGGGAGGGCATTGCCGGGAAGGTGCACCAGGAAACCTCAGTGTCCTTGCTAGTGGACCTCTGAGCTAACCAGGCCCATCAGAGATCCCGAGACTGAGACCTCTCTTCCTGGGCAGGCCTGGCTCCTCCAGGAATAGGTTCCCGCCTAGCACCACCACCTGTCAACTGCCTGGAAGCCTGCAGCCTGTGAGCCCCCCGGAGCTGTGCCCACCACGGCCACACTCCCTCTGGCCCTCCTTTTCCCTCCCGGCCTCAGGCCCAGCCTCTTTGCTGATGCACCATGTCTCTCTCCCTGGCACCAACTCTCCAGGACTCCCGGCCCCTGCCAGTGTCCCTCAGATGTCCACGCCACGAACACCCATAGGAACCCCCAAGCCCAACCCCACCCAAAGCAAGGAGGACTCAGTGTCCTCTCCCCTACAGCCTGCTCCCCAGCCCCGTGAAGGTCCAACTGTCCACCCGTTGCTGAGTAGACATCTGAGGGTTGCGCTGGACTCCCCTCCTCCTCCCTCCCCGTGGCCACTGCTAACTAATACTCAGGTTCCATCCTTCCTGCTCCCAAACTCTCCTTCAAATTCATCTCCCTCTCTTGCTCCCAGTCCATCCATAAGGCAACTGGCCACGGTCCTTGGTCCGGTTTAATGAATCTCCTGCCTCCCTTTGCTAATAGCAGCCCCAGTTAACCCAAACTGAAAGCCGCTCCCTCAGCCTCCCTTGCCTGGAAGCCTTTGGTGGCTCCCCCTGCTCCAGGGTCAGGCCCCCACCCCCGAGTGGCACTGAAGGCCAGGGTGCCCTAGACTCTGCCTGCCAGAGTCTCCTGCTGTCTTCCACGGACACGCCACGCCTCTGCCTCATTAGACCCTGCACTGCCTCTGCGCACACCTAGCAGGGCCCGCCTGCTGCCTTCGCTCAGGATGGGCCTGCTGCCCGGCCAGCTCTTCTCTCCTGTCCGCCTGTGAACTGTCCTCAAGCTCTTTCAGGAAAAAAGCCCAAAGCACCTTCTTTGTCGTTGGGGTGCAAAGACACTTGCTGTGGCCCAGGGGGCTGTGCTGTTACCTCTCTCCATTTACAGTGTGAGCCTTGGGGACAAGACTGACCTTGCTTGGGGACAGGAGGTGGGAGGAAAGGAGGGAGAGGCTGCCTCTGGGAACTTGCTCCAGCCCTCCCCACCTTGTCTTACCTCCAGGCTCCTTTCCAGGCCTCCTCTGCTCTCCAGAGCCCCAGGACTCAGAAGCAGGGGGCTGGACATAATGGCCAGGGAGGGTTGGAGGGACTGCCCCAGCCAGAGACTGCTTTTCTGGGCCTGTGATGACAGAGTCTGGTGCTTGTTTCTAAAGAAAACAGAATCAGAGCTCCTGTTTATAGTCAGAGGCCATAGCCATAGACAGAAGACAAATGGGGTTGGAGGCTTCCAGGCCCCTGCTCTGGCAGGGGCTGGGGGCGTGGGGCCATTCCCAGGTCCCCTGCCCGCCTTTCTCAACTCCCAAGGAAGTGCCTGTGGGATCCTGACACTCCCTGGGACAGGATGTAGCCTGCACTTTCAGGCCGGGGAGGACCTGGTGAGGGGGCGGAACATTTCTCAGGATTGGTCCCTGGGGCCCGGAGTCCCTTGTGGGAATGGGAGGAGGTGAGGGTCTGTTATGTCTACTGAGAAGGCAGAGAGGGCCCTGGGGAGGGGTGGGGTGCTGGCAGCAGGGAGCACACTGACTGCCACGAACCGGAACCGGGTAAAGGAGAAGGGAAGGAGAACAGAGCAGGATTGGAAAGATGGGCAGACAGAGAGACAGGGTGGGAAAGACAGACGGAAAGAGATGGAGGAACCAGAGCCAGGGGTGGGAAGGGGCAGAGAGATGGAGAGAGCAGGATGGGGGGGCGGACAGAGAGACAGGGGAAAGCTCTGCAGCCCGGTTGACCCTTAGCAGGGGCAGACAGAAGCCGTGAGTGGAGACTGAAGTGTGGCTTCCGTCCCATAGAAAGTCTTCATGGTGCTCCATGCAGCGTGGTCAGAGTCTGGGTAGAGCCGGTGAGGAGGGAGGGAGCAGGCGCCTCTGTGGCCTTCACCCCAGAAGGCCAGGCCTCGCCCACCCCCAGCCCCCAGGGCCCAGGGCCTGGAGACCCTCTATTCCTGGCAGTCCTGCAGGGGAGGCCCAGGCCTGTTGGAGGCAACACAATGCGGTGGGGCAGAGCCCAGATTGACCTTGTCACCAAAATCCCCAAGGGCTGTCTTGGGCACAGCCAGGACCTCAGGCCAGGATCTCAAGGGACAGGTCTGGTCTCTTGCTTGTTATGGGATGAGTTCCCTAGGCCTGGAGAGCTCACAAGCTAAGGCTATGGCCTGGACTCACTCCTACTGCCAGCCTCTACTCAGACCCCTCCCTTGGCTGCGCTTGTAGGGGGCTGCGGGGTAACTGTAGCCTGGGGCATGTGTCATGGAGCCACAAGCAGTGACTCAGACAGTTAAAAAAGGAGCAGCTCTGAGTGGTGACTCAATTGGCTCTGGAGGGGCTGGGTGGGTCTGGCTGGTACAAGATGGGGTGGTCTGGGTTTATTTTTGGCAGGGTGGGGCTGGGGCCAGGGGTGGAAGATGGGAACCGGGGGTGGAGAGGGCTCCATGCCAACTTAGGAAAGTGGCTTTCCAATGCCAGGGAGCCCTGGCAGGCTGGCTGCTTCTCAGCCCCACTCCAGGCCTAGCCTGCCTTGCTGCTTGGCCCAGGACAAGCAGCTGGCTCTCTCTAGATAGAGGCAGAGCCCCCTGTCCTGTTCCCAAGAGGCTTAAGCGCAGAATTTAGAGCTGACCCAGGAGACTGAGGATTCCACTCAGAGGCCCAGATAGGGCCAGGGGTCTCCCCAAGGCCACACAGCAGGGCCAGGAAGCCCAAGGGCTGTGGCACCATCACCCAGCTGGCTGAGGTCTCTACAATATCTCCCCAACTCCAGGGCTGTCCACGGTTGGAGGAGCAGCCCCTGTCTGAGTACCCACCCCTGGAGGGGCTCAGCCAGGCTCCAGATGGGTGGCCAGAAGCACATGGGCCCCAGATGCCCAGAGATGGAAACTCAGCCAGGAGCAGCCACCTGGATTCTGTTAGCACACGTGGGTGGGGGGCCTAGCCAGGCCCTGCCCAGGGGTCTGTGGAGAAGAGTCACCACTATGGGGGTGAAGGCATTGGGAGCCTGCACAATGGGATCTCGGCCTGGGGGTTCAGGCATGGGCCAGCCCTTGTCCCAGGTCCCTCCAGTGTCCCTGCCCTGAGCTGCACACCCCGCTCTGCAGTCACCTCAGTCACCTCCCCACACCTTCCCCTACGCTGAGCTCACACATACACCCATACCCCTGAGAGGTCCTAGCAGCCCAGAGCGGAGAGGGCTGTCCCCTCCCCTCAGTCTGGATTTCTGCTCCTCGTGATGCAGCCACCACTGCTTATATCATGAGTGCTGGTAAGAGCACCATG
The DNA here is from genome assembly GCF_024542745.1 of Macaca thibetana thibetana. NCBI lineage: Eukaryota > Metazoa > Chordata > Mammalia > Primates > Cercopithecidae > Macaca > Macaca thibetana. The sequence goes on along the minus strand of NC_065584.1, from coordinate 162,768,694 downwards.
GTGACTCTGGCAGGTGAGCTCTCTCGCGTCCCTGGGCCCTGGCCTCCAGCCCCCACCTCCAGAGAGGGACTTGCGAGGGGCTGGTAGAGAACAGAGAAAAGACAGGCTTCTGGAGTCCCCCATCCCATAAAAGGTCCTGGTGCCTGCTCATTCTCTTCTCCTCACCCACCTGCTCTGGGGACCGGGGGTTCCTGCTGTGCCCCGGCCCCGTGAGCTCCATCCTAGGGGCTGCTAGGCTCGGGAGAAACAGGCCCTGGGGAGGGGCTGTCCCCAGTTCTTCTAGCACTGGGAGAGGGGTGTGGACCTCAGCCCAGTTAGCCAGACAGATGCAGACTCCCAGCCCCTCCCACCTTCTGAAGGGTCCTGGGCTGGCAGGCAGCCGCTGGCTGATCCCCCCTCAAGAGCCCACCTCTCCTTTTCCACGTCACCTGGTCCCACACAGACTCACAGGGCCACCTCCTCCAAGCCTTTGCCTCGGAACCTTCCTTAAAGATTCCTAAGCAGAAGCCCCACGTGGCCGGGCCGCTCCACCCTGGGAAGAAGATGCTAATAGCAGAGTGACTGCAGCCTCAGGAGCAGACGCCACTGAGCATTGATTCCAGGCACAGTGTCTTGCTTAATTCTCACAACACATAAGAGGTTGAAATTATTTATCCCCATTTTATAGAGGAGAAAACTGAGGCTCAGAAAGACAGAGTTACTTGCTCAAGGTCACGCATGGGGTGTTAGGGCTGGAATTCAATCTGAGCCCTCTAACGCCGTGTTTTACCACCCGTGCCTGGCCTCCCGCTTCCCTGTATGGGTGCCCACAGCTCAGCACTCAGAGGAGGGAGAAGTGGGGCCTGGGTCAGGGCTGAGGGGCAGGGGAGGAGCTCCCTCTCAGCTGCCCGCAGACTCCCAAAAAGGGAGATTTGCTCCTTCCTTGACTAGTGTGGGAAGTAAGAGTGTGTGTGGGTGTCTGTGTCTGTGTCTCTGTGTGTGTGTGTATCTGTGTCTGTGTGTGTATGTCTGTGTGTGTGTGTCTATGTGCATATGTGTGTGCGTTGTGTCTCTGTGTATGTCTGTGTGTATCTCTGTGTGTGTGTGTGTGTGTGCCTGTGCCTGTCTGTGTGTCTATGTCTCTGTGTCTGTGTGCGTGTGTGTGTGTGTGTGTCTGTGTGTGTGTGTGTGTGTCTGTCTCTATGTGTATGTGTGTGTGTCTATGTCTCTGTGTCTGTGTCTCTGTCTATATGTGTGTGTGTGTATGTGTCTGTCTCTATGTGTATGTGTGTATGTGTGTGTCTGTGTGTGTATGTGTGTCTGTCTCTATGTGTATGTGTGTATGTGTGTGTGTCTGTGTGTGTATGTGTGTATGTGTCTGTCTCTATGTGTATGTGTGTGTGTGTATGTCTGTGTGTGTGTGTGTGTGTATGTGTCTGTCTCTATGTGTATGTGTCTGTGTGTGTGTGTGTGTGTGTATGTGTGTATGTGTCTGTCTCTATGTGTGTGTGTATGTCTGTGTGTGTGTGTGTGTATGTGTCTGTCTCTATGTGTATGTGTCTGTGTGTGTGTGTATGTGTCTGTCTCTATGTGTGTGTGTGTGTATGTATGTGTGTATGTGTATGTGTCTGTCTCTATGTGTATGTGTCTGTGTGTGTATGTCTGTGTGTGTGTGTGTATGTGTCTGTCTTTATGTGTGTGTGTGTGTGTCTGTGTGTGTGTCTGTGTGTGTATGTGTCTGTCTCTGTGTGTGTGTGTGTCTATGTGTATGTGTGTGTCTATGTGTATGTGTGTGTGTGTCTGTGTGTGTGTGTATGTGTCTGTCTCTATGTGCATGTGTGTGTGTGTCTGTGTGTGTGTGTATGTGTCTGTCTCTATGTGTATGTGTGTGTGTATGTGTCTGTCTCTATGTGCATGTGTGTGTCTGTGTGTGTGTATGTGTCTGTCTCTATGTGCATGTGTGTGTGTGTCTGTGTGTGTGGCTAGGCCTCAGGCCTGCCTGGGTGGCCTCCAGCTGCAGGAGAGCTGGTCTGGCCCCAGCCGCTGTGCACAGGGAAGGGGCAGGGAGAAGCGGGTGTCGTGGGAATCAGTGTCCTGGTCCTACTGGTATTTATAGCTGCCCCTTCCTGAAATGTGGGTGGGGGAAGGGGCTGCTCTTAGGTGGGAACGGAAGTTGGTCTCCTCTCCCCAGCCCCCTCTATCTCCCCAGAGAGTGGACTGGCCCAGGCCAGAGGGCCGGCTCTGGCGGTGGGACGAGGCACTGTGTCCTGAGTTGGCGGTTTTCCCTGGGGCTGCTGGCTCAGGGGTGGGACACTCCTTGCCTGCTGAGCAACACTGTGTGTGTGTGTGTGAGTGTGTGTGAGTGTGTGAGAGTGTGTGTGTGAGAGAGTGTGTATGTGTGTGTGTGAGAGTGTGTATGTGTGTGTGTGAGAGTGTGTTTGTGAGAGTGTGAAAGAGTATGTGTTGTGTGAGTGTGAGAGTGTGGGGGGGAGTGTGTGTGAGTGTGAGAGGGTGTGTGTGTGAGTGTGTGTGTCTTGTGTGTGTATGTGTGAGAGAGTGGGAGGGGAGTGTGTGTGAGTGTGTATGTGTGTGAGTGTGTGTGTGTGAGAGTGCACACAGGCTGGGTGTCAGGCTGAAGAAGGTCATGGACCGGGGACAGAGGCCAGGTGAGGGTGGGGGGAGAAAGGCCTATAACCCCACAGAGATGGAGGGCAGGGCCCCAGGAGAGGCACAGTCCAGGTCATGGGTCTCAGAGCAATCTGTGGTTAGAACAGGCTCCTGGGGGTGGCGATGCTGGAGCTGAGCCTTGGAGGATGAGGAAAGGGAAGGCCGGTTGCATGGAGCAGCTTAAGCAGAAGTGGAAGGGTGCCAGGCGTTACGGGTTATTATCTGATGGCCTAGTTCTACCTGATCAGCCAGTCTGTGGGACACAGGATCACCCTGACCAGGGAGGATGATATATTTGGGGAGAGAAAGACATAGCATAGCACAGTTGAGCATCCCTAATCTGAAAATTCAAAATCTAAATGCCCCTAAATCCAAAACTTTTTGAGTGCCAATAGGATGCCACCAGTGGAAAATCCCACACATAAGAACTTTTTTTTTTAGATGAACCCTCACTCACTCTGTCGCCCAGGCTGGAGTGCAGTGACGTGATCTTAGCTCACTGCAACATCTGCCTCCCAGGTTCAAGTGATTCTCACGCCTCCGTCTCCCGAGTAGCTGGGATTACAGGCGCCGCCAGCACACCCAGCTAATTTTTGTATTTTTACTAGAGACAGGGTTTCACCATGTTGGCCAGGCTGGTCTCGAACTCCTGAACTCAGGTGACCCACCCACCTCAGCCTCCCAAAGTGCTGGGATTACAGGCATGAGCCACCACGCCTGGCCTCCACACATAAGAACTTAACATAAATTTCTCTCAGGCACAAAATTATTTTTTAAAAATCTAAAAAGTTACCTTCAGCCTATGTGTATAAGGTGTATATGAAACACAAATCAGTTTCATGTTTAGACTTGGGTCCCATCTTCAAAATATCTCATTATATATAACAAATATTCCAAAAGCCAAAAAATTTCTAAATCTGAAGCACTTCAGGTCCCCAACGTTTCAGATAAGGGACACTCAGCCAGTGTGGCATGAGGGCCAGCAAGCAGGGGCAGGAGCAGGAAGCTGGAGCAGGAAAGGCCACACAGCCCCAGGCCTGCTGTGAGGAAGCTGGGATCGTCTTCTGCTCCCGGCCTCCAGTCTCCCAGACTTGGGGAAGGACATCTTCCAAGAGCCCTTACTACCAATCTTCATGGAACCCAAGAATTCATGCGGCTCTGCATGAATTGGGGTGGGGCAAGCATCCCATAATCCCAAGCTCAGCCGCCTCCAGGCTGGCTCAGCTGGAAAGCCCTGGGGTGCGTTGGAGCACAGCTGGAAAATCCCTGGTTGGCTCAGTGATCTCTACACCCCTCTGGGGACCAGGCTGTGAGCCCTACAATGGGGGAGACCCCTGAGCGAAGCAGGTGGGATGTGTGCTCCCGGGGAGCTGCTGGTCCTGAGGGTGAAGCTACCGCCCAAACCAGGGAGAAAGAGTAGGGAGCTCACCCCCTAATCTGCTGAGGACTCGCTGTGTGACTCTGAACAAGGAGGCTCCTCTCTCCGAGCCTGGGTTTCCCCAGGATCCATTGGGGGCTGGTCTGGGGTCAGGGGTTTCTGCAGTAAGTTCCGGAAAGGGAGACAGCCTCACTGACACGCCTCAACCTTAGGCCACGGGAGAGCCACACTGAAGTGTTGAAGCAGGAGCGATGGCTGGAGGCCTGGCTAACACACGCCAAGGCTGGCAGAGCCCGCGGGCTCCTCCACAGGCTGGGAGCGGCATGGGCGTGGGGAGGAGCTGAGCGAGAGGCAGGAATGCTCAACAGGACAGGCACTGTTCCTGACGGGGCCCACCCCTGCCACCAGGCCACCTTGATGGCAGCCCTACAGCTATGACCCTACAGAGAGAGAAACGTGGCTTCATTGGCAACCCCAGCTTTTGGTGGGGGCTTATTTGAAGGGGATTTGCTTAGGCTGTGAGAAAGTGGGGAGGGTTTGGAGAGGGAGAAAATGCTGGCTGGTGGGGGATGGGGAGACAGGAACAAACATCTGGAGTCCTCAGGGAGCTGCCTGTCCCTGCAGACCTCTCTCTTTCCCCTAATGGGGCCTGAGCCAACTGGTGGGTGGCTGTCCACCTGGCCTGATGTGGGGAAGCTCACTGCTGTTGGGGTGAGTGAGAATACCACGGCCTATGTGCCCAGAGAGAGACCTGAGGTAGTCCCTGCTTTTCTCTGAGCCTCAGTTTCCTCAACTGTAAAATGGGAATGTTGGACAGATATGGTGGCTCACATCTGTAATCCCAGCACTTTGGGAGGCCCAGGTGGGAGGCTTGCTTCAACCCAGGAGTTCGAGACCAGCCTGGGCAACATAGTGAGAACAAGACCTCATCTCTGCAAAAAATAATTACCCTGGTGTGGTGGCACATGCCTGAGGTCCCAGCTACTCAGGAGGCTGAGGTGGGGAGATCGCTTGAGCCTGGGAGGTTGAGGCTGCAGTGACTTTCCTGACCTGCAGGGCTGCTGTGGGGCTGCAGGACTAACAACATGGTTAGTGCGCACTATGGGGTGTCCCTGGAGGTAAGAACGCAGCGATAAGACAGCTCTATCCTCTCCCGTTTGGAGTTACGGACCCTCCAGAGAAGCGGAGAGAGCTAGGAACCCTTGTCCCACGGAGGAGCCAAGCACAAAATTGTTCATACAAATTCAGTTCCTTCAAACACTCCTCATACAAACTCAGTAGGAATGGTAATATAGTAAATTTGAAACCTGCCCTAAGCCTGCAGCTGGAGGAAGAGTCAGCTCTCTCTACAAGGCTCTATTGAATTGACATACGCTGGGGCGGAGGGCATGTTGGAGGCAAGAGGAGAGCTGGATGGGGCGGGAGTCAGGGGGAAAGGCAGTGAAGGAGCAGAGGGACCAGGGAGGGATCAGGCTCCAGTCCCAGACCCAGAGGCCCCTTGTTCATTTGCTCCTGGCCTTGAATAGAAGACACAGCTCAGGGTGGCACCCCGTCCCCATCCTGTGCTCACTTCCTTCCCCGCAAGCACCACTGACCCAGGTCTTTAAGGTAGGGGACTTGGAGCCAGAGGCATTAGCCTCTGTCCCGGGATCCTGGTCCTGGCCACCCTGTCCAGGTCTGTGAGAGTGGCCGTGTGCACGTGTGTGTGCCCACATCTGTGTGCGCCAGTAAGTGTGGACATCAGGGCTATTTCCAACTCCCCCTCCCCTGCCCACCCCTCCTGGGCAGCACGCCCAGTTCCCAGACATAGCCTATACACTTCCTCCACGAGCTCCACACGCACCCCACTCCCCTCCTGCCATCATCGACGGCCACCTGGCTCACCTGGCGTGGCCCACCCCGGTCCCCCCAGGCGGGCAGCACTAAAAGGCCCTTCTTGTCCTGCCTGGGCAGGCAGGCATAGGGAGGGAGGCTCCGTTACACTTGGCTCTAGAACAGTTTTTCTCGAGTCTGGGTGGGCTGGGCCAAGGGCGCTGGCCCCTGGGCCCTGCTCTGCTCTGGAGGCCTGGAGTGGCACAAAAGGTGCACACAAGGCTCAGTGCCTGTCCTGAGCACCATTGGTCCCCTCAAGCCATCCTCAGAGGCAGCAGGATCTACCCTGCTTCAGTTTCTTGTACCTGGTGTCCCTGCGGCCCTGCATGCTAAGATACCCCCATCAATTCTGAGTTCCCACCCAGGTAACACACAAGCCCTCCCTGCCAGGTACTCCCCCACCTGGGTCCCACTTCAATCCCTCACATTCTGCCTTTCAAAGTCAGCGGTGACAGGGAAGAGGTGTGGGAGCCACCATCCCTGCCTGCCCTGTGCTCACTGTGATCCCCCGACTAGAATGTCACCTCCTTCCTTCTCTGCCTGTCCTTCCAGTATCGGCTCAAATCCAGTCTCCCCTGACGCCTGGCTCTCTGCTGGGGCCTCCCACACAGCTCAGAAGGAGCTGGACACCGCATCTGTCATCCACACTGTCACAGTGGCCCAAACCCAGGCCCCCACGCAGGCTGGGAGCACCCTCAAAGCAGGGCTGGGGGCTCTTCCTGGGCTGCTGGGGTTCTTGGTGGAACTCAGAGTACTTTTCTTCCTCTCTGGGGCCTCAGTTTCCCTCTCTATACAAGTGGAAGATTGGTCCAGATGGCCTCTAGGGTGCTGACTGCCAGGCCCCCTGACCCAGATGCCTCAAACGTTGATGAGTGGAGGGAGAGTCTCCCAGCATGCCTCACTCGAATACGGGAGGACAAGGGCCTTTGCAGCCAGGGGCATCCGGGAGGGGTGAGAGGGACGCTTCCCTCAGGCAGGAGCTGCCCCTACTGCAGAAATCAGGACAGGGAGCTGGACCAGGAGTGGTGACAGAGATGGGCTGCTGGACAGGAGCTCTCCCACCCCCTCCTCATTTCTGAGTCCTCCTAAAGGCAGGGGGTGGTATAACTTTATAAAACCCCACAGCACCATGCTGTTCTCTTGCCCTAAAACCCTGGTGGCATCTCCTCTGCAATAGGGCATAAGGCCGTGGGCCTCATTTTGCCATTTAAGTCTTCCGTGCCCCAGCCCAGTGGTTCTCCCTGGCCTGTGCTCGAGATGTGCCTCCCAGTCAGGCTGCTGGCCTTCCTGTCTCAACACCCCTCTGCTTACGCCCACCTCGGTACCTCTGATTCAGTGCCCCGGCCTGGAGGACTGACTCCCTTCCCATCCACCAAGGCATGGTTTGAGGACCACCTGTGTCCCGCCCCAGCTTGCCCCTGATTTTCTCCCCCCGTACTTTTCATCCAGATATTTGCTGTTTGAGATTTAATTTGCCTTTCTGCCTCCTGAATGAGTCTCAGTTCAGTCTCTCAATATCCTGTGCCCCTGAGCCTAGCACCATGCCTGCATGCTGTCAGGGCTAAGAAGGTATTTGGGAATGGCTCTCAGTTGAAGCGCAAGGAGGTGGGGGTACTGGAATCCCTCCTTGGCTGGAGGCTGGGGCCTGGATGAGCTGACTGCCCTGGTCACCTTGGATGCTCCCTTCCCCTCTCCCGGGCCGCCCAGCCCATCCCTCAGGCCCTGAGATCTCAGGGGATCTGGTCCCTGCAGGAACAGGGAGCCTGGGGATCCAGCCCTGATTCACCCCGGGGGGTCCTCCCTTGACTCACTTCCCTTCTGGGAACCATGTGATGCCCTCTTTTAGAGCTGCTTCTCCATCTGAAGGGGAGAAGGGTGTGGCCTGGGCCCTTGTGAAGGAGGCTCAGGCCCTTCCTTGGCTCCATGTTGCTCTTGGGAATGATCTCGAAGGTGCAGCTGAAGCACTGAATCACACATGGGTAGTGATGATGGATGGGCCCTAAGGCCACAGTTCTTATGGCATAAGTAGAGCTGCCTTCGCTGAAGGAAGAATGCTGTCATGTCGGGGTTTCTGGCATGGAGACAGAGAGGGGATACATCCCAGCACTTCTGTGAAAGCGAACTTCCATTCAGCCTCTGCTGGGTCAGGTGTCAGTGCTGGGATGAGGAGGTGTGGCAGGGGGTGGTCCAGGGCTATCTGTAGGACAAGCCCCCGCTGGGGCACAGTGTATCTGAGGGGCACCGGCTCTGCCTCTAGGAGGCTGAGAGTGGGTGGTGGGTGGGGGGGTCCTGCCTGTCAGGAAGAGGAGGAGAGAAGGAAGAGGGGAGGTGGCGGATAGACAGATGGATCCTCAGGGGAGCAAGGAGAGGGGAGAAGGGGCAGAGCTGGGGGGTGGCTGGAGGGGTGTGTGTGGGGGCTCCTCACAGGGGAGGACATGGTGGCTCCTTCCTCGTTTCCCGCCTTGTTCTCCCCGTTCCTGGTCCGGGGCATCTGAGGCTGGAGGACCCACTTCTCACTGTCACTGGGTCCCTTTGGACCCCAACATAGTCACCCCAAACTTGCCTGGCAAACAAAGCCTGGCCAGCATTGGGGTGGCCCCACTGGTGTCTCCGACAATCCAAACGGGGAAAGCCATGCCCTAGACAATCCATGCCTGGGGCGCCTGCCCCCGCCCCTAACTGGACAGCCTTGGCTAGCTTGAAACCCCATAACCTGAGGTGGCAGGGTCCCGTGTCCACCCCAGGATTGAACCCCTGGCGACCCCAGCCAGTGGTGGGAAAAGCGCAGCCTGCTTGACTCCTGATCTGGGGGCCACTTCTGGCTCCTCCTGTCCCTTTTCCCTCCTGCAGGAACCCCTCTAGTTCTGCCAGGCTGGGTTAGGGTCTCAGGCCCCTCACTCACCTGCGGATGCAAGTCTGAGCAACATAGTCAGGGGCAAAGCCAGGGCCGGAGGGAGGGGGGAGGTGGGGGCCGCATCCTGGAATGCATCCCAGCAGGCTGAGTGACAGGTTTTTCGAGGTGTGATGGTGCCTGGTCCATGCAGGGGTTATGAGTACTGGTCTTGAAACCAGAGAGACCTGGGTTCGAATCCCAGCTCTCCTACTTGGCTGTCAAACCTTGAACAAGTCACCTCACCTCTCTGTGGCAGTTTCCTCATTTGTAAAATTGGATTGATGACGATTAAATCCTTTAATGTACCTTGAGTGCCTAGCCCAGGGCCTGGCATACAGTAGGTGCTCATTAAATGCTTATCCTTTCTCCTCTGCCTCTGTCATCCTGCACATTCCCTGTGATTCGTGGTTTACATACAGCTTTACACATATCACCTCCCTTGTTGTAAAGCTTTAATTTTCCCCTCCACAGGCTGCTGCATACAGTAGGTGTGCAATAAATGTCTACCGTAGTTGACTAAGAAACCAATTGCTGCTGTTCTATGGGGATTTTGGCAAACCTAAGAGCTTCCATCCAGGTGCCCTAGGAGGCCTGGGATGGAGGCTGTGCCAGGCTGGCCTCAGTGGTGGTAAAGTCATTGATTCCACAATTTGTCCCATGTTTTTCCTTCTCCTCAAGTCAGCAGGACACCTGGTCCTCATTAGGGGCTAATTACTGACCAGCTATGGGGCTGGGGTTCGGGGGTCTGCTTGGAAGACTGTGTTTGGAGGAAAAGAGCTTTCTTTTCAGGAATGAAAAAAGAAGACAGAAGGATTTTTGCTCTATGAATCAAAAATTTGGGTGAAGATCCCTACTGGCCCCATCTCCCCTTCCCTTCCCCCTCCCCATCTTCCCTGCTCCCCACCTACACAGATGTCTATGGAGCCTCCAGACAGGGCGCTCCCGCCCACAGCTGAGATTCAAGTCTGGATTAGCCGGGAGCCTCCCCCTGCCTTGTTGCAGAGAAACACAGGCCTGGAAAATAACGGCAACCAGCACAGCGGCAGTAACCCGGCTGGCGCATCTCTGCTGGGGCTTCCCAGTTTACAAAACATTCACCTGCTCTCTTGACAACATTGGGAAGTGTATGTGTTGGCCGACAGTGTCCCTTCTTCCAGATGAGGAAACTGAGGCTCTCAGTGAAAAAGGGATGCTGTGGCTCCAGCGCACACAGGCCTGGCCTTTGCTCAGCCGTAACCTAGGGCTGGAACTCTGGACCAATGCTGGGCAGCATCATGCCAGGCAGACTGGCAGAAAGTCCAGGCCCCTGTGTGCCTTTGAAACTGACCACTGACCGCCTCCCACTGTCTTGGAACAAAGGCTGCTGGACCAGCCGTGCCTGCTCCGCAACTGTCCCCTCTCTAGCTCCTCAGCAAGCTCCCCCGAGGCCCTGAAGCCTCAGTGCTGAGCAGACCTGACCTGGGCCTCCCTGGCATCCTCAGGTCTGGCTCGGGCCTTCTCCCTTCTGCCTTCCAACCTTTGCCATGACTTTGCTTGGCCAGACGTCCTTGGTGGCCATCCCTGACTGCCCCTAGCTCCCTGGCCACATCTCACCTTCCTCCAGCAAGCCCTCCTAGCCCTCCTTCATGCACGGTGACTTCTCTTTCAAACGATTTCCTGGAGTCCTGATCTCCGTGGCTCTCCAAGTTTCACCTGGGGCCTGCCTACCTGGGTCAGGAGGTGTCCATGCCTCCCCAGCCAAGCATGGGACAGGGGACAGGGTGGGAGGGAGGAGGAAAGAAGGAGGCTTAGAACACGCTTAGAAGAAGGAAGAAGGATGTTCCCACCCAGGGGCGAAAGAAGATTCAAACTTCTCTGAAGCTACAGTGACCTGTGGTATGTGCTGCCTCCATTTCTCCAATTGTTCTCGGAGAAGAAGACAACAGAGGGCCCAGTAATACCCACCTCCCTGCCAGCAGAGTTCAGCCAAGCATGCTGGCCAGGCGCTGCTGGTCACTCCTACCCTTCTTGGTTCTTGGACTAAGAGTCCCCGCTCTGGGCAGTGGCTGTGGTTTGGCCCCACCCTTGGCCAGGGCGTTTTGCACCCTGGTCGCCTGGGCCCCACCCAAGGAGCCTGTGGCCAAAGCCAGCTTGCTGGTAAATGGTGTGTGCCTGTGCCCTAGATGGGGTGGTGCCTAAGCAGGGCTGTGCTCCTGCTGCCCAGGGCCTGCCCTCAGGGAATTGGCCCTCTGCCATGAAGGTCACAGAACCTAGGCCACTATTGTGCAAGAGGGCATGGGCTTTAGGCACTGGCTCAGTGGCCCTACAGTTTTGTGGCCAAGAGCTCCACGGCAGCGGGCCCTGGGCCTGGGCCTTTGACCTGGGGCCTCTGTTAGGAGTGGTGCTGATCTTGCTTCTGGCAGAGGCACACATAGGGCTCCTCCAAGTACAGGCAGCCAGGCTCAGGAGGGGCGGGAGCAGCCAGTCCCAACAATTTCAGTTCGGGAGCTGGAAAGTTATGTTTGCCCCCCCTCAGGAGCCAGGTGTGGGGGAGGCCAGTGGAGGGCTTTGCCCTGGGCTCTGATCCATGCACAAGCCGTGCTGGGAGGACGAGGACCAGGGGCGGTGAAGGAGCCTCTCGGAGCCTTTGCTCTGCAGAAGCAGGCACTCGTCTTCCATACCACATTCACAAGGCTGGTGGCTTCAGTGGCTGTGACCAGCTGGCCACAGCTGACTCCTCTGGGGTTGTGCTGTTTCTAAATATTAGTTCCTGCTGTTAACCCTTGCTGTGCCACCCCAGTAGACAGCCGGCTGCCAGACAGAGCCTATTGGAAGGAGAGTGGACAGTCCCCACCTGGATGAAAAATTTGTGAATATATTTGCTTGAGGGCTGGGTTGGGGCTCCCAGAAGAAGGGTGAGAAATACCTGCTGAGGGCTGGGAATGAGGCTTGCAGATGTCCGGGATGTGGGTCTGAGCTGGCCACTGGGCAGGGCAGTGGAAAGACTGTGGGGCCAGGAGCCAGGAGCCCGGAGCCCGGTCCTGCCAAGCCTTTTTTTATGTGGCCCCAGACAAGTCACTTCATCTTTCTGTCCCCTTTTCTTCATCCGTAAAATGTACGGTCACCGAGGTGCTTGGATGATGGCCTCCAACAGAGGCGCCGGAGCTTTATAAACTCTGAAGACTTGGTGGTTATGATGATTTTTATGCCAGGGTCCTGCTGTCTGCCTGACTCCCCGGAGTCCCTTGGAGAAGAGGCAAGACTGACAACCAAGAGACAGCTGGAGCAAGCTGGCGGGCCTGCTGTTAGCCTGTGTGGAGCTTTAGTGGGGACGCCACCTTACACAAGAATACACAGCTTGGAGTTCAGCCCCTACCGGCCCCATTGGCTGTTGTCCTTGCACAGTGAAAAGTTTTGTGGTAGCCAGCCTCCAAGATGGCCCTCGGTGAGCCTCTGGCATTCATGCCCTTGGGCAGTTCCCTTTCATGTTGAATACAGATGACCTGTGCAGCCAATAGGGTGTTGCAGAAATGATGGGGTGACATCCAAGATGAGGTCAGAAAAGACATGGCAGCTTCTGCCTTGCTCTTTTCTGATTGCAGCCGCCATAATCTGAGAGCATTTAGGCAGCATGTGGAGGTGCCAATGTGAAGAAGAACTGAGGCCTCTTGCCAGCAGAAAGCACCAACTCACCATGTGAATGAGCCATCTTGGAAGTGAATCTGCCAGCCTCAATCAAACCTTCAGATGAATACAACCTCTACTGACATCTTGACTGCTACCTACTGAGAGACCTGTAGCCAGACCCACCCAGCAAAGTCACTTTTAAACTTCCAACCCACAGAAACTGTGTGCAACAGAAGGAGATTGCTGTTTTAAGAGATTAGATTTTGAGACTAATTTGTTATGGTTATGCAGCAAAAGATAACTGATACGGGCACAGTTGTAGATGGCACTCCACTGAGTCAGGCCCAACATGTGCTTGGGACTCTTCCTTGATCAACAAATTCATTCATTCAACAAATATTTCCTAAGCACAGACCATTTGTCAGGCACTATGCTGATGCTGGGGGCTGGGGACACAAGCGAATAACACAGGACCCTGTTTTGGGGGAACTTAAAGGCTCCCCAAAGTGACTTGGTGATTGGTTGGCTGTGGGAGTCAGGATGAAGGAGGTGTGCAGGACAAGCCCAGGTTGATGGCTTGGACACTTGGAAGGGTGGGTGCCGGTGTCATGGATTGAGATGGATGGGGACTGGGTGGGCATCTTATAAGATGGAAATCTTGGAGCATGTTGACTTTGAGGTGCTTCTGAGAAACCCAGGTGACACTGTGCAGGCTGCTGCATATGTGAGCCTAATGCTCCTAAGAAGGTCTAGCCAGGGGAAGTTATACTTCGGGATTGCTGGAGTATCAATAAAGGAATTAAAGCAACAAGAGATGAGACTGCCCGGGAGAGAGGAGCATGGTGCAAAATGAGAGGAAGACCCAGCACTGAGCCCTGAGACATCAATGTCACTTCTTTAAAACATTTATTTTGACATAATTTGAGTCTTAGATAAAAGTGGCAAGATGATTACAAATATTTCCCGCATACTCCACCTAGATTTCCCGAATGTTCATCATTTACCACATTTTAAATTATTTTCTCTATCTGTATATATTTCTTTCTGAACCATTTGAAAGTAAGTTGCAGACATAATGCTCCTTTACCCCTAAATATTTCCATGTGCATTTCCTTTTTATTTGTTTTTTTAATGAGACAGGGTCTCGCTCTGTTGCCCAAGCTGGTGTGTTATGGTGTCGTCATAGCTCACCGCAGCATCGAACTCCCACTCAAGCGAGTTTCCTGCTTGAGTAGATGGGATTACAAGAACACACCACCAAGCCTGGCTATTTTTTTTTTTTTCTTTTTTGGTAATGACAGGGTCTCACTGTGTTGCCCAGGCTGGTCTCAAACCCCTGGGCTCAAGCAGTGAGTATTTCCTAAGAACAGAACTTTCTCTTTTTTTTTTTCTTTTTCTTTTTTTGAGTTGGAGTTTCGCTCATGTTGCCCAGGCTGGAGAGCAATGGCGCAATCTCGGCTCACTGCAATCTCTGCCTTCCAGGTTCAAGCGATTCTCAAGCCTCAGCCTCCCAAGTAGCTGGGATTACAGGCATGTGCCACCACACCTGGCTAATTTTATATTTTTAGTAGAGACAGGGTTTCTCTACATTGCTCAGCCTGGTCTCGAACTCCCGACCTCAGGTGATCTGCCAGCCTTGGCCTCCCAAAGTGCTGGGATTATGGGCATAAGGCTCTGTGCCTGGCCTAGGACCTTCTCTTTCATACCTGGAGTGCAATGATCAAAATCAGGAAATTAACATTGGTACAATACTTTGAACTAAGCCATAGAGTTTTTTCTCCCCAGCTTTCCAATTTTCCCAATAGTATGCTTTATGGCAAAAGAAAACCCCGGGTTCCACTTTGCATTTACTTATCCTTTCTTCTGAGTGTCTGTTCGTCTGGCACGATCTTCAGTGTTTCGTTGTCTTCTGTGATGTTGCCATTTTTGACAGGCACAGGCCAGTTCTTTTGCAGGTGAATTTTGGTTTGAGTTTGTCTGGTTTCCTCATGATTAAATTCAGGTTCTGCATCTTGGCATGAACATCCAGGAAGTGATGCTGTGCCCTTCTCACGCAGCCTATCAAGAGACACACATCAGGCCGGGCGCAATGGCTCACCCCTATAATCCCAGCACTTTGGGAGGCTGAGGAGGGCGGATTACCTGAGGTCAGGAGTTCGATACCAGCCTGGCCAACATGATGAAACCCCCTCACTACTAAAAGCACAAAAATTAGCTGGGCATGGTAGTAGGTGCCTGTAATCCCAGCTACTCAGGATGCTGAGGCAAGAGAATCACTTGAACTGAGGAAGTGGAAGTTGCATTGAGCCAAGATCATACTGCTGCAATCAGCCTGGGTGACAGAGCAAGACTCTCTCCAAAAAAAAAAAAAAAAAAAAAAAAAAAAAAAGAGGCACAACATCCCATCATCAGGATGTTGACTGGTATCACTTGGTTGAGGTGATGCCTGCCAGGCCTCTCCCCTGTAAAGTTACTGTTTCCTCTTTGCAATGAATAACCATACACCAACATTGAAAGGTCAAGTTGAGGAAGGAAGCCAGGAAGAAAGCCAGTGCAGGAGCAGCCAAGAGACAGGAGGAAAGGAGGAGGGGGTCCTGAAGCCAGCAGGAGGAGCAGCATGAGGGAGGCGGGGCTGGCATTTGGGGCCAGTGCTGCTGAGAGGTCATGCATTAGAGGATGAAGTGTGTCCCTTGGAAGCAGCTGCCACCTACAGGCAGTAGGCATGGAGTTAGGCCTGGTTCAGGTGGAGCAGTGGGCTCGGCTAAGTCAAGTGTGAGAGGGAGGTGATAATAGAGATGACCAGAAAACGCCTCTGTGGGGGAGGTGGTCTGTGGGCTGGGCAGAGAGGGACAGGGGGTGACGGAGAAGCATGTGGGCTGGGAGAACGGTTTTGAATAGATGGAGGGGACTTAGGATATCTAGAGTGTGACAGGAGGGAGCCAGATGAGAGGCACAAGTCCAAGGAGAGGGGTGCAATCCACAGTGTCTCAGGTGGGAAGTGGGAGCCGATGACAAAACACGTGGCAGTTTGAGGCTCTGGTTGGGGGTGCTCGTCAGAGCCCAGCCTGATGGGGCAGGTGGACAGGGGGACTGGAGGGACCGCCAGGCAAAGAGAGGAGTGTAAGCCACCTCTCACGCTACTCATGGGGGATGATCCCTGGGGGTGGGAGAGACGGGGAGGGCAGCTGCCCAGAGGTGGGGGTGGGTGGCAGGTGTC